>NC_090265.1:1245956046-1246310213 GCF_040414725.1 Anabrus simplex | reverse complement strand
ACTCGTTTTCTATTATTTTACAGCACGTTTCCTCCCATTTTTCAATCTTCCTTTCCAGCAATCGATTTCGTACTTCCCGGGCTAGGCTCAGTTATTCCTCCCGGTCAGTTGGGTCCGTAAATCTTTGCCATCTTTTCCTATAATCATTTTTAATATGGATAAAATCCTTCAGGAGATCCGGCGTGGTGCCATATTGGGTGCCTTGGCGGCACTGAACCCACGGCCAGACTGCATTCTTAGTCATTACCCGTCCAGGAGCAGTTTCTAGCGCGGTCCGCACATTTGACGACGGTCCGGAACATTATTATTATTATTATTATTATTATTATTATTATTATTATTATTATTATTATTATTATTATTATGTGTTGCTGGAATGGCTGATGACAGGGAAAACCGGAGTATCCGGAGAAAAACCTGTCCCGCCTCTGTTTTGTCCAGCACGAATGTCACATGGAGTGACCAGGATTTGAACCACGGAACCCAGCTGTGTGAGGCCGGCGTGCTGCGGTCTGAGCAACGGAGGATCCTTATAAGTACATTAATAACAGTAAAATCAATTGGTCTCAGCTCCTTCTACACCCCACCGCCGTTAAGTTTATTTACCGCCAACCCCCCCAAAAAAAAAAAAAAATTAAAAGAAGGGTTGTTTCTTTATGTTTAAGGGAGATTCCAAACACCAATGTTCACGTCTATTACCTTCAGTTTTGAGATATAAGTATCCCCATAAAAATAATTTACATTTTCACTTCATTTCACACTACTACCCCCCCCCCCCCCAAGTGAATTTTCCCGCAAAAAATACTTGTTTCTTTAGTAGTACAGGATCCTCTAAATACCAATTATCACGACTGTAACTTCTTCAGTTTTTGATTTATGTGTCCTCATGAAAGGACTTCAACTCTTTACACTCCCGCCCTCCAAGATGGTTTCCCCCCCAAAACGCGTTTTTGTTTTTGTTTTTAAAGGAGATCCAAATACGAATTTTCACGTCTGTAACAACTTTAGAGTTATTAGATGTATGTATTCTCATACAATTAAGTCAATTAATTTTTCAATTCTTTCACCCCCCCCCCCCCCCCACTTCATTGCATTTTCCGAGAATACGTTTCTTTACTTTTAAAGCAGATTGCAAATATCAAATTTCACGTCTGTAACATCTTCATTTTTGAGATATCAGTAGCCTAATTAAAATAATTCAACACCATTTTCAGTCACTTTCCCCCCCCCCCCCCTTCCACCCAAGTGGTATTTCCGAAAACTAAAAATACACGTTTCTTTATGTTTAATAGAGGAAAAAATACCATTTTTCACTTCTGTAACATGTTAAGTTTTTTTTAGATATACTGTAAAAATTCTCATTTTAAAATTTCACCCCTTTTGAGTTCCCCTTATGTGGAGTTTCCAGAAACAAATCACCTGTGTTTCTTTACATTTACAGGAGATTCCAAACACCCACCTTTTACGTCTGTAACATTTTACGTTTCCAAGATATTCTGTAGATATAGTCTTTCAAAAAATTCACCCCAATTTGTCACTCCTGTTTAACTGCCATTAATTGGATTTTCCAAAAACTAAACAATACGTGTTTCTTTATTTTTAAAAGTGAATCCATATACAAATTTTCAGTTCTGTAATATCTTTCGTTTCTGAGATATATGAATCCTCATTAAAGTTATTCAACCCATTTTCACCATTTACCCCTCCTATTGGGATTTACAGGAAACAAAAAAATACGTGTTCCTTTATTTTTAGAGGAGATTCTAACTACCAATTTTTACATCTGTAAATTTTAAAGTTTTAAGATGTAGACACTCTCATTTTAAATTTTCACCCCCCTTTTCACCCCCCAATATTTGGATTTTCCAAAAACGAAATAATACGTGTTTCTTTACTTTTAAAGTAGATCCCAAATACCAATTTTCAGGTCTGTAATATCTTCAGGTTCTGAAATATAAGTAGCCTCATTAAAGGCATTCAACCCATTATTCACCCTTTTACACCCTTCCTCTTGGGATTTTCCAAAAACAAAATAATACGTGTTCCTTTATTTTAAAAGGAGATTCTAAATACCAATTTTTACATCTATAAACTTTAAAAGTTTTGAGATATAGATACACTCATTTTAAAAAATCACCCCTTTTCACCCCCCATTAATGGGATTTTCCAAAAACAAAAAAATACGCGTTTCTTTATTTTTAAAGGAGATCCCGAACAGCAATTTTCAGGTCTGTAATATCTTCAGGTTCTGAAATATAAGTAGACGCATGAAAGGCATTCGACCCCTTTTCCAACCTTTTCCACCCTTCCTATTAGGATTTTCCGAAAACAAAATATAAGTGTTTCTTTATTTTTAAAGAAGATTCTAAATACCAATTTTCACATCTATAACCTTTAACAATTTCGAGATATAGATACACTCATTTTAAAATATTATCCCCTTTTCACCCCCCTTAATTGGATTTTCCAGAAACAAAAAAAATAGGTGTTTCTTTATTTTTAAAGGAGATCCCAAACACCAATTTTCAGGTCTGTAATATCTTCAGTTTCTGAGATATAAGTAGCCTCATTAAAGGCATTCAACCCCTTTTTCACCCCTTTTCACTCCCCCTATTGCGATTTTCCAAAAACAAAAAAATACGTATTTCTTTATTTTTAATGAAGATTCTAAATATCAATTTTTACATCTGCACACTTTAAAAGTTTGGAGATATAGATTCACTCATTTTAAAAATTCACCCCCTTTTCACCCTCCGATTAATTGTATTTTCCAAAAACAAAAATATACATGTTTCTTTATTTTTTAAAGAGATCAAATGTACCAATTTTCAGGTCTGTAATATCTTCAGTTTCTGAGATATAAGTACTGGTATCCTGATTAAAGGCATTCAACCCATTTTTCCCCATTTTCACCCTTTTTCACCCCTCCTGTTGGGATTTTCTGAAAACAAAAAAAATACGTGTTTTCCTTATTTTTAAAGAAGATTCTAAATGCCAATTTTTACATCTGTACACTTTTAAAGTTTTGAGATATAGACACACTCATTTTAAAATTTCACCCCCCTTTTCACCCCCTTAGCGACGGAATATCCAAAAATCCTCTCTTAGCGAGCACCTACATCTTAATATGAATATATCCCCAAAATTTCATTTCTGTATGTCCAGTAGTTTTGGCTCAGCGATGATGAATCAGTCAGTCAGTCAGTCAGTCAGTCAGGACAAGCTACTTTATATATATATATATATATATATATATATATATAGATACATAATTTACATTAGATGTTAAAATAACACATTCAGATATGCAACACAAACTAAAATAAAGTCAATGGGATAAAAGCGCAATTGATACAAAAACACTAGGACAAAGGACATCATTGCACATGATAAAACAGACCACTATCCCTCATAAAGCGGATGGCGAAGTCTGCTGACTGCTCGTCATCTCGCAAGATAAGGGAGATTGTACTCGGGAGATTAAGACTACGGTGCAGATCGACCGGGTCCACACACTCCGTAAGGATGTGTACCACGGTAAGATGATCAGCGCAAGTACACACCGGAGGGGTTCTCCATTCAATAGATGGGAGTGAGTCAGGATACCATGACCGATCCGGAGATGACATAAGAGCACTGCTTCCCTCTGAGAGGCCCAAAGGGAAGTCCTCCATACCTTCACAGTACCTTTAACCGCTCTCAGCTTATTTGGGAGAGGAGTGGCCTGCCACTCCATCTCCCAATGGGACTAAATCAGATGTCTCAGCTGAGAGCGAATGTCACTTGCTGGAACCTTGAAAGGCAACGGGGGAAGTGTTACTGCCTCCTTGGCAACCTGATCTGCTAACTCGTTTCCCTCTATACTCATGTGGATTGGGAGCCACAGAAACATGATTCTGGTACCAGCATACAAACACCCGGCCTGTAGGTCCTGGATCCGCTGCACCAGAGGGTGTCGAGAGAAACAGGTATCAATAGACTGTAGTGAACTGAAGGAGTCAGTACACAGAAGAAAGTGTCGGCGCTCATTGGACAGTGCATACTGCAGAGCTTCACAGATAGCATAGAGCTCTGCTGTGTACACACTACAGGTTTCCGGGAGAGCAAAAAGGAACCTCTCATTGTCGACACAGCCCACCTTCGTTTCTGTCCTTGAACCATCCATGTAGACAACGACTGAACCTGGATATCGGCCAACAATGGACAGGAAGAGCCTCCGATAAATTGAAGGGTCCGTGTTTTCCTTTGGGCCAGTGTGCAGATCCAGGATTATTTCAGGATGTCGCACTACCCACGGAGGTACCCCACTTGGTTGTCTGACAAGGCAAGGAACCAAAGTTACGTAAAACAATCTGTAACTGCTATCCAAGCATATACCAAACGGCCGCGTTGCTCGAGGACAAGCAGCATACAATAGACGATGTCCATTATTAAATACGCAAGGATAGCTTGGGTGAAGTGGCATCTGTCGCAAATTTGCAGCATATGACAAAAGGAGCTGCTGGCACCTCAAGTTTAAAGGTGGCACACCAGATTCAGCGAGGTAGCTAGCCACGGGGCTTGTACAAAAAGCTCCCGTTGCCAACCTAACTCTGCCGTGGTGGATGCTATTCAGCTTCGCAAGGACGCTTGGTCTTGCTGAGCCATATGTTGCACTGCCATAGTCTAACCTGGATAAAATGTGTGCCCTATAGAATCGTAGGAGCACCGCATGGTCAGCTCCGCAATTAGTGCTGCTAAGATACTTCAAGAGATTAAGCCTCTTGGTGCATTGCACTTTTAGCTCCTGTACATGTGGCTCCCACGATAATTTACTATCAAAAAGGAGTCCGAGAAATTGGTAAGTGTCAACTAAGGGAAGAGTGACGTTTCCTAGATAAGGTTCAGGATGTGGGTGAAGAGTACGTTGATGACAGAAGTGGACAACAGAGGTCTTTGCAGTAGAAAACCGAAAGCCATGTTCTAAGGTCCACTTTTCCACTCTCCTAATAACTTGCTGTAATTGTCGCTCTGCGACTGCCATACTACGCGAACTGTAGTGCAGAGTGAAATCATCCACATATAGCAATGGTATTACTGCTGAACCAGCAGCAGCGACAATACCGTTTATGGCAATTGCGAACAGAGTGACACTAAGAACAGATCCCTTTGGGACTCTCATTTTCTTGAACCTGGTATTGTGAATATGTCCTCTCTACTCGGACACGGAATAGATAGAGGGACAAAATATTCGCAATAAATACGGGCAAGTTACGTTGGAATCTCCATTGATGCAGGACTGAAAGGATACCATATCGCCATGTGGTGTTGTAGGCCTTCTCTAAGTCAAAGGAACAGCCATCAAATGCTGTTTGTGGAGAAACACATCCTCGAAAGAGCTCTCCAGGTGTACCAAGTGGTCAGTTTTTGATCAAGCGGCTCAAAAAACCACACTGGTACTGGACAAGAGTCCTTGTTTCTCCAGACACCACACAAGACGGCGGCGATTTACCATCCTCTCAAATAGCTTACACAGGCAATTTGTCAGACAAATAGGTCTGTAACTTCCTGCATACTTAGGATCTTTGTCAGGCTTGAGGACAGGAATGACTATAGCCTCTCGACACAGAGATGGAAAACCACCCTCTATCCAGATTCGGTTGAACACACGAAGGAGATATTATAGACTATGGAACAGGGAACTGTTGCTGAGATGTGTGGAGGTAGGAGGAAGAGAAAAGGTAGGAAATGGAAATGTAGTGTAGTGGAAAGGAAAAGACAGGTGGAACAGGGTCATGGGAGGGAGAAAAGGGAGGTGGAAGTAGCTTCTACAGCAGTGAGAGAAGATAGGGCTGACCAGGAGGGGAGGGGATCAAATGAGGTGGGTAGGGTTGAGGCTCTGGTCATGGGAGATTCCATCGTTAGACATGTGGGGAAAGTGTGTGGAGGAAAGGGAACCAGGGTAGAGTGTTATCCGGGAATTAGGTTGAGGCAGATGTTGAGGAAAGTAGAAGAGAAGGAAGAGGGAAAGGAAAAGGTGGTAGTATTTCATGTTGGTACTAACAACGTAAGGCAACCAGGTATAAGTACCAACATAGTTTGGGATGTGTGGGATCTGGTAAATGCAGCACGGATGAAGTTTAAGGAAGTGGAGATTGTTATCAGTGGAATACTGTGTAGGAGGGATAATGACTGGAAGGTGATTGGTGATTTAAATGAGACTATGGAGTGGGTATGTGGGAAACTGGGAGTGAGATTTCTAGATCCTAATGGGTGGGTAGGAGACAGGAATCTGCGCTCAGATGGCCTTCACTTATACCGCAGTGGTACATATAAGTTAGGAAACTTGTTTAGAAGGGTAATAGGCAAGTACATTCAGGCAGCGGTGTGGAAGCGAACAGGGAACTGGAAATCAAGTAGGGATAACATAAAAATGTTAGTGCTCAACTGTAGAAGCATTGTAAACAAAGGAATCGAATTAAGTAATTTAATAGATATATACTTCCCAGATATTGTAATAGGAGTTGAATCATGGCTGAGAAGTGATATAATGGATGCAGAAATATTCTCACGGAACTGGAGTGTGTATCGTAGAGATAGGATAGGAATGGTAGGAGGGGGAGTACTCATTCTGGTGAAAGAAGAATTTGTAAGCTACGAAAAAGTTAGAGATGAAAAAAATGAAATTCTGGGTGTAAGGCTCATCTCTAAAGATAACAGGCAACTTAATGTCTTTGAAGTGTACAGACCGGGAAAGGGTAGTGCTGATGCTGATTCAGAATTATTTGATAAGATAATCAGCTATGTTGGAAATGATATGGAAAGGAATGTGATAGTAGCAGGTGATATCAATTTACCAAATGTCAATTAGGAAGGTAAAGCGAACGACAGGAGGCATGACCAACAAATGCATATAAGTTAATATGGGAAGGGCAGCTGATTCAGAAAGTGATGGAACCAACTAGAGGGAAGAATATTTTGGATGTGGTGCTGATAAAACCAGATGAGCTCTATAGAGAAACCGAAGTAAGAGATGGTATTCGTGATCAAGAAGCTGTTTTCGTCGTAGTTAAAAATAAATGTGAAAGAAAGGAAGGTATTAAAATTAGGACTATTAGGCAGTACCATATGGCTGACAAAACAGGCATGAGGGAGTTTTTAAAAAGTAACTATGATCGCTGGAAAATGGTAAATAAAAATGTAAACAGACTCTGGGATGGGTTTAAAGCAATTGTTGAGGAATGTGAAGATAGGTTTGTACCATTAAAAGTGGTAAGGAATGGTAAAGATCCACTATATTATAACAGAGAAGTAAAGAGATTAAGAAGGAGGTGCAGGTTGGAACAAAATAGAGTTAGAAATGGTTGTGGAAGTAAGGGGAAATTGAAGGAACTTACTAGGAAATTGAATCTAGAAAAGAAGTCGTCTAAGGATAACATGATGGCAAGCATAATTGGTGGTCATACAAATTTTAGTGAAAAACGGAAGAGTATGTATAGGTATTTTAAGGCAGAAACAAGTTCAAAGAAGGATATTCCAGGAATCATTAATGAACAAGGGGAGTGTGTATGTGAGGATCTTCAAAAGGCAGAAGTATTCAGTCAGCAGTATGTAAAGATTGTTGGTTACAAGGATAATGTCTAGATAGGGGAGATGAGTAATACTAAAGAAGTATTAAAATTTACCTATGATAACAATGACATTTACAGTAAGATACAAAAGTTGAAAACTAGAAAATCAGCTGGAATTGATAAGATTTCTGGGGATATACTAAAGGCAATGGGTTGGGATATAGTACCAAATCTGAAATACTTATTTGATTATTGTTTGGTTGAAGGAGCTATACCAAATGAATGGAGAGTTGCTATAGTAGCCCTTGTGTATAAATGAAAGGGTGATAGACATAAAGCTGAAAATTACAGGCCAGTCAGTTTGACATTCATTGCATGTAAGCTTTGGGAAAGCATTCTTTCTGTTTATATTAGACATGTTTGCAAAATTAATAACTGGTTTGACAGAAGGCAGTTTGGGTTTAGGAAAGGTTATTCCACTGAAGCTCAGCTTGTAGGATTTCAGCAAGATATAGCAGATATCCTGGATTCAGGAGGCCAAATGGACTGTATTGAGATTGATCTATCTAAGGCATTTGATAGGGTAGATCATGGAAGACTACTGGCAAAAATGAGTGCTATTGGACTAGAAAAAAGAGTGACTGAATGGGTGGCTATATTTCTAGAAAATAGAACTCAGAGAATTAGATAATTAAGAGGGGAATTCCTCAGGCAGTATTATTGGACTTTTATGTTTTCTTATATATATCAATGATATGTGTAAAGAAGTGGAATCAGAGATAAGGCTTTTCACAGATGATGTTATTCTGTACAGAGTAATAAATAAGTTACAAGGTTGTGAGCGGCTGCAGGGTGACCTCGATAGTGTTGTGAGATGGATGGTGGGCAATGGTATGATGATAAACAGGGTTAAAAGTCAGGTTGTGAGTTTCACAAATAGGAAAAGTCCTCTCAGTTTTAATTACTGTGTTGATGAGGTGAAAGTTCCTTTTGGGGATCCTAGGTGTTAATATAAGAAAAGACCTTCATTGGGGTAATCACATAAATATAATTGTTAATAAAGGGTACAGATCTCGGCACATGGTTATGAGGGTATTTATGGGTTGTAGTAAGGATGTAAGGGAGAGGGCATATAAGTCTCTGGTAAGACCCCAACTAGAGTATGGTTCCAGTGTATGGGACCCTCACCAGGATTACTTGATTCAATAACAGGAAAAAATCCAAAGAAAAGCAGTTTGATTTGTTCTGGGTGTTTTTAAACTCTCAAATATTCATGTTTAACCACGTTTTAATCTTCAAAAACTGTTAATTTACTGTTTTCTTTTTTTTTTTTACACACTTTGGTGCCATGTCATTGTTTTAGATGTTATTGTATAATATTTTACGAAATCAATGTTCAACATTTTACCCTATAATTTATAAGATTAAAAAGACTCCATATGTATTATTTGTAAGATTGATATAGGCTGATGATGCCTGTAAAGGAGGGTGAAACATGTACCATTGACTTTTATGTATTATGTATAAAAATTTTAACCATATGAAATAGTGGATTATATTGTATTGTATTGAACAGGTGGACTTATAAATATTGTAATAATATTTGAGACATAAGTGGTATGCTCCGAGCTGTCAGTGGAGAGATGGCGTGGGAGGACATCAGTAGACGAATAAGTCTGAATGGTGTCTTGAAAAGTAGGAAAGATCACAATATGAAGATAAAGTTGGAATTCAAGAGGTCAAATTGGGGCCAATTTTTATAGGAAGGGGAGTTAGGGATTGGAATAACTTACCAAGGGAAATGTTCAATAATTTTCCAATTTCTTTGCAATCATTTAAGAAAAGGCTAGGAAAACAACAGATAGGGAATCTGCCACCTGGGCGACTGCCCTAAATGCAGATCAGTAGTGATTGATATTGATATGTGAAAATTGGAAGTCAGAGTCTCGGAATTGTGGACAGCTTTAAATACCTAGGAAGTGAATTAATGCAGAATGCTAGGTGGACATGGAGATTAGCAGGAGTGTACAGCAGGGCAATGCATGCTACCAGAGTGTAAGAAAACTTGTTTGGAACAAAGAGGTACCAAGGAAAAGTAAAGAGATAATGTACAAAGTGTACTGTGTACCCATACTGACTTATGCAGCTGAGACTTGGACTGACTAGGACTGTGACAAGCAGGCAAGAGAGTAGAATTCAAGCCAGTGAAATGAAATTCCTATGAAGTATGATAGGAAAGACAAGAAAAGATAAAGTGGGAAATGAAAACGTTAGGAAGGAAGTTGAGATAGGAAAGCTAAATGAGAGAATTGAAAAGAATAAACTAAGGTGCTTTGGACATGTAAAGAGGATGGAGGAGAATAGAATTCCAAGACAAATGCTGGAGGCAATGTGCAAGGGCAAGAAAGCAAGAGGAAGACCTAGAACAAGGTGGATTGAATCAGTGAAGAGCGGCATAAGAAGACGAAATTTAGACTGGGAAAAGATCGTGGAAGAGGAATGGTGGAAGGAAAAAGGAAGATGGAGAAGTGCCATAAATATCCCGATCTGGCAGGAGCTGGATAAGGGGAGATGATGATGATGATGATGATGATGATGATGATGATGATGATGATGATGATGATGATGATGATGGTGAATATTCAATTTGCAACATCTGAATGGAGAGAGGTATCTTTCATTTTCATGCTAATAATTGCCTTACCTTTTCTTTAGCCAATACGTTCGTTCTTCGATGAGTCGTAATGGTACTTAGTACTATGGATCATTCCTATGGCAGACAGAGAGACACTTCTCCTTCCTAACATCTACATTTCTCACTTTGTCTTTCCTTGTCTTTCCTATCATACTTCTTGGGAATTTCATCTCACTGGCTTGAATTCTACTCTCTTGCCTGTTAGTCAAAGTCCAAGTCTCAGCTGCATAAGTCAGTATGGGTACATAGTACACTTTGCACATTATCTCTTTACTTTTCCTTGGTACTTCTTTGCTCCAAACAAGTTTTCTTACACTTTGGTAGCATGCAGAGAGAGGCAGAAGGAGGAGATGAATGAAAATTACAAGTTATAAGATTGAATATCACTTGTTAACCTCTATACCAATAGTAACATTAGTGGCATTGTTAACATTATATTATGATAATTGTAAGAGATGTCAAAATCCTCTTGGAGAAAAACTGTACACAAAAGCCAACCTGGAGAAAGCTTTATGCCTTTGCTTCTACTAATAGATACTGTTGTACCATTTACTCACCTATTTCTGGCTGGAGAGATGCTGTTTCCAGTAAACCTGATGAGTAATTGGAGAAACCGTATGCAAATGAAAACTTGCTTCCTCCTGACACACGAACATGATGATTTGAAGAACTGCCCGCAAATACTAACCAAATTCCTTGTTCTGGATTTATAACATTTATCACTAATCCTGAGTGAACTTCCAGCACTGGTGTTCCTCTTATTTCCTTGCCATGAGGATTATTTATATGGATAACTGGATCTTTGCCAGACAGAGAAACTGTCATAGAGTCCATCTGAGAGTCAACAGGCACAGAATATGTCTTCCTACCAGGTCCAGGAACCTCATCTGACATTATATTCACCTTGTTCTTCTCTTGAACTGTGAACTTCACAAATTCTAGAACCTAACAAAGGAAGAAGGACATAGAATTCATTTCAGATTATTGCATTAAGAAAATATTTACATTTTTTGTAATTATCTTACAGAATCAATACTTGAAAAATATTAGAGAATAATATCATGTGTGCCTAAATGATCATTTTAGCGTAAATTGCATGCTACATTATGTTCTAATGGTCAGAGATACTAGTTCACAATGTTTCCATCTTTGTACTGCAAGTAATTTCCAACAACTCGAGTAATACGTTTGTTAATCACACAGAATAAAATGTTAATTAAGGTCAACCTAATCAATACTTGTATTACTCGTGATGAGTTACAATTGGTCAGTACATGTTTTGGCTTGTTTCAAGCCACCGTCAGCTAACAAAGCTTGGTAAAGAATAATCATTCTGTTATAGACTAAAACACATACATAAAATATACATTAAAAATATGTAACTTCATGAGGATGAATTAAAATTATTAATGTTAAAATCTCTGAACGGTATATAAAATATAATTGACCCTTCTTAAAATTAATATCATGTTAAAACACTGCACATGAATTTGGTGATGAGTGAATGAATCCTCAGCTGTATTATAAACATAATGGGAGCTGTGCATTTTCATGTGGTTTGAAGTTGAAGGATGTGTGTTGTTTCTGGAATGGGGCTAAAAACTTATTGAAACATATTGAAACACTGTACATCTTAGGAAATTCTTAAAAGTTAGTGTTTCTTGATGAAGAAACACTATTTTGAATGTGTTTTGTTGGATGTGAAAGGCATATTCAATTTTGAAACAGAAAACAGACCTTGGATTGATCAAGTCCTTCAAGTAGAAGTGAAAATTTCTGAATTCAGATGTTGAGATATAGATATTAACTATGATGTGGTCAACATGTTGCTGAATTGACAAAACATTCATTTGTATGATATATGTTCTTGGTACAAACTGGATACTTCCTTATCTTCTGATGTTCTTTCAGTTTGGCCCAAATTGTTCAAATGGACGAGTTTACAAAGATGATGAATGTCTGAAAGATGCAAAATACCTGAGGGTGAGAATAAATAGGCCTATAGATGCCATTGAAATTGACTTTAAAATGTAGATTGGAAACTCACAAAGAAGTTCACCCCACTGGTCTAGGAGTCATCCACAGTTTGTGAATGTGTGACAATTTGAGTGCTACTGTTGTCAGGTTTTAAACTGTACAAAACATATCTTATACCAATTCTAACATATGGACTGAAAGCAGCAACATTGACTAGATCTGCACAAAGTCGCCTGGAATGAAATTCCTTTGGTCATGTCTCCAAAAGACAAGGAGAGATAAAATAAGGAATGAAAGTATTCTGCAACAACTTGGATTGGACAGGGGCCTGTTAGAAACCTTAGAATTAAGCAGATTATGTATTGTGTGCCCCGTGACCGATTCGGTAGCTGTGAAGGCCCAGCAGGAACCCTGAAAAGTGGCGGCTAACGGGGCTATGGTGAAGATGCTGCTGCTGCCTTGTAGTATGTGGGGTTGGTTCTCCAAAGGCTAAGGGAAGAAAACCCTGATTAAAAATTACCCGTCCTCCGGAAGAGGTTGGACATAGGGCTGACACCCCGCTCGGTAAAAAAAAGGTCAAGTTGCGAAACTTCAACGAAAGAAAGCCGGACTGATCAGTGGAGACAAACTTGATGTGGAAAAGGACAATGATAATCGACCATCAGTGCGTGAAAGAAAGAAAAGAAATATAAAGCGTAAGTCAGATTTATATATTGGAACCTGGAATGTGAGATCCTTGTATCGCCAAGGAGGTCTGAAGGTGCTGCTGAACCAAACATTGAAGCTGAAACAGAGTATCATATCTCTACAAGAAGTAAGGTCGATTGGAAGTGGAATCCTAGAAAAGCGAGAAGCTAGTATATTTTATAGCTGTAGCGAGAAGGAGCACGAGTTCGGCACAGGATTTGTGGTACACCACCAGCTAAAGCACGTTGTAATTGGGTTTACACCTATTAGTCCAAGAATGTTAGTACTCAGGATAAAGGGTAAATTCTTTAATTACTCCATAATTAACGCCCATGCACCAACAGAAGAATCTGAGGAAGAAGAAAAATAATTGTTCTATGAACTTTTGGAAAGAACATATGATGGTTGCCCAGGCCATGACATTAAAATAGTTGCTGGTGATCTAAATGTTCAGGTGGGAAGGGAACAGATATATAAGCCAACAATTGGTCCCCACAGCAAACATACTGTTAGTAATGATAATGGAACAAGACTTATATTATTTGCAGCATCTAGAAATATGGTTGTGGGCTCCTCATTGTTCCCACACAAAGATATACATAAAGGAATGTGGACATCACCGGACGGAAACATGGTTAACCAGATTGATCATGTGTTGATAGATGAAAGGCACAAGTCAGATCTCTTGGATGTGAGGAGTCTCAGATACCCAAATATAGACTCAGACCACTTCCTGGTATATGCGCGAATTAGGGCTAGGATCTCCAGTGCATTCAAAGGGACCCGAACCAACACACCAAAATACAATATAACAGCTCTAGAATCATCTGACGTTAAAAAGCAATACCAGGAGAGGATAATACAGATCCTTGAAAATACTGAAGAATGCAATGACATTGAGTATCAGTGGGAAATGATTAAAAATGCAGTGGAGACGTCAGCAAATGAAACACTGGGAATTGAAACAAGATATAAAATTTCTTCTTGGTTTGACACTGAGTGAGCAAATGAAACACTGGGAATTGAAACAAGATATAAAATTTCTTCTTGGTTTGACACTGAGTGTGAAATAGCAACAGAAGAGAAGAACATGGCATACAGAAGGACATTACAATCAAATTCTACAAGAAGAATGAAGGAAGTCTATAAAGAAAAATGGAGGATTGAAAAGAAGATCCATCAGAGGAAAAAGAGAGAGCGGATGATAGCAAGTATTGAAGATACTTGGGGATCATTGTAAGTATCTAGGTGTTAATATAAGGAAAGATCTTCATTGGGGTAATCACATAAATGGGATTGTAAATAAAGGGTACAGATCTCTGCGCATGGTTATGAGGGTGTTTAGGGGTTGTAGTAAGGATGTAAAGGAGAGTGCATATAAGTCTCTGGTAAGACCCCAACTAGAGTATGGTTCCAGTGTATGGGACCCTCACCAGGATTACCTGATTCAAGAACTGGAAAAAATCCAAAGAAAAGCAGCTCGATTTGTTCTGAGTGATTTCTGACAAAAGAGTAGCGTTACAAAAATGTTGCAATGTTTGGGTTGGGAAGAACTGAGAGAAAGAAGAAGAGCTGTTCGACTAAGTGGTATGTTCCGAGCTGTCAGCGGAGAGATGGCATGGAATGACATTAGTAGACGAATAAGTTTAAATGGCGTTTATAAAAGTAGGAAAGATCACAATATGAAGATAAAGTTGGAATTCAAGAGGACAAACTGGGGCAAATATTCATTTATAGGAAGGGGAGTTAGGGATTGGAATAACTTACCAAGGGAGATGTTCAATAAATTTCCAATTTCTTTGAAATCATTTAGGAAAAGGCTAGGAAAGCAACAGATAGGGAATCTGCCACCTGGGCGACTGCCCTAAATGCAGATCAGTATTGATTGAGGTGATTGAAGAAATGGAGCTTCTGAAAAATAAAAATGAGGTGAGGAAATTTTACAGAGAGGTAAATGCTGCATGGAAACCCTTCTGTGGCAAAACTAGCCTGATAAAGGATGAAACAGGAAAAATTGTTAGCGAGGGGAAAGAGATATGTGAAAGATGGCGGCGACATTTTGATAGACTCCTGAACTTCAGAATTATAACAAGACACTCAATTGATGTGCAAGGAGAAAATGACCCTGACGAAAATATAGGTCCACCAACTTTAGAAGAGGTGATAACTGCCATGAAGAAATTGAAGAATAAAAAGGCAACAGGAACAGATTATATTCCAGCGGAACTGCTCAAGCAAGGTGGCAATGAATTGGAACGGACTTTCTGAAAAATAGCTACTTCAGTATGGGATGGGGAGAAAATGCCTCAGCAATTGGAAGAAGGAATTATATGTCCTATATATAAGAAAGGGGATCGGCTTGAGTGTGATAGTTATAGAGGAATTATGCTACTTAATTTGGGATATAAAGTATTCTCCAACATTCTATTTGACGGTCTTCTCCCAATTGTTCAGAGAGAGACTGGGATTTATCAGTGTGGATTTATCACAAGAAAGTCCACTGTAGATCAGATTTACACCTTAAGGCAAATTTTAGAGAAGACAATCGAATTTGGGATTGGCACTTATCACCTCTTCATTGACTACAAAGGAGCATGTGACAGTATAGATAGAGAGCAATTGTACCATAGTATGATTGAACTGGGTATTCCTGGAAATTTGGTAAGGCTGGTAAGAATGACAATGAGTGGGACACTAAGTAGTGTAAGAATGGGTGGAATGATGTCTGAGACATTAGGTATTCAAAATGGGGTACGGCAGGGAGACGCGCTGGCATGTCTCCTTTTTAATGTTGCCTTGGAGAAGGCGATGAGAGATGCAAACCTCATGAATAAGGGAACAATTTTCTATAGATCAGTGCAGATACTTGCTTATCCCGATGATATAGATATAGTGGCAAGAACTTGAAAGGCAATGGAAGAGACATTCATCGCCCTTGAACAGGCCAGTAGGAAAATGGTACTGAACATCAACCAGCAGAAAACTAAATATATGGCTGCTGGGAAAGCAGGTAAGGAGAACATGCCACCCACAATAACCGTGGGTAATTACACCTTTGAGAGAGTTGAGCAGTTTAAATATCTGGGATCGACAGTCACCTACTCAAATGATACCTCTCATGAAATTAAACAGAGATTAATAGCAGCCAACAGACCCTATTTTGCTCTAACAAGGCTTCTCTCCTCAAGGCTCTTGACTTGTACCACTAAATTAACCATCTATAAAACACTTATAAGACCTGTGCTTACATATGCCTCAGAGACTTGGCCATTAACGGCAAAAGATGCTGGAATGCTGGATGCCTTCGAAAGAAAGATACTTCAAAGAATCATCGGCCCAGTCTGTGAAAGAGGAACATGGAGGAGGAGGTACAATCATGAATTGTACAACATTTATAAAGACACACCTATTAGAAGAATAGTGAAATCAGCCAGATTGAGGTGGGCTGGGCATGTAGCACGGATGAGTGATACGGAGGTACCTAAAAAGACATTAAATGGAAATCCAGGAGGACAAAGAGAATGAGGTCGACCGAGAACCAGATGGATGGATGGAGTTGCTGAAGATCTTCGGGAAATGGGCTATAGGAATTGGAAAGTTTTAGCGTTGAATCGAGATAAATGGCTGAAGATTGTTGAAGAGGCCAAGGTTCACAGTGAACTGTAGAGCCATATAATAATAACAACAACAACAACAACAACAACAAGAAGAAGAAGAAGAAGAAGAAGAAGAAGAAGAAGAAGAAGAAGAAGAAGAAGAAGAAGAAGAAGAATAAGAAGAAGAAGTTACTTTGGAGGGAGAGTAGGGAAGTGTTGGATCCAGTGAGCAGGGGGCGAGTTTGTAAAAGTTTGTTGTGAGGCTTGTTCATGGAGAAATTCTTGAATAATGCCTCAAAAAGCACATTTACATTTTCTGAAATTTCATCACATACGGCCTCCACAATTCACCTTCAGTCCAGGGGCGGTTTCTCCAGAAGGTTGCAGGTTTGCGCTACCCCCATTAAATTTTTATGTTTATTTTAGGTAAAGTTTCATCATTTGGATTACTCAACTGCTGTATTTTCATTCAACAAGACAAACCTTTCAAGAGCTTCAAAGAGCAAATGTTGACTACAGGATTCTTTACAAGCCGGTACTCTTAGATGTTCACTGCAGGAGCCGCAAAGTTTGCAGTGGGAAGTCAACCTGAGGCAGGATGAAAACTAGGCTGCTCGAGGGGTGCGCGGGGCTGCTAGAAGTGTGCTTTTGGGCTGCTACAGGGGTGCGCGGGGAGAGGAAAAGATAGGCATGGCTTCTTATACATTGCTTAAATGAAGGTTTATCAACCTGGCCCCTCCTACCACGGCCGACTGGATCCCTCGCTGCGCTAAGGAGATAGCTAGAGCGAAGCATCAAATCAGCCGTGCCCCTACGTAACCAACTACTAGCAAAGTCGCTAGAGACCGCTGCTGCTCAATGTGAGATTCTGTTATAGAACAGGAGTGTCATCTAGCGACACCGGATGGAAGTTCATGGAAGGAGCTAGCTAGGGCTATTCGTCCTGGCTAGAGCGAAGCATCAAGTCGGCCATGGCTGGATATATAACTAATGGCTCTAAATTTGAAAATAAACACCGCCATTTCTTTCAGTATAGTCGTGAGCTTTGTTATGTGCGTACAAGCTAAGTAGCTTATTGATTTAATTGTGTAAATATTCGTGTCAGCATGTGTGTTTTTATTATTGTGCATTTTTATCAGTTACTGGTGTTTTGCCAGATCATGAATTCAGTGCAGTCTTTAACGTCTAGGCTGTTTCCGCAATGGACTGCCGAGGAAAAATCCGAGGTGAAACGACTGGGAAGGCCAACGCGACGTTTAATTTCGAAACCAGATACATTACAAAAGGAAATTTTTTCAATACCGGAATTAGGCTACCTCAAGGTGTTTCATTTCAATATGGTAAAAGAGTTTTTAAATGAAAAAATGTTGATGAGTTGTAGTAATATTCCTGAAAATAAAAATGTTTGTTTTATTTTTAATAATAAAAAGTATTGTTGAGGTATCTAGATTTGAAAATTAGCCTGTAAGCATATTATATCATTGGTAAAAATTGTGCACCACTGAACCTTTTAACCACCAGCCGCCACTGCTTCAGTCAGCCGTCAACAGTAACACATGTATCAAGCCTAACCTCTCTTGGGCAGACAAGGACATAAGTATAGTATGCGATCCTTTTCTTGATCCCAAGTTCCCTTTCAGTACTATGGAGCTCAGGTATCAAGAAAAGGTTCATGTACTATAGTCAGATGTGTTGCATATTAATTCTGTTCTGCTTGTAATTATAGAAAGGAATAGGAATAGGAATATTTAACCACAACACAATTTTTCTCCATGTGTGCACTTACAGTCAAATATTCCGCCTGCCTCATAACCTAACTAAGAATTATCAACAACACATCATCATGCCAACAAGAAGAGCTCAATCATCGAATTCTAATGGAACTATTAAATATGTTAAACAATTTTATCCTCATTTTAACAGAACTAAATGCAATTGTGCTCCAGCATTTTAAGAACATTCTTCAAATTTTGTCATGCATTTTAACTTGACGTATTCGGTAACCCGGATCGTATTTTAATGTGTATTTGTCTTTGTATATTTTACTTATCTTACAAATATTTTTGGCTGATGATGTTCACCAAGAAGGAGGAAACATATCCCGACATTTGTTAATTGCTAATTAAACAGAATAAATTTTCGTATTGTAAAGGTGGAACCTTTGACTTTACCTTTAAAAGGGTATACTAATGACAATATGGGCTTTGCAATGAAATTCATTTTATGCAAGAATAATAATTATGTGACAAATTGTACATGTGGCAATAATAATTGTGTGACCAGCTTTTCCTGAGGTGAATAATAATTGTGTAGCAAATTGTACCTGTTGCAAAAAAATGTGTTGCATTTTCCAGATCCCATTTTGAATGACTATCTCAGCCAATAGAACATGAAAAGATTGAGTAAAACAGATTGATATTAAAGATCTCAATTAATTCATATCTAGGAAAACAAATATTGTATTGGTTCAAAAATAAGACAATGTTTTTCTTCCTTAAAATGTCCATTCCTGAAACCATTATGCATAACTTACCATTTTAAATAAATTCATTTTGTTACAAAATGTAGGTTACTATAAGCATTTTATATGGTGGTTATATTCACTAACTGGAATTGTTTATAGAATGTTGAACAGAAATATCTGTAAAATGAGAAATAAACTCAGTATGTACACAATGAGTTGAAAATCAGTTGCTTCTTTTTTTCTTTGGTAGTGGTTTAAGGTCACACTGACCTAGAGAGGTTTTCAGCAATGATGGGATAGGAAAGAGCTTTGTAAAATAGTGATGGTTCAAAAACAAAAAGAGCTGAAAATGTATTGCATTCAGGATTTGAAATCAAATCTCTCACTCTCCAGATATATTGCATTAACCATTCTGCTAGAATAACCAATGCTGGAGAGCTCTTTGATGTTAAAATAACTGTTTTTGGAGGTATCTCCTGGGCAAGAACTAGATTTCAATGAAACCACCTGATGATACCCAAGGTGCTCTCTGTCAGCCACAGACAGAAACTGGCTAAATTTTTGAAATTTTTATAATATAATTAGAGGATAGCTTTTCTCAAGAACATAATGATTCTGGAGTAAAACAGATTGGCATTAAAGTTCAGTTAATTTATACCTATGAAAACAAATACTGTATCGGTTCAAATATAAGATAATGTTTTTTCCTCAAGGGTCTATGTTGAAAACCATGCTTGTCTGATACACGTAACTTAGCATGTTAAGCAATTTTTTTTTGTTTTTTTGTTACAAAAAGTGGGTTACTATGAGCATTTTGTGTGTTATATTCTTCAACTGTAATTGTTTACAGAATGTTCAACAGAAATGTGTGTCATCTGTAAAATAAAATCACTACCTATATAATGAAGTGAAAAATCAATTACTTCTTTTTTCTTTGCTAGTAGTTTAATGTCGCACTCATCCGGAGAGGTTTTCAGCAATGATGGGATAGGAAAGGGCTATTACAGCCAATGTCAACTGACAAGCTTTGAAGATTTTCTGGATTTATTGGACCAAGCTGACATTTTAAAAGATACTGGAAAATCATCAAAGACCTACAGATTGTGTGCTTTAAAATGAGGGGTCAGTAAATCAAATCTGCTCAGTCATTTTCTCACATTTCCATTATCAGAAAACAACTTACAATATATGATGGTTCATAAATACATTTTGCACAGCAGTCAATTTACATTCCACTTTAAGTTGAATATTTATAGAATACCTTGTACACTTCACTCTTCCATAGATTGAACACCTGGCCAAAAGACATTGCAGCAATACGTTCATAAACTTGGTATTCAAGATTATTATAATCACCACAATCCCCTGTCAGCATAAACACCACCTGCAATCCATACATATAACAGTCTATCAACTGCTCAACAGGTAAATAATGATGAAGGGAAAAGAATAAGGAATAACAGTCACAAACATGAATAAACATAATATAGTCTAAGAATGGATTCCATGTATCAGAATATTTTCCAAAATATTGTTTTATTATTTTGTTGTGGCTATACAAAGCCTCTGGATTGTTCTGAGAAGACCACGTAACAAAATATCCCATTTACATTATGGAGTAAGGGTAATTGTTTCCACCTATTCAGTACTACAACAGTGAGAAGTCATTAATACATCACATAGTATTGAATAGGTGGAAACAATTACCCTCACTCCTTAATGTAAATCTGGATTCAATATGGACCAAAAACAAAGTTTTTGACATTAAATGAAATATCCCATAGAATTAAGATGAACCAATTCCACTATCTCGCATATTATAAAACTTGTCCACAAATACATCTTGGCTTGGGGACTGGGTGTTTGTGCATCCTCAACTATTCCTGCAACTCACACTTCTCACACAATACTAACATGCAGTTACCTACACTGCTGCCCACTCTTGTCGGAGGGTCTGCATTACAAGAATTGCATCATGGTAGTAATAGCCAAACAAAATCAATACAATTACTTCACTACACTACATTAGACATTACTTAACAAATTATTCTATCATAATATTCTGTAATATTAATTTTCAGTCGTATTAAGCAGGTTAATGATCATACTGAATTAAACTTTTTTAGAAGTATTCAGGTCAGTTCCTGAACATTTGATTTAGAAAATAACTGTTTTGTTGTTTCTTTCTCTTTTCAATAATATTAAAGGACTGTCAACTACCTGAAATACATTTTACTAGGTATCTTCGCTTATTTGATGACATAATAGCATTTACCTGGCTCTGTTTCTGCTGAATGAGATGTTCTATTTCTGGAAGTAAATAATAATCCTTAGCTCCAGCATCAGTAAACAGAAATATATATGAATTTTTCAGGCTATTAGTAATTGCTAGCTTGAGACCCTGCAGACTTTTTTCACCACAGTCACCTCCTCCAAATACACTGATAGCTTCAAGTTGGTTGATGAACTTCTGAGGGTCAGTAGTTTCCAGAACTGGACCCACCTCTGCATAGGAAATGTCAGTATATTACTATTTTAAATATTGGCAGCAATTAATAGACATGTATAACAGTACAGATACACATTTAAAAATTTGGTGCACACATAAATTTAATACCCAATTTATGAGTTCAAAGAACTAGAGGTGCATGTTATCTTAAACATGTGGTGCCTTTCAGAATTCAGTCTACAGCCCTTCATAAATGAATTAAACTTCTCAATAACCTCATAAATGCAAGCTGTTTCTACATATTTTATCTTTAAAAAATCTCATAGTGGTAGCAGTAGGGGGTAGCAGTGGGGGTGGGGGGGGATTATTGTTTTAATAGGAAGTACAATTGGGCAGCCATCCTTAACTAACATAATGAAACAATACTGTAATCTGATGTGTAAAAATTTTGATCAACTTGGCATCTTAATAATAATTGGAATAATTTACCAATAGAAATGAGATACATATTGCTGGATTTTTGTTTCTTTCTCTTTTCAACAATATGAACCATTGATACATAGTTGTCTTATTTTCAAGTTCAATTGAGATTTATTGAATTACTGTTTAGAAAGTAAGGGTGAAATTTAGCCCTTGTATATTAAAATCCAATGGTACGGTTTTAATCTGATTTTTTGTGCTCAGACTGTTTTAACTTTCGGACCATTCTCTTTTAAACAAAACCTTGTTCCTTTTGATATATTAAAAACTAAGAAAATTATAGATGGAACATGGTGGCCAAAAAATGTCCAACATGACCTTGCGTCAAAACCTCCTATAGCCATGTAGAAGAGGATGCATTCCTCATCAAAGAATTGAAAATATTCCCAATTTAAACATGTTCAAGTTAACGATATGTCTGTCCGTTTGGTCATCAGCCCAGAGGCTGGTTGGATCCTCAAATAGCACCACCAGAGGTTACACTATTATAGGGAAACTGCAAAAACCTTCGGCGGCACCGAAATGAAGCGTACTAGGCAAGAGGAGAAATGAGGTAGTTTGCCATTCTGCTTTCCTCCCTGAGCCAGAAAGTGCTATTGCAGTATGACTGACCCTGGGAGTGACAACTTTTGTAACACTTACAAGGGACGTAACAGGTAGGACAGGTCGAAACCTATCCTGAAATTTTTTGACATAATTGTTGTACTACAAGAGGACAACATGCAGAAAATCAGCCTCCAAATGTAACTATAAGACTCTGAAATAATGTGGTGAATCTCTTATATAGATCAATGAGAAGTAGCACAAGTATTGTACATGTACATATTGGTCGGAGTGGACAGCCTTGATGCCTCAGGGTAGTCAAGGCAGTGATAAGCAGAGCCGCATGCACTTCAGCTGTGGGGTGTTTCACTGCATACAGCAATAACGTAACAGTTTTGATGGTTGTTTTAAAGAAAGCAAGACAGTGAAAATGAGTTCCTTGAAGGATGATGGTTTTTTTGCTAGTGACTTTACGTCGCATCAACACAGATAGGTCTTATGGGGACAATGGGATAGGAAAGGCCTAGGAGTTGGAAGGAAGCGGCCAGCCCCAGCATTTGCCTGGTGTGAAAATGGGAAACCACAGAAAACCATCTTCAGGGCTGCCAACAGTGGGATTCGAACCCACTATCTCCCAGATGCAAGCTCACAGCCGCGCGCCTCTAACCATATGGCCAATTTGCTCGGTGAGGATGATGTTTTAAATCCTATTATCGTAGCAGACTTTGTAATAAGTTATTTCTGTAAAAAAAGGGGTTTATGTTTTCCAGAGAAGTTAGCTCAAAAGACAAGGAAATGGGACAATACCTGATTGATTTGATGGAAAATAATTGCAGAGGAGTGTAACATATTGAGGAGGTTCCTCTCAATGTACACAGTGGAGGCAGTGAAAGTGACTCAAGTGATTCCGTTTGTCAAAACCTTCTGCTGATTGCAAGTGAAGTTCTGGATCCAAGTTTGAAACTTAAATATGACTCACCAGAATCTAGCGATGCTAAGTGTCCGTCATCATGCAAATCATCCAGTTCTAGTTATGTTCCTAGTCCCATAAAAGCGTGCGAGAAAGCATCAGTATGGAGTACAAGAGGAGGGCTGTAAAATTTTGACTTAACGAAGGTGATAAAAAGCAATTATCACTTTCACATGTCCGTAAATACCTTAGTTTAGTGAAGTCTGAGTGATATCCTTATTTGTGGAAGAAGCAGTTGGAAAATACAGGTATGTCGGCAAGTCTGATTGAACTTGAAAAAATTATGTATCATAAACTATATTCCAGTTTCCAGGAGGCAAAAAGGGGAAGACAAAATGTAAGTCATGAAGATTTACAACTCTGGGCTTTGGAAATTGGACGTGAACTATCTATCGATAAAAGTAATTTCTCTGCCACTCATGCCTGGATCAGCTGATTCAAGAAACAACACATAATTGGGAGTAGGAAAATTACAAAATTTGTGTCTCATTCATATATACAAGATGAAAAACAAACGAATAATGATGCAAAATAATTTCTGCAAAGGGCTCAAGAGTGATTTTTCCACTACACCCTGTCCTCCATTTACAACACTGATCAAAATGGGTTCAAGCACGAAATGCAGTTGGAAAGGACTCTATATATTGTAGGTGGAAACACATACTCATAGCCCAATCAGTTAGTTCATTCATACACCATAATGCCAACAATCAGTATGGATGACTCTTTGTTTTGTAAGTTATTTATTGTACTGCTGGAGCTGCCCGGAACCTTTGGTCCTCTGGTTTCAAAAAAATGTTTAAAGCAGATAACATTGTTGTCACTGCCACAAAATCAGAAAAAATGGGGAAAACAGAACTGAAAATATGGTTTAGAAAAGACTTTTTCCTGTTCTCTGAAGACAACTGTGATGTGCTTTTTGATTCGTGGACCACGTACAGTGATACAACTTGTCTTGAAGACATCTCTCTACGAAATACAATAGAACTTTTTCAGATTCTACCAGGTACCACAGGCATAATTCAACCATTAGAAAATTCTTCTTCCAGCAGTGGAAAGTTTTTTACCACCGATTAACAGAAATTCTAACTTCTCGCAATGATGTTAAAATTGAGGTTCACCAAAGAGACACAATCCTTAAACTGCAGTCTTTCATACATTGTCAGTTTTCATCTCCATGATTTCAGGATATGATAAAATATTCATGGTTTTCAATGAATTACATAACAGAGCAACCTCCTGAGTTCGTAGTGCCTGCTAAATATTGTTTGGAGAAGAAGAGAAAAACATGTGAAGAACAGTGTGACAATGAAGTTCTGATTCATTCTGTTTGGTATATAAAACACTTGTGTTTTCGTCATACAAATACCAGTATTTAATTTATTTTCCACCTAGTCGATACAATGATTGCTTAAGGCAATTTTTAATGGTCAAAAGTGGTACATGTTTTGTATATTATCAACATCTTCAGCCACATAACACTGTTTAGATGAAAAATATATAAAATTGACAAAGTAATGCTTTAGAGGAAGTGTCCTTAAAATTAACATTACTTTGTCAATTTTATATATTTTTCATCTAAACAGTGTTATGTGGCTGAAGATGTTGATAATATACAAAACATGTACCACTTTTGACCATTAAAAATTGCCTTAAGCAATCATTGTATCGACTAGGTGGAAAATAAATTAAATACTTAATTGTGAATCTATTGAAGTGCGATACGGACCATGAAGCTGATTTTATGTAATACAAATACCAGTTATTTCTGCTATACTTTTGTGGGTGACTGACAAATAAGTGAAGTAATTCAGCTTCAGAGTGGGTCAGAGACTGCATGAATCTATTCCTCGCCACACCCCAACTCTGAGTTGGCCCAGGGATGATCAGCTGCGCCACCATCATGTTTATGTACCAGAACTCCAGGTACGATTTCGGAGCCTTGCAGTTAAATCTGGAGGCCGATTCCCTGCACACTGTCCTCTTACAGTAAAATGACTGTCAAAAAAATTCAGGATAAATTTCGCCCTGTCTTACCTGTTACTTCCCTTTTTAGGCACACTAGTCGTGCTCCAAATGTCATTGTTCGGCACGTCCTATACCTCAGCAATTTCCATATTGTCATAGCCATGGAACTTCCGTGGCAACAAAATTTTACTCTAGCCTGTGCTAAGAGACAGATGCCTCAAATTTCTGATATTAAAAAATAAAACAGATATGATTGACCAGTTTACAATCCTTGAAATTTTATTTTGACCCAAAAATATACATACCAGAACTATATTCTCCTAATGAAATCATGAAACCCGATTTTGAAACATATAAAATCAATGTTCTTCTTGCTCCATTCTAAGACTTCCCAGTTATCTGGAAAGAATGCACACTTTCAAGAAATTATGATGCTCACTGGTAACACAATACATTTCTTAGGTCTACAAAACCTCAATGCCAGATGTGCTAATTTCTTTCTCTCCTGTATTACCAATACAAAGTTTTTTGTGTTACTCCATTTCAGAAGCTTGGAACATTGTAGATCGTCAGCCAATAATAATAATAATAGGGTTTTAACATACTAATAACTACTTTTACGGTTTGCCCCGTAAGAGTTCTTTTACAGTAAAACTACAGTACAAGGCTGTCCTATTTAGCCATCTTCAAATACCATCAGACTAAGCTGGGTTTGAACCTGCCACCATTGGCCCAGAAAAACAGCACTCCACCATCTGAGCTAATCAGTCTGACAGAGCTAATATGAAACACAGGAGTTTTCCAATTTCATGCTGTTCTACCCTTATTTTCATAGTTGCAAGCAATATCAGCTTTCATTTTTTTTAAATTAATGTTATTTTTTCAGGTATAATCTACTAAATTTTATTTCTTCTTCAGATATTTTCTAAATTTATGTTATACTGAATTAGTTTCAACATACTGAAGAACCCCAAAGTTATAAATCTTTAAGTGGTTGTTGGTAAAACTATGTTACTCCATTGTTGAGTGCATTGAAAATGACTGGAGTGGGCTCAACTAGCTTCATGTATTCCAGTATTTTATAGGTATTTATATAATAAATCATTGTATTTTGTTAAATATAATGTATATTTAGTTATTTAAATGTGCTACTGTATGAATAATTCATTGACAATGTCTATAACTTTTGTTTAGGTTCTCATTTCATATGAATAGCTATTACGCACTGTACTGGATGAAAGTACTCTATGAGATGTTATCAAGATTCAAAGCTGAGATGAACAGACTGAGAGCACAGCTAGACAACTGCACCAGCACACCACCAACAGACAGTTTTTTGCAATACTATAGTTAATTTTTATTACCTCTCATCTCTGTCAATTAGTTAAGTATATTTGTTCAGTTTATACAGAGAGTAAATATTGATATATGAATGTATCTAATGACATGCAATAGAGATAGGAACAAGACAAACACAATGGCAGGTCATTGTGGGAAGAAGGAGCAACAGAAAGAGATGACAAGGACAAAAATGAAACCCAAAAGAACAGAACAATCTCCATATCTTCATACACTGCCGTCTTCAGGTAGATAGCCTCTCTTCTCATCATTCTCAGTTCATCTGCATCATCTCTTCTCAGCCTCCAACGAGCTTGTTTCTGCTTCCCAGCCTCATCAGGAAAGTGGGCATCAACACTCACTGAGGGGCCATCTTGACAGATCTTGATGTGCAGAGTGTAGTATAAGAAGAAAGCCAGATAAGTACAGGGGAAAAAAGAAGAACCATAAGACAAAGATAAATACCATAAGAGACTTGTGCTCTTGAGGGTTAAAAGGTCAAAAGCAAGGGCTGTGTAGTCCTTACAAATATAGAGAACAAATTTTGAGCAATTACACATCCCTATTTGACATAGTAGTACAAGAACTGACTCATCTCAATAACTTGCTAGATGTATTCTTGGTTAAACCATGGGAAATTGTTGATTAAAACTGACGTAATTGAAGGAATAGGCAACCACAAGGCTGTAATAATGGATGTAGGACTCGTACCAAAAAGGCTTAATAAGAGGGTCACCCAAAACAAGAAATTGTACAGAAAAACTAAAGTTGATGAATTTGGGACTTACCTTAAACCACAATTCAGTTGTTGGATAAGTGAAGGGAGTAATGTGGATACACTTTGAGATAAATTTAAAAGGAATCATTTGGGGAGGAGAGAAGAGATTTGTACCTGTTAAGAAGGGTAAAATGACCTCAGACCCCGTTTATTATACAAGGGAAATAAGAAAATTAAAAAGAAAATGTAGAATAGTAAACAGTAAAATCAAAAAGGGTAGGGATAGTAGAGAAACTAGAAAACAGCTAATGAGGGAACTGAATACAGTGAAAAAGGAAGCAAAAGAGAATTATATTAATGGCATACTTCAAGAAGGTAATGACCACAAAGGGAAATGGAAAAAGCTGTATTCATATATTAGGAATCAAAAAGGAAAAGGAATCCAGATTACCACAATGGTGGGAGAAGGGGGTGAACACTATTTAACAGATACTGAGAAAGCAAATCTTTTTAGTAGGGAATTCAGAGATTCAGTAGAAGATTGTCAGGAGTTGGAAACTGAAACAGATGATAGAGAGGGAGAGACACAGAGGGAAACAAAAAGCTTCTCATTCATAAATGAAGATATTTTCAGAGAAATCCAACTGCTTCAGCAAGGAAAAGCAACAGGAAGTGATCAAATTACTAGGGAGGTATTAAAGACAATGGGGTGGTACATAGTGCCTTATTTAAAATTTCTCTTTGACTATGTCATAAATAATAATGTAATACCAAACGAATGGAAGGAATCTATAATAATACCAATTTATAAAGGAAAGGGCGATAAAAGGAACCTGAGAATTACAGACCAATCAGCCTGGCCAGTGTAGTTTGTAAAATACTGAAGAGTTTAATAGCAAAGTACATCAGAGGGATATGTGATAATAAAAGCTGGTTCATGAGGAGCCAATATGGATTTAGAAAGAAATTTTCTTGTGAAGCACAACTGGTGGGATTTCAGCAGGACATACCAGATCAGTTGGGTTCAGGAGGCCAGTTACATTGCATAGCTATAGATCTCTCCAAAGCCTTTGATAGAGTGGAACATGGAATATTATTAAAGAAATTGGAGGGGATAGGATTGGATGTAAGGGTTATACGTTGGATAAGAACATTCTAAATTCAAGGGTTCAGAAAGTCAAAGTAGGAAATAATGTATCACAGGAAGAGAAAGTTTGGAAGGGAATTGCACAAGGTAGTATAATCGGTCCGTTACTTTTCTTAATATACACAAATGATTTAGGGAACAATATAACATCAAAAATAAGATTGTATGTAGATGACATAATTGTTTATAGGGAAATAAATAACGTTGAGGATTGTTAAGAATTATAAAGAGACCTTGAGAGTATCCAACAATGGGTTGAAGAGAATACTATGAAGGTTAATGGAGGCAAATCAACTGTTACAACATTTACAAACAGGAGCTTTAAAACTGAATTTAAATATACTTTGGATGAGGTAGTTATCCCAAAAGATGGCAAGTGCAAATACTTAGGTGTGAGATTTGAAAGTAAATTGTACTAGAAGGGTTATTGACATTGTTGGAAAAGCATACAGATTGTTACATGTCAAAATGAGGCTATTTAAAGGATGCAACAAAGATTTAAAAGAGAAAAGTTACTTAAGTATGGTTCGTCCATTATTGGAATATGCAAACAGTGTTTGGGATCCTCACCAAGAAAACCTAATAAAAGAAATAGACAGTGTGCAGAGGAAAGCAGCAAGATTTGTAACAGGGGATTTCAGGAGGAAAACTAGTGTATCAGAAATGTCAGAGGAACTTGGGTGGGAAACTTTAAGAGAAGGAAGAAATCTAGACTTACAGGATTTTTCAATGAAATTCTGAAAACTGGAAAATTACCAAAGCTTTTCAAACAGGCTAAGATAATTGCCATCCTGAAACCGGGAAAAGATGGAACTGATGCTTCTCATTATCGACCAATATCACTACTCAGCATGACCTATAAGCTACTAGAAAGTCTTATTCTAAATCGCATTCAAGGGGCCATTGATCAAATCATCCCGATCGAACAAGGTGGCTTTAGGAGACATCGGAGTTGCTGCGACCAGGTCTTAACATTGACAACTGTAGTAGAAGCTGGATTTCAACGAGGTCTCAAATCAGCTGCAGTTTTCATGGATCTTACAGCAGCTTACGACACTGTATGGAGGGAGGGCTTGATGTCCAAATTTATTGAAATCATCCCATGTCAAATTTGGCACTTTTAATGAACAACATGCTTTCTGACAGGTGCTTTAAGATGTTCCTGAATGGGCAAGCTAGCAGGTGGAGGATTCTAAACAATGGCCTACCTCAGGGATCAGTTCTGGCCCCCATTTTGTTTAACCTGTATATACATGACATGCCTCACACAGATTCCATGAACATCCAGTATGCAGACGACCTAGCATTAATTATCCAGATTAAAGATTTCATAAACTGTGAGAATGTTCTAACTAGTGATCTGGCAAAACTGAGTGATTACTTCCACAAATGGAGACTTCAACCCAACCCAAACAAGACTGAGGTTACTGCATTCCATCTAAATAATAAAGAAGCCCAAAGGAAGCTTAAATGTGACTTTTGATGGAATCAAAGTACCCCATAACTACAATCCAATATATCTTGGAATCACTCTGAATCGGTTCTTGGCATTTAAACAACAGTGCATGAAATTATCGAGGAAACTTGGCTCAAGAGTGAATCTACTCTGCAAGATTGCCGGAAGCAGCTGGGGTGCAGACGCTAATACTCTATGTTCTGCTGCACTTGCTCTTGTGTATTCTGCTGGTGAATATTGTGCCCCTGTATGGGAAAACAGTGCTCATACCACTAAGATTGATGTGCAACTCAATGAGATCATGAGGGTTATCACTGGTACTGTTAGATATACTCCCACACAGTGGCTACCAGTCCTAGCTAATATCGCTCCGCAAGATCTAAGGAGGAAAGCAGCTAAGGTAAGCTTGCTCAAATATGATCACCTCTCATAAGAACTCTCCGTTGTATGATGCCCTGCAAGATCCACCAACAACACGTTTGAAATCACGCAAGCCACCCTGGGTTGATTTAGAAGGTATCAATTCTTTCAACATGACCTACAAGTGGCAACAACGTTGCAATAAACATCCACCCCACAATGCTCACCTGGTTGAAGATCCTACAAAGAAGGTAGAGGGAATCCAACTACCACGCCAAACCTGGTCGAAGCTGAACCGCATTAGAATGGGTCAAGGGAGGTGTGGTCACAGCTTAAAGAAATGGGGTTTCTGTACATCTGCTACCTGTGACTGTGGAGTGGAGGACCAAACCATACAGCACATTGTTCAAGAGTGCCCACTTTGTGCATTTGGTGGTGGTCTGAAGACTCTACACCAAGTGACACCATGTGCTCTGGAATGGTTGTCAAATTTGGATATTTCCATTTGATTATTTGTAAACTTTTGTGTACTTGTACAACCTTGTATATATATATATATATATAGCCCATACAGGAGAAGAAGCATGGGGAGAAATCTGTGAGAGGCTTCAGTTGGAAAATAATTATATCGGAAGGACTGACCACAAGTATAAAATTAGAAGGAATTTTAGTAGAAGCGATTGGGGTAAATTCTCATTCATTGGGAAGGGCATGAAGGAGTGGAACAGTTTACTAGGGGTGGTGTTTGATCCTTTTTCAAAATCTGTACAGATATTCAAGAAGAGAATAAACAACAACAGAAAAAATAAATGTTAGAGGGCATTTCCCAAGTGCAGGTTATTGTAAATAAAAAAATGTGTGTGAATAAATTAATTCCATCCCTTTGTCTATGGAGACTGGACAGCCAAAGTAGGGGACTGCTGTAGGGGTGAAGTACAGTGTGGACTTCGAGGGCTCTGGGACGACCGCTAAGGTAGCTGTGAAGGCCCTTTAGGAACTCTGAAAAGAGGTGGCAAAAGGGGCTCTGGTTAAGACGCAGCAGGTTGTTATGCTACTTAGGTTCCAAACTGGGTAAGAAGTAAATAAATAAATAAAGGAATGCAATGTAAATTTTAATCTTATACCAGTTGTATAGTATTATTCCATATATTGTATATGAGTTGACTATGTTTGTAAGTAAAGGAGATATTATAAGTAGAATTTTGTAAATATAATTTTATTAAGGATGAGCTGTGTGTTTAATAAAAAAAATTGTTAGTGTAAATTGTATAATTTTGTATTCTAGGAAAATACCTTCTCTTGTTAATTTAAAATTTAGTGCTTGACAATAATGTATTTTAGTGTACCATTTACCACCATATTTGCAAATAAGGTGATTTGATTTGATTTGATTCGATACGATACGATACGATACGATACGATACGATACGATACGATACGATACGATACGATACGATACGATACGATACTAGGAAAGGACAAAAAGACCTTAACACCGAGTGGCAGACTGAGATTTTAGAACAGGTTCAGCATTTTTAATATTTAGGCAGGATCATAACAGCAGATGGGAAACTGGATTCTGAAATAAATCACAGAATCCATAAAGCTAACAATTTATATAATAATAATAATAATAATAATAATAATAATAATAATAATAATAATAATAATAATAATAATAATAATAATAATAATAATAATAATAATAATAATAATAATAATAATAATAATAATAATACCATCATAGGAAAGAGAGAAGTTACTAGGAAAATATACAAATCAGTATATCTTCCAGTGCTGACGTACGGATCTGAAAGCTGGATACTGCAGAGTAATTTACTTACTGCCACAGAAATGAAGTATTTGCGTAAAACAGTTGGAAGGACATGGTTAGAAGACAAGGGAAGAATGTCTTAACCAAGAACCACTTATTAGGTTAATTGAAAAGAAGGAATTTGGATGGTTGGAGCACCTGGTGATGATGGAAGAGGAAAGGAAGCCTAAACTAATATTCTGCTGCTGCTGCTGCTGCTGCTGATGATGATGATTGTTGTTGTTTTAAGGGGCCTAACATTGAAGGTCATCGGCCCCAACAAATATTCTAAGCAAGACCAGAGGGAAAAAGAGGGAGGGGATGACCGAGGCTGGAGTGGGACACCTACTTCTTTGACCTGGCACGAAAGACTCCAACAGAATTGAGAAGATTGGCACTGGACTGGACTTCATATGGGAAATGACTGAAGGACCCGATGCCTGCGAGGGCATAAAGGGAAAAGAGAAAGAATAAGAAGATATTTTGATACTACAGGTACTTGACTATTGCAACGTGGTTCTTCTTGATGTGAAAAGTATAAAAAATATGAAACTGCAACAAGCATTAAACTCTCGTCTTTGGTTTGCTTTTCATTTGAGTTGCTGTGCTCATGTAACTCCTAACCACAAGCTTTTTCCTGGTTGAAATCTAAAGGTCAGCGGAAGTTTCATACACTGATGTCAGTATATCAAAATCTGGATTCTTACTCAGAAAGTGATGAAACCAACTAGAGGGAAGAATATTCTGCATGTGGTGCTGGTAAAACCAGATGAGCTCTATAGAGAAATCAAGGTAATAGATGGTATTAGTGATCACGAAGGTGTTTTTGTGGTACCGGTAATTAAAAATAAATGTGAAAGAAAGGAAGAGATTAAAATTAGGACTGTTAGGCAGTACCATATGGCTGATAAAATAGGCATGAGGGAGTTAATAAGTAACTATGATCAGTAGAAAACAATAAATAAAAATGTAAACAGACTCTGGGATGGGTTTAAATCAATTGTTGAGGAATATGAAAATAGGTTTGTGCCTTTAAAGGTGGTTAGGAATGGTAAAGATCCACTATATTATAACAGAGAAGTAAAGAGACCAAGAAGGAGGTGCAGGTTGGAAATAGAGTAAGAAACGGCTGTGGAAGTAAGGAGAAATTGAAGGAACTTACTAGGAAATTGAATCTAGCAAAGACGTCAGCTAAGGGTAACTTGATGACAATCATAATTGGCAGTCATACAAATTTTAGTGAAAAATGGAAGGGTATATATAGGTACTTTAAGGTAGAAACGGGTTCCAAGAAGGACATTCCAGGAATCATTAATGAATAAGGCAAGTGTGTATGTGAGGACCTCCAAAGGCAGAAGTATTCAGTCAGCAGTATGTAAAGATTGTTGGTTACAAGGATAATGTCCAGATAGAGGAGGAGACTAAGGCCAAAGAAGTATCAAAATTTACCTATTACAACAATGACATTTACAGTAAGATACAAAAGTTTAAAACTAGAAAAGCAACTGGATTTGATAAGGTTTCAGGGGATATTCTAAAGACAATGGGTTGGGATATAGTACCATATCTGAAGTACTTATTTGATTACTGTTTGCAAGAAGGATCTATACCAAATGAATGGAGTGTTGCCCCTGTGTATAAAGGAAAGGGTGATAGACATAAAGCTGAAAATTACAGGCCAGTCAGTTTGACATGCATTGTATGCAGACTTTGGGAAAGCATTCTTTCTGATTATATTAGACATGTTTGTGAAATTAATAACTGATTTGATAGAAGGCAGTTTGGGTTTAGGAAAGGTTATTCCACTGAAGCTCAACTTGTAGGATTTCGGCAAGATATAGCAGATATCCTGGATTCAGGAGGTCAGATGGACTGTATCGTGACTGATCTATCTAAGACATTTGATAGGGTAGATCATGGGAGACTACTGGCAAAAATGAGTGCAATTGGATTTGACAAAAGAGTGGGTGGCTATGTTTCTAGAAAAGAGAACTCTGAGAATTAGAGTAGGTGAAGCTTTATCTGTTCCTGTAATAATTAAGAGGGGAATTCCTCAAGGCAGTATTATTGGACCTTCATGTTTTCTTATAAATTTATCAATGATATGTGTAAAGAAGTGGAATCAGAGATAAGGCTTTTTGCAGATGATGTTATTTTGTATAGAGTAATAAATAAGTTACAAGATTGTGAGCAACTGCAAAATGATCTTGATAATGTTGTGAGATGGACAGTAGGCAATGGTATGATGATAAACGGTGTTAAAAGTCAGGTTGTAAGTTTCACAAATAGAAAACGTCCTCTCAGTTTTAATTACTGCGTTGATGGGGTGAAAATTACTTTTGGGAATCATTGTAAGTACCTAGGTGTTAATATAAGTGTTACGGGGCTACCCGTGGACCAGCAGATGTGAAAGAAGGTGCTGGGATGAATGGGTCTAACTACAAGATCTTCATTGGGGTAATCACATAAATATGATTGTAAATAAAGGTTACAGATCTCTGCACATGGTTATGAGGGTATTTAGGGATTGTAGTAAGGATGTAAAGGAGAGGGCATATACGCCTCTGGTAAGACCCCAACTACAGTATAGTTCCAGTGTATGGGACCCTCACCAGGATAACTTGATTCAAGAACTGGAAAAAATCCAAAGAAAAGCAGCTTGATTTGTTCTGGGTGATTTCCGACAAAAGAGTAGCATTACAAAAATGTTGCATGGGCTGGGAAGATTTGGGAGAAAGGAGACGAGCTGCTTGTATGTCCAAGCTGTCAGTGGAGAGATGATGTGGAATGACATCAGTAGACGAATAAGTTTGAGTGGTATCTTTAAAAGTAGGAAAGATCACAATATGAAGATAAAGTTAGAATTCAAGATGACAAATTGGGGCAAATATTCATTTATAGGTAGGGGAGTCAGGGATTGGGATAACTTACCAAGGGAGATGTTCAATAAATTTCCAATTTCTTTGTAATCATTTAAGAAAACACTACGAAAACAACAGATAGGGAATCTGCCACCTGGGCGACTGCCCTAAATGCAATCAGTCATGATTGATTGGATGAAAATCTCCCCTATATATTTCTTCAGAATTGAATTTCCTGTCCTCATTCCATAATCTTAATACTAGATCTGGCTCTTCCTTCACTATTTCCATCAACCGCTTTTCTAGGTACAATAAATCCTTCGTTGTGACTGGGTCTTGACTTTGGAATACTCTTCCAGCTGATGTCAGGAACTGTAAGACATATATAAAATTTAAGACTGCTTGCAGTTATTTCCTTCTGAAAACCGCCGACTGTTTTGTGTAACTGGTGATGTATGATAGGATGTGTGGGTTACACTATTTCACAATTAAAATATGTTGTCCTTTTCTATAGATAATACATTATCATAATTACAAATAATAGCATATACTGTAGGCTATGTATACAATGTTTAGCTTCTAATTCATGTATATAGAATTTAAGTAGTCAGTGTTTACTGCCATACTTGCTTTATTATGTATTATGTACAGGCCATCGCGCTCCATGGCTAAATTGTTAGCATGCTGGCCTTTGGTCACAGGAGCCCTGGGTTGAATCCCAGCAGGGTCAGGAATTTTAACCATAACTGATTAATTCCGCTGACATGGGGGCTGGGTGTATGTGTCATCTTCATGATCATTTCATCTTCATCACGACGCGCAGATCGCCTACGGGCGTCAAATCAATAAACCTGCATCTGACGAGCCGAACTTGTCCTTGGACACTCCCGGCACTAAAAGCCATACGCCATTTCAGTTCGTGTACAGGCCTAGTATGTATATGAATAGTATAGATATAGTGTTGTATTACCATATCGCACCTTACTTGTTTCCATTATGATGTATTGTTTCTCATTACTTTTTAACTACTACAATTCATGTTTCTTTGTTTTATGTGCATTGCTAGCTTTACTTATTATGTATTTTTTAAGCTATTATCTTGTTAAGCTATTTAAGTAAATGATAATATTTCTTTATTATGTTGTAATCTACGTAGTTAAGTGTAAGAGAGGGCCACAAGCCCTAACTTTGTCACTGCTTAAGACAAATGTACATAAATAGATAAATAAATGAATTAAGACCATCATTGTCCAACTCATTGGCTGTATGGTCACCATTGAGGCCTTTAGTTCAAAGGGTCCCAGGTTCGATTGCTGACCAGGTCAGGGATTTTAATCGCATCCGATTAATTCTTCTGGCTCGGGGACTGGGTGTTTGTGTTTGTCCCAACACTTTCATTTTCGTATTCAGACAACACACTGCAGTACCAACCATCACAGAAACACGCAATAGTGATTACATCCCTCCATATATGATTTGCATCAGGAAGGGCATCCAGCTGTAAAACATGGTCAAATCCACATGTGCGACACAGTTTGCACCCGCAACCCCACAGATGTAGGAAAAATGGGATAAGAAGAAGAAGATTTGCAGTCATTCGCTGGTGAGTATAACAATTGTCTTCCGAGTGTAAATGCCGTGATGGATTCTTAGAAGGTATTGTAGGTTAGACAGTATGCATGTCTACCCCTTAGTCCCATTACCAGGTATGAGGTCGGTGATGAGGTGAGATGAAATGATATGGCATGCTTTTTTTTTGGCATGCTGCCCTTCCTGTCGCCAATATCAGGTGAGGTACTAATGAAGATGGAAGGAATGATGGTGAATGAAGTTGAGTAAGGAGGTGGAAGGAATCGGCTGTGGCCTATGAATAGGAACTGTCCCGTCATTTACCTAGAAGTGAAAATGGAAAACTGCAGAAAACCATTCTCAAGACAGTCAATGGTGGTGTTCAAACATGCTCGTCTCCCAAATAACTCCATTGCCATAGTGTGTACTCTTGGTAAGTTGTTTCCAGCAACAGTAAGTAGTGATATTCCTTTATAGTTGCCACATTGAGCTTTGTCTCTCTTTTTTTTAAATGATTTTGACAATTAAAGCATTCATAGAAAAAGATGGATGAAAAATGAAGAAAGATTGAAGTAGATAATTTGAACATTTTAACAAATGATAAAGAATGTCAAAACACATAGCAAACTATATAAAGTAAGAAATGGAGACATACAGAAAATATTAAACTTGAGTGATAAAATGGAGAAAAGTAGGCAGATGGTTTGGACATATTTAACCGATTAATAACAAAAGAATGCCAAATCAAATAATATATATTATGGAATAACAAATGAAAGAAAGAGCTGTGAAGAAGACCTATGTTATGATGGACAGGCCTGATTAAGATGCCGTAGCATAAAGCTTGTACCCTGGAATGTAAGATTATTTTTATATTTTTAAACATAATATGTTATGACTTTTAGTGCTGGGAGCATGTCAGGACATGTTAGGCTCACCCAGTACGCCCATATGGGTGAGTTATATGTACTGCTGTGTGAGGGTGTTATCTATGGATGTAGGTGTAATTGTAGAATCTAGGAATGGAAAGGAAGTGCCTGTGGCCTTGAGAAAGGTATCGTCTCAGAAATTGAATTGCTTTAAAATGGGAGACCATGAAAAACCATCTGTCTGTCGAGTACAGAGCTAGCAACCATAACTAGCCATGCTGCAACACACTGAGCTAACTTGTTTGGTAATCTAGAATGATGACAGATAAGGAGTGGTGGAAAAGGAGAAGAAAATGGAAAGCAATCATCTATGCCCTAACCTAGCTGCATTTGGATAAGGAAAATGGTAAACAGAAAAGTTTTCCACCTATTCAATACAAAGTTATATTTACAATGCATGTATTTACATTACATGGGACTAGTTTCAACCCTACTCGGGGTCATTATCAGCCATATTTAAACATACACAATATCTGACAAAATCCTAAAACATGTCTCTAAGCAGTAAGAACATTATGAATGTATAATTAACACTATGATGTGTGGTTGAATTTGCAACAATTTGAGCACCATAGCACTTCACCTAACTCAACCACACATCATAGTGTTAATTATATATTCATAATGTTCTTACTGCTTAGAAACATGTTTTAGGATTTCATCAAATATTGTGTATGTTTAAATATGGCTGATGATGACCCCGAGTAAGGTTGAAACTAGTCCCATGTAATGTAAATACACGCATTGTAAATATAACTTTGTATTGAATAGGTGGAAAACTTTTCTGTTGATAATTTATATGTAATCTCAGTTCAATATGGACCAACAACATGAGGTTCATAACCCTTGATAAGGAAAATGATGATGATGACATAAGTGATTCATACTTTGTGGGATAGATAATTATAAAAGTGAAGAAATCAGGCTTGTAACCAGGTTTAAAGGAGGGATCTGAAAAACTGATTTGTATTGTGAAGTAAGCCTACTATAGATATTTATATTTTACTGAAATTTAAAAAATGAAGAAATAAAATAAAATATGAAGATTTCCCTCAATCTTCATGGCTGTTCTGCTGGAAAGAATTTGTAATAAAGATAACTCAACAGAATTTTAAAAAGACAAACCTTTCTTAAGAACATACTTACTTGGATCATTGAATAATACAAGTACGTAGTTGTAAACAGAAGAATTTGGATGTTCCAATATTGTCCTAAAAATGTCTTGAATTCTTTTCCTGACTTGTGATATTTCATTGTACATTGATCCTGTAGTATCAAGGACAAACACCAGGGACACTTGAGATTCTGTTGGTTTGGTCTGCTGTATGAATGATTTTCTTATTAAAATGTTATCTGAAATAGAAATAGATAGATTAGATGTGTTCAATGACGTTAGTAACATGTCTCTATGGTATGAGCATGCTCATCAATATGGATCGGTCTTGGCTGGATTGACAATAACAAGACAAGGACATTTCCAAAACACTACTGATTATTGTTTCAAACATTTGAAAGGACATTGCCAATAGGCTCAATACAGTATATGTTATCCAGTGTGGTTGGTGTACAATAAAATATCATTTTTGCAGAGAGTATATTGTGGAATGAAGTACGATTTGCTGTTGTTACTGGGTTGAGAGTTTTAACACTAAAATTGTACTGTCAGGAAAGGCATCCGATCTTAAGCCCCCAGCTAAAACCAAAATCAGCTTGGGTAGCGTTTCCATGGCTTAAGCAGCAGCACACCGTTCTTTTACTGTTGGCCTTGTATGGTTCAAATTCCAGTTACTCTGTGTGTAATTTGTGCAAGACAAAGCGGAGGCAGGACAGGTTTGTTCTTTTTTGCAAGTTGCTTTACGTCGCACTGAGACAGACAGGTCTTATGGTGACGATGGGACAGGAAGGAGCTAGGAGAGGGAAGGAAGTAGCCGTTGCCTTAATTAGGTATAGTCCCAGCATTTTCCTGGTGTGAAAATGGGAAACCACGGAAACCATCTTCAGGGCTGCCGACAGTGGGGTTCGAACCCATTATCTCTCGAATTCTGGATACTGGCTGCAATTAAGCAACTGCAGCTATTGAGCTTGGTCAGGTTTGTTCTCTGGATACTCCAGTCTTCGCTGTCATCTTTCATTCTACTCTACATAATGATTATTTCATCTGTCAGTTATTAATCATTGCTATAGAGGAGTGCAACGGGCTTCGGCAGCTGGCATAATTCCTATCCTCGCTGCTAGATGGATGCTTCATAGTCTGTCATGAACATTTTAACAAACACTAAACCCTTGAAGAAGCCGGAAACAAATCTCAAACTCTACAGACAAGAGATAAGCACAACATCCCTATATTATTATTAGCTCAGTAGCTTAGCTGCTAGCTTCTTATTCCGAAGCCTGAGGTTCAATTTACCGTTGATTCTGGGTTGAGGATTTTATCACTAAAATTGTACTGTCAGGAAGGGGATCTGGTTTTACACCCCCAGCTAAAACCAAAATCATCTTTGGTAGCTTTTCCATGGCCTAAGCAGCAGCAGTTTACTCCGGTATCTTACTGCTGGCTTTATGTGGTTCAAATCCCGGTTTCTCTAAGAGTGATTTTTGCAAGACAAAGTGGAGACAGGGCAGGTTTGTTTTCTGTAACTCCAGTCTTCCCTGTCATCTTTTATTCTACTCTACATTATCATTTTATTTCATCTGTCAGATATTAATCATTGCTATAGAGGAGTGAAACAGGCTTCGGCAGCTGGCACAATTCCTATCCTCGCTGCTAGGTGGATGCTTCGTAGTTTACCATGAATATTTCAACAAACACTAAACCCTTGAAGAAGCCTAAAACCAAACTCAAACTCTACAGAGACCGAGCTCGATAGCTGCAGTTGCTTAAGTGCAGTCAGTATCCAATTCCTAGGCCTTTCCTATCCCGTCGTCGCTATAAGACCTATCTGTGTCGGTGCGACGTAAGGAAAAAAAAAAAAAAAAACTCTACAGACAAGAGTTAAGCAGAACATCTGTACATTATTATTATTATTATTATTATTATTATTATTATTATTATTATTATTATTATTATTATTATTATTATTATTATTATTATTATTATTAGCCGAGTAACTTAGCTGCCAGCTTCTTACTCGGAAGGCTGAAGTTCGATTTACCGTTGATGCTGGGTTGAGGTTTTTATCACTAAAATCGTACCGTCAGGAAGGGCATCCGGTCTTAAACCCCACAGCTGAAACCAAAATTAGCTTGGGTAGCTTTTTCACACCTTAAGCAGCAGCACGCTGGTCTCTTACTGCTGGATTTCTGTGGTTCAAATCCTGGTTTCTCTATGTGTGATTTGTGCAAGCATAGATGGGACAGGTTTCTTCGCTGGATACTCTGGTGTTCCCTGACCAGAAGGTTGATGTTCAATTTATCGTTGATTCTGGGTTGAGATTTTTATTACTAAAATCCTATACTGTCAGGAGGGGTATCTGCAGTAGTGGTTCACTCTAAAGGGCAGAGGGGCACGTGCTCCTCCAGCTAAGTAACTGTTAATGCATGGTTTTACAAGTACTGGCAATTTGAATGTTGATACATTCAGTTTTGATATCAGGCACGTACTTAGCTTACCCTGGCTGGCTCTTCGCTGGCCGGTCATGCTGGACCTGTGCCCTTAGCTGTTGACTCTTTCTTAGGTAATTTTCGTTTATGCATGCGTAGAATTAAATATTTTTTAATATGCACTGAATGGGAGATTGGGTCATAGCCGAAGCCAGCCTGCTGCGATTCTGAAAATACACGAAACCTTATCGCGCCGAGTAGATTATCCGTTCCAAATTTGTGTTTCAAGTCTGTCATCTGCGTTCTGATAAACGTGCTGTACTGGCTAATGAAATTAGTCAATATCCTATCTCGTAATACTTAGCGTGGTGTCGTTAAAAGTAAATCTGTCATATGTTGTGTGCAGATATAGTCTACAGAATCCCTATGAAGAGTCACACAAGGTATATCACACAGGTATGATTAACCTGTAGGCTACATACAATACAATGAATTCTGTGAGTAATATTTTAATTGTGTGACTGTGACTCAAAGAATGCATTCTTCTGTTTTCCGTGCATGCTATTCAGACACAGACTGATGTGGACGAAAACTGGAGTAACAGATCTCAAACACTTGAAAGAAAAAATTTAAAAGCACTAAAGTTCCTCCCAACATATCAATTCATGCATGAAATTAGCTGTGCTAGAAAAAGTTAATATAGTGACTCAACTGGATTCTGCTTATCGTTAATCTATTAACAAACACAATGATTAAGTTAGGAAAAGTAGGCATATATTACGCAGAATTATTCAGTGCATAAAATCTGTGGCGTATTTGAAGAGGCACTCCGTGGTCATGATGAGACAGAAAAGTCTCTAAATCCTGGAATTGATGATGATGATGATGATGCTTGTTGTTTTAATGGGCCTAACTAACATTGAAGGTCACCGGCCCTAATGGAACGAGATCAACGAAATGATCTATGATAGTTAAAATTTTAAAATGTATCCACTGACTAGATTTTTAAAAAAGGTGATGAAGAAAAAATGAGTATGAGATTAAAACAATTAGTGGATCTAATTCGCATTGCCTTACTTTCTAATAAAATAAAAGAAAATACAGTCAAAAAAGGAATAAGGCATTGCCTGGTAGCACATATATATATATATACATAATTTACGTTAGGTGTTAAAATAAACATTAAAACATGCAACACAAACTAAAATGAAGTCAATGGGACAAAAGCGCAATTAACACAAATACACTAAGACAACATTACACACGACAAAACAGACCACTATCCCTCATAAAGCGGATGACGAGGTCTGCTGAATGCTCATCATCTTGGAATATAAGGAAGATTGTACTCGGGAGGTTAAGACTATGGTGCAGATCGACCAGGTCTAAACACTCCGTAAGGATGTGTACTACGGTAAGATGATCGCCGCAAGTACACACCGGAGGGGGTTCTCTTTTCAATAGATGGGAGTGAGTCAGGATTCCGTGGCCGATCCAAAGACGACATAATACCACTGCTTCCCTCCAAGAGGCCCGAAGGGAAGTCCTCCATACCTTCGTAGTACCTTTAACCGCTCTCCGCTTATTTGGAAGAGGAGTGGCCTGCCACTCCATCTCCCAATAGGACATAACCAGATATCTCAGCTGAGAGTGAATATCACTTGCTGGAACTTTGAATAGCAACAGGGGCAGCGTTACTGCCTCCTTGGCAGCCTGATCTGCTAACTCATTTCCCTCTATACCCATGTGGCTTGGGAGCCACAGAAATGTGATTCTGGTGCCTGCATCCAAACACCCGGCCAGCAGGTCCTGGATCCGCTGCACCAGAGGGTGCTGAGGGAAAGAGGTATCAATAGACTGTAGCGAACTCAAGGAGTCAGTACACACAAGAAAGTGTTGGCGCTCATTGGACAGTGAATACTGCAGAGCTTCACAGATGGCATAGAGCTCTGCTGTGTACACACTACAGGTTTCCGGGAGAGCAAAAAGAAACCTATCAGTGTCGACAACAAACGCACAGCCCACTTTAGTGTCTGTTCTTGAGTCATCCGTGTAAACGACGACTGAACCTGGATACTGGTCAACAACAGACAGAAAGAGCCTCCGATAAATCGAAGGGCCATGTCTACCTTCGGGCCAGTGTACAGATCCAGGATTATTTCAGGACGTCGTACAACCCACGGAGGTACCCCACTTGGTTGTCTGACAAGACAAGGAACCGAAGGTATGTGAAACAATCTGAGACTGCTATCCAGGCGTATTCAATCGGCCGCATTGCTCGAGGATAAACGGCGTACAACCAATGGTTTCTATTGTTGAATACGCAAGGATAGCTTGGGTGAAGTGGCATCTGTTGCAAATTTAGCAGCATACGCCAGAAGGAGCTGTTGGCGCCTCAGGTTTAAAGGTGGCACACCAGACTTAGCGAGCAGGCTAGCTATGGGGCTTGTTCGAGAAGCTCCCATCGCCAACCGAACCCCACTGTGGTGGATGCTGTTCAGTTTTGAAAGGACACTTGGTCTTGTTGAGCCATATGCTGCACTGCCGTAGTCTAACTGGGATAAAATATGTGCCCGATAGAATTGTAGGAGCACCGTGCGATCCGCTCCCCATTTAGTGCTGCTAAGAAACTTCATGATATTGAGCTTCTTAGTGCATTGCACTTTTAGCTGCTGCACGTGTGATTCCCACGATAATTTGCTATCGAAAAGCAGCCCAAGAAATCGGTAAGTGTCAATAACTGGAAGAACGACATTTCCTAAATTAAGCTCAGGTTGTGAGTGAAGAGTACGTTGACGACAAAAGTGGACAACAGAGGTCTTTGCGGTAGAAAACCGAAAGCCATGTTCTATGGTCCACTGCTCCACTCTCCTAATGGCTTGCTGTAATTGTCACTCTGCGACTGCCACACTATGCGAGCTATAGTGCAGAGTGAAATCGTCCACATATAGCGACGCTATTACTGCTGAACCAGCAGCAGCGAAAATACCGTTTATGGCAATCGCGAACAGAGTGACACTAAGAACCGATCCCTGTGGGACTCCATTTTCTTGAACGTGTTATTGCAAATATGTCCTCCCAACTTGGACACGGAATAGACGGAGGGACAAAAAATTCGCAATAAATACCGGCAAGTTACCTTGGAATCTCCATTGATGCAGGACTGAAAGGATACCAAATTGCCATGTGGTGTCGTAGGCCTTCTCTAAGTCAAAGAAAACAGCTACCAAATGCTGTTTGCGGAGAAACGCATCCTGGATAGAGCTCTCCAGGTGTACCAAGTGCTCAATGGTTGATCGAGCGGCTCAAAAACCACACTGGTACGTGGACAAGAGTCCTTGTTTCTCCAGACACCACACAAGTCAGCGATTTACCATCCTCTCAAATAGCTTACAAGGGCAGTTTGTAAGACAAATTGGTCTGTAACTTCCTGCATACTTAGGGTCTTTGTCAGGCTTGAGGACAGGAATGACTATGCCCTCTCACCACTGAGACAGAAAATCACCCTCTATCCAGATTCAGTTGAACACACAAAGGAGATATCGTAGACTATCATCACTAAGGTGCTTCAACATCTGGTTATGGATGTTGTCTGGTCCAGGAAACGTGTCCTTGCAAAGCGCTAAGGCCCTGTGGAGTTCCCACTCCGTAAAGGGCATGTTATAGTCCTCTGAAGCTGAGTGGCAAAACTAAGGTGATGACATTCTGCCTCCTACTTCAGAGCGAGGAAATCACGATGGTAATTCCCGGAACCAGATACATCCGCGAAATGACCAGCTAGATGGTTAGCAATCAAGAGAGGTCCAGTGACGACACTGCCTACAATGGAAATTCCCGGTACAGAAGATGATCCTTGGATACCCAAAATACATCAAAATTTAGTCCACACTTGAAATGATGGAGTATGTGACGTCATAGACGACACATATCTCTCCCACTATGCTTTCTTACTTTGGCGAATAAGAACTCGCACCTTAGCACGGAGCTTTTTAAATGTTATCAAGTTGGCCATAGTAGGCTGTCTACGATAACGTTTATGGGCTCGACGGCATTCTTTGATAGCTGCTGCAATTTCTTCGTTCCACCAAGGAACGAGTTTTCGGCGAGGAGGCCGTGAGAAGGAAGGAATAAACTCCTCAGCAGCAGCAAGGATAACTTGTGTTATATAAGTTACTTCGCCGTCTATGGTCCACGTGGTATCGGCGTTAAAGACAGCTAGGGATGTGAACTTCGGGCAATCAGCATGTTTAAGAATCCATCCAGGGGGAGCCTCGACGGAATTTTGATTCATCAAAGTTAGGATGATGGGAAAATGGTCACTGTCACAAAGATTGTCGTGGGTATTCCACCGAAACAGCGGAACCAATGTTCGGCTGCATAGACTTACGTCTATGCGAGAATATGTGCCGTAACGTACACTAAAGTGAGTTGGTTCCCCTGTGTTCAAAATAGATAAAGCCAGCACTGTTATTAATGTTTCCAGCTCTCTTCCCCAGGGGCAAGGCGTCTCAGACCCCCATGCGGGGTGATGGGCGTTAAAATTACCCAATAAGAGGAAGGGAGGTGGAAGCTGATCTATAAGATTAGTGACATAATTTATGTTAAGAGGCTGGCCTGGTGGAAAATAGACATTACACAATGTTGCTATTTCAGGCAGCGGAACGCGAATAGCTACAGCTTCCAGTGGAGTTCTTAATGGAACCACTTCGCTATAGGTATCAGAACGAACACAATTACCACCGCCACCAGAAGCATGGTGAGCATAATGTTGTTCTGTTGAGTATAGTCGAAAATTTCTCAAGACCCTATGATGACCTGGTCGGAAATTTGTTTCCTGAATGCAGACTATACTCGCCGAATATTCGCTAATGAGCTGGCGCAACTCAGCAAGATGCCTATCATAACCGTTACAATTCCATTGTAACAGTGCCATATTGTAGGTGTGGACTTCTGAGGTTTAGGTTAGGAGCAGCATAATGCTACCTAACCTAACCTACACTCACATCCCCATCCGAAGATGGAGATTCAAGCTCCATGTGCATCTCCTCGTCAATAGACGAGGTGATGCATGCCTTGAATTTCTTCGACGTAGTCGGGGGGCAGGGTTTCTTCCTACGAGGGGAGCGCGCAGGTTTCTCAGAAGGAAGGCCCGCTGGCGCAGAATCAGGCCCTCCAGGTGGAGGCCATGAGGCCCCATTTGTAGGAGATGTAGAAGAACGCCTAGTAAGGGCGCTCTTCTTCCCCGCCGTCGATTCTTGTTCAGACGTGCTGGGAGCTGATTTCCCAGCCCTGGTCGACGATGCTGCCTCCGCCGGCTTAGGCGCGGCTTTCGCCGACCTCGTTGGGGAAGGAGATTTCTTAGCCGGCACATGCTTATTGGTGGTCGAAGGCCGGGATGGACCCGCCTTCGAGCTTGTTCTTTTTGCAGTGTTGCTCCCAGGGGCAACAGCCGCCTTGGGCGCAGCGATCTTCTGGATAAGTGTTCCAGTTGAAAATGACGAACCTGGGAGAGACTGAGTTATCATGCTGAAGTCTAGTGTCTTGGCCGGTTCATTCAGAGAATTAAACTTACGGCGCGCTTCATGGTAGGAAAGATCATCCAGGGTCTTGATCTCCTGGATCTTCTTCTCACTCAGATAGGTCGGACAGTTCCGATCCCGAGGAGAATGAAGACCAGAATAGTTAGTGCACTTGTACGGAAGTGTGCACTCCTCCACGCCGTGAGCTACTTTCCCACATGCACCACACACAGACTGATTCGAACGACGAGATACCATGTGTCCGAATCTCTGGCATTGATAGCACCGCATACGAGGCGGGATGTACGGCCTCACATCGCAACGATAGGTTGTTACCTTGACTTTCTCTGGCAACACGGTGCTACATGTCTTCCATCAATTCATCGTCAGTGTTTAGAATAAGATCACGGTGGAAAATAACGCCACAAACCAGATTCAAGGTTTTGTGCTCTTCCACTTCGACGGGGATGTCACCAAAGTGGTCGCACTTAAGCAAGCGATCTGCTTGGAGCGCAGTGCTCGTCTTTAGAAACAAACCACCATTGCGCATTTTATTAAGGTCAAGCTCACCGTATACACCTTCAATGTGTCGACTGAAGAGAGTCCACTTCACCAGCTTGAAATCGTGCCCATCGGTTCTGGTAGCAGCCAGGAACCTAGGGAAGCTGGAACCCAGACTAATACTCTGTACTTGTTTCCAAGGGGTTGCCCCTCTTAGGGAATCAAAAGTTAAAGACTTGGGTAGCGAACTACTCGAGGTGGCAGGCGGAAGTGGTTTCGATGCCATGCCCGAAATAATCCTCCCCGAATGCCACCCACTCCGATCAGGGGTCTCTGTAGCCGAACCAAGCAGCCAAGGCAATACTGGTCATAGCCGGTATTGGCCGGGGTCCGATGTTGGACGATGCCTAATACGGGAGGACTGAGGCAATGAGCACGAGGACTCCCTTCCTCCAGTCACCCGCAATAGCATGTACCCCATAGCGTGTACAGAGCACTAAATATAGGGCGAAAAAATAAAAATGATTAATAATATGTCCTCCTGGCATTCGGCTGTGCGGAGACCCGTGTTGTCAGGCGGATACTACTGCCCGGGTACATGACACTTCCACCCGCCGCTTCCTGGGTGGTTACTGACACGGGCTTTCGAGCGTAGTCGCACACGTAGAAGCTCCATCGCCGAGCAGCACGCACATAAAAAATTTGGAATGGTTACAACTGACCCTCGGAAAAACAATAAAAAGTAAAGAGGGGACCATAGCCACGTGACCCTTTTAGTCGCCTTGTACGACAGGCAGGGATTACCTGTGGATGTATTCAGCCTCTCCCATCCATAGGAGGTCCGACACATTATACCAATCCGCAATACATGTCCGCGCCTAGGTCGCCCCTTTTTGTCGCCTCTTACGACAGGCAGGGGATACCGCAGGTGTGTTCTACATGTGCGTCCCCCACCCGCAGGGGGTAGTGTGTTTGGTCCGCGAGAGGTATTTTATTTCCTTCAAGTCCGCCGGCAAGCCGGTTAGGACCCCCCTATCCGTCACCTGGGACGCGCCACGTGGGAGTATCACTTCTCCCCCTGCTACGCCAGCGTCGTGGAATTCCTTGAATTTCCAACGGTCTCATTAATTTTACGGCTGAAATAGACATGGCTATGAAAGAACACCTGGCCAAAGATTCTGTATTTAGAGGTAGTTAAAGATCATTCAGAACGGGCTTCTGGACTGTATGTTGAATGTTTGAAGGGAACAAATTTCTTCATAAATTGGGGAAACCCAATTCGTTGCAATAGAAGCAGATGAAACAACGGATGTTTCAAACAAATGCCAATTGGTACTTGTTTTTCGATATGCATTAGAGCGTCACGTCCATGAAAGGTTTTGGGGGTTCATGAATCCAACCGACAAGACAGCAGATGGACTGAATCAGTGCCTGTTAGAGCAAATTAATTCCATATTAAGGGACACACCACATAAACTTATTTGCCAGAGTTATAACGGAGCCAGCGTAATGAGCAGAAGGACAGGGGGTGTGCAGGCGAAATTGAAAGTACACTACCCTAATGCACATTTCACTCATTGCTATGGACACCAACTAAATTCGACAATGCAGAAGGCTTGTTCATACAATCCCCAAGTCAAGTTATTTTTCTGTAACCTGTCCGCAATCCCAACTTTTTTTTTACAACTCGTCTCACAGAAGGGACCTCTTGAATGAAATAATGAAGACTGGACATCCTCGGACTATCACTACTCGCTGGAACTACAGCATTCGTACGGTGAATGTAGTTTACGAAAATAGAGAGAAACTGATTGAGCGCTTTCGTCGAATAGAAGAAGAAGGTAAAACATCTATTAGCGTAAATGAAGCCAGTGGACTGCTGTGTGCTCTTGAGGATACCATATTCATGTTCTGGTTGTCTGCTTTTCACAAATTAATGCCGCGTGTTGACATACTGTACAATCAGCTACAAAAACGTTAAACAGATTCAGTCCAAATAAAAAAGGGCTATTTCTGACTTCACAAAGTGTGTAACACAACAACATGAAGAAATAGATACAATTGCATGTGATCTCACGGACTATAATAATTCCGATAAAAGACGTAGAGTAAGTGACATAAGGACTATTGAAGTGAAAGAAGTCTGTGACGTTGTAATGAACCAGGTGCATGATGAGTTTGCATTTACTGGGTATACTGAAGCTGCAACACTACTGTACTCCGATTCATTTGACAAATTCTTTATAAACTTTCCAGAAAATGTATTAAATTCTACTGTGTTACATTATCCAATGTTGCAGAGAGAAAGGCTAAAGATGGAGTTAGAAGTGATTTATAAACGGACAGATTTCAGACAAGTCAATGGAGTTCTACCACTCCTCACTTTTATTTTAGAAAATAATCTAAAATCAACGTTCAAAGAAACGCTAAAGCTTCTCAGGATAATAGTGACAACATCCATGTCGACAGCTGAAGCAGAGCACTGTTTTTCGACACGGACTCGTATTAAGACATTTCTACGCAATACAATGACCAAACAACGACTGTCTGCTCTGGCAATGATTTCTATTGCGAAAGACCTCATTGACTTTGATACAGATGTCGATTCCCATAGGAAGAATTCTCATAGTACATTGGCACTGCCGGTGGCTCCAAGTAGTCTACGCAGTGGCTTCCACGGTATGCACTAGCCATGCATCTTGGTGGGTGTGCTGTTTACCAACTGATGAGCCCAACTTAGCACACTGGGGCAAAACGCTGGCAAGCAGGAATGAGTTAGCTGGAAAATGTATAATGTCCAATAACGGACCATTTATATTGGTATTATGCTTGACTTTGACGATAAACAATGATGTGTATCTGGGTATGCATTTATTTACTGTGTGTGTTTAGTAATAACGTAAATTTGTGTAAAAAATAGTGCTCCTCCGCCTGTCCCGCTTGGCAGCCGCTACTGGGTATCCAGTCTTAAAACCCCAGCTAAAACCAATATTAGCTTGAGTAGCATTTCCACGGCTTCAGTAGCAGCGCACCAGTCTTTTAAGCTTGTTGATTTATGGCACAGAAGAGTGGAATTCGTGTTTAAATAAAGGAATTACACTGCCGTTGTCGAACAATGCACTACCATATTCTTCATTTGTATGACCAGGGTGAGGAGACTGTACTTCATTCGTCCTGTAGACTCAGTAGTAGGCCTATCAGTCGGTACAGTAATTTGAATGGACTTACGGATTACGCGACCATCCAACGGTACCGGTAGTTCGATGATATATATATATATATATATATAGCGCTGTGAACGTATTTGATGATGATGATGATGATGCTTGTTGTTTAAAGGAGCCTAACATCTAAGGTCATCGCCCCTGTGAACGTATTTCAGATAGACTTCAGTGACAGTAGGTACCTACATTTAAATAGTTCAAGATACTTGTGTGAAGTAAGATTGTAGATCGCCGCCTTCTTCGAATGGACACCAACATTTTGTTCCACATTTTCTCTTAAAATGAAGAATATGACAGTGATGTAGGTGAACAATGATCAAGTATTTAACATTGTATGATGTGTATCTGGTAACGCATTTATTTATTGTGTGTGTTTAGTAAAAACGTAAATTTGTGTAAAAATAGTGCCCTTCATCCAGTCCCCCTCAGCAGCCGCTACTGGATATCTGGTCTTAAAACTCCAGCTAAAACCAATATTAGCTTGAGTAGCATTTCCATGGCTTCAGTAGCAGCGCACCAGTCTTTTACTGCTAGCTTCAGTGGTTCATATCCCAGTTACTCTATGTATGATTTGTGCAAGGCCAAATGGAGGCAGTGCAGGATTTATCTCTGGATACTCCAATTCTTCCTGTCATCTTTCATTCTACTCTGCAATATGATTTTATTTCATCTGTCAGTTATTAATTATTCCTATAGAGGAGTGCAACAGGCTTCGGCAGCCGGTACAATTCCTATCGTCGCCGCGAGATGGATGCTTCATAGTTTATCACGAGCGTTCTAACAAACTCTAAAACCTTGAAGAAGCTGGAAACCAACTCACTCTACGGACAAGAGATCAGCACAGCATCCCTATATTATTAATATTATTATTGGATTGACAATTGTTGGTTGCGTGATGGAAAGTTGGGTGAATATCTGTGTGTGCTTCTTATGATTCGTATTCGTAAGTAATTAACTAGAGTAAGGTTTCAGTGTATGGGAACCTCACCAGGATTACTTGATTCAAGAACTGGAAAAAATCCAAGGAAAAGCAGCTCGATTTGTTCTGGGAGATGTCCGACAAAAGAGTAGCGTTACAAAAATGTTGCAAACTTTGGGCTGGGAAGACTTGGGAGAAAAGAGACAAGCTGCTTGACTTAGTGGTATCTAAGATTCTATTATAATAAAATTTACACTATTATTTTTAATGCGGGTTTTAACATTCATAATTCTAAATTTATTTTTCTTCAATTTATTTACAAACAATATACATTAACAATCCAATGGCTGAATCGAAACACGATAACATTAGTCTAAATGGCACCCAAGTTACACTTCGTAGAGAAACAGCTAACTATTGAATGACATTGGATAACGTACTCCAACATATACGAAATTTAATCCACAAAAATTGCTTAATTCCTTATAATAGTAACAACCTACTATCCTTCTTTCCTCATGGAATATTTCAAGGCTTGCAAGAACGACAACAAACTATGGTTCCTATATGTTGCTGCGAAACGAATGGCATTGGTGAACATTCATTATACGAACTATCAACCTAACAATTCATCCAATGATGAAGAGATGAAATTGTTGCTTTGTACAGTTTGTAAATTATTAGATAATTTTAAATGTATTCATGTAACAAATTTTGCTTTAATTGAAGTTGCACATTTTTATAATAGTTGTACATATCACCTAAAGTAAGGCCCTTTTTATTTTATGTTATATATAATTACACATAGAGGAATCTTGAAGATGAAATCGTTGTTTATATTGGATTTTGTGAAATATGAAAAGGTGTGCGAGGGCTGGAACGGGGTCCATTCAGCCTCGGAAGGTCAACTGAGTAGAGGTGGGTTCGACTCCCACCTCAGCCATCCTCGACGTGGTTTTCCGTGGTTTCCCATTTCTCCTCCAGGCAAATGCCGCGATGGTACCTAACTTAAGCCCACGGCCTCTTCCTTCCCTATTCCTTGTCTATCCTTTCCCATATTCCAATCCCCCCACAAGGCCTCTGTACAGTATAGCAGGTGCGGCCGCCTTGGCGAGGTATTGGCCCTCCTTCCTAGTTGTATCCCCCGAACCAAAGTCTCATGCTCCAGGACACTGCCCTTGAGGTGGTAAAGGTGGCATCTCTCGCTGAGTCCGTGTGATAAACCAACCCTGGAGGCTAAACATTAAGAAAGAAAGACAGTACTCATGGGGATGCAATACTTTTTAAAATATGATCAGAATGAGGTTGTAACGTATTGTAGGTCCCTATCATTTTATGGCTTTCTGTCAGAAATATTTATGTCCAAGGTTTCTATTGTAATTTACGCTTAACCACAACAGCCAAGCAGGGTAACACTCTTGTTCCGATTTCGAGGCCTGTTCGTACGTCACTGTGCGATGATTTCGAACTACCCTTCAATCAACTGATCGTGATGTTGGTCTTGTACCGCAATATGATGAAGTGGCAGTATTCGCAGTCTATGATTTTTAATGCTTTAAGCTTTCGGCATCGGTCTTCACTTTTAGCCCAGTGATTCTAAAATACGTGTTTTCTACACTTTTCGTCATTGAAGGGCCATGCCCCCTTGCTTGTGTGACCACAGGAAACATGGCGGACGTTCGTTCTATTTGCTTCAACCAGGCAGCGCTTCCGCCACTCTATGATATTCTAGCTCATTGTTAGAGGTAAATTCTACATTGATAAAAAATGGACCATATCGAGATCGAGTTTTTGTTCTACATCGTTAAGAGTACTCTCCTGTTCCATATTAGAAGAACTGTCATTATTGTTAATATTGTCATTAGAAGGCGGTAGAGGATTATTGAGTTGTAAACTGGTATGCACTTCTTTTTCGCTTTCGACTACTAGGTTCGGAGGCCTATTAGACCCTCTTCCTCCACTTTCGGATTCCGTATCCCAAAAACTAAACAAATATGAGCACTATCGAGCTAAACGCAGTTGCAGTTATAAAGAATCCCAATTGTATGCTAATAACTTCACTACACACACACACACACACACACACACACACACACACACACACTAGTGAACTGTTCGCACAGCATACGATATCTTCTTCTTCTTCTCCTTGAAAGGTGTGGTTGGACCAAGACCATCTACAATATTATCAGACCTAATACAAAATCAACATGGCCGACGCATCGGTTGAAAGTAAACAAGCCTATGATTCATAAACATAACCTTCTGATTATCGTATTGAATTGCTAACTTGTCCATAATAACGTAAAATAATACTTAGATAAGCAATAAGCGGAAAATTCAAAATATAACTCTTTTCTATGAGCTAGTATGGTCCAGGAAATATGTAATGTAGGCTTGCATTCTAAAATATCACTCCTGGGGGAATGTCTGATGCGTTTCAAAGTGTGGCAGTTTCAATTCAATCAATCAATCACCAATGATCTGAACTTAGGGCTGTCGTCCAAGTGGCAGATTAAGTATCAATTGTTTACCTAGTATTTTCTTAAATGATTTCAAAGAATTCGGACATTTATCGAATTGGTGTAGAGTAAATTATTCCAGATCGTAATTATTCTTCCTATAAATCAATACTTGTTTTAGAAAGACATTTATTTGAATGACCTTTATATTACCATACGCTTTTAAATACAATAGCCTACCTCGTTCAAGAAATTTGCTAGAAACATAACCGTGTCACGAATTTCAATTATTTCAAAACAATGATTCTGAGAATGACTCACCAAACTTCCATACATCTGTTTCACTTCAGATAATGAATGGGAGAATCGATTTGAAGTTCTCTGGTGGGATATTCATTTTCGTATAAAGCACTTTAACACCAAAATCGTTAGCAACGTAAATGCGTGCTGTGACAGTATATCAGTTGATAACTTGTCCTTTAAGTTAACAAAGAGCATATAATCTTCATTCGCAGTTAAAATAGATACCTTTACCAATTTTTATAACTTCACTTTTAAACCTCAAAAGGAATAGTAATTGAGAAATATGCTAGGATATGCAGCAACACTGACATTTGGCCTTATCCGAAAAAAATCTCATCAAATACACGGTAAACATCCTCTGTGTTAACAAATTTATCGTCGAATTTTTTTATGCATCCTAATACATTATTTGTAACTACGAAATCATCACGGTGCATTAAGTACTATCTGCGCACTTTTAGCGATAGATTTGTGTACGGGTTTGAGGAGTAAGGAGGGAGCAATTCCGGTTCCGTTAGTACTGCCAACGGTATGGAAATGAAATCTGAATTGAATCGATAATATGATCAATCGATATGAATTTTCTAAACCTTTGTTATTTTAAGCCAACAACTGTGTCACACACACATTATATAACATTATGTAACATATCTCAATGCGGATCTTATTCCTAGAGTGAATTCTATAGTTTGGCTTTGCTGTGTAAATAACAACAGTACTAGTACGTAAAGTGTACGTCAGATGTTGCACAGCGATGCATAAGCGATTCATAGTTTGTGCTTCAAAGATTGCTTCAGCACTAGGGTGTAAAAGTATCGCTAAAAAGTGCGCAGATAGTGCACTTGATCTGAATGTGAGTGCATCTGCTGTAATATGAATTACATCCAGACACACAATACGGTCGACACGTCCTAATGTATCAAAATAGTTTTAAAACAAAATTTCAATAAACACATCATTACCCTAACGTTTCCTAATTAAATCAAACGAACAGAAAGAACTAAACTGATACTTCGCTCATGATCATGTTTACATTTTAACAAACCGATCACGTCGCCATTTTAGCTAATATCGATACTGCATTAAGGTTCGCGATCCACGGCTTTCACTTCAAAGTCTGTTGCACGGATCGATTCCATGAGCCATGTGAAGACTGTAGTTGTTCATTGTGTGGCAAGCTATGCGATCGATACCACGTGCAATTTTGTGAGAACCGGCGTATGTCGCTTAAGAAATTCTGCTCGGAAGGAAGTTAATACTGTGCAGACTGAGAATTATTTGATGAACTTGTAATTTATAATAATCTACTTTGTACAGTATGTAAGCTTCTCTATGGCCATTGGATGCAATAAACGTATTATTATTAAGGCCTGATACAAGACCGACTACAATATATCAGACCTTAATGCTACTATCGATTGGGAGAAAAATGGCGCCTTCGTGGGCGAACATTTGAGACATGTGCTTGGGACAAATCTGTGTTTACATTCTGTTAAAGTGTTATTTTGATCGATTTACTAAAGTGTAAAGTATATATTTAGTAAAATAGTAATCTATAACGGTTTATTAGTATGGTGTAATGTTAGGAGTGTATATGATGGTATGTTTAGTGTATAATAGTGTTTATATTGCCGTGCTGTAGCATTTCAAAAAACGGGTCGTTTCCGCTGCATTCGTGGTTGTAGATCGAATTATACCGTTGCTGAAGCTTTCAAATTCCCTGAAGATAGATCTTTACGGGAGAAATGGAGAAGGAATATTCATCGGGAATTTTTTAAAAGTCAAAGACCAAACTATCGTATGTGTGTAACCAAAACTTGTGGTTAGGGAAATATCTTTCCAACCGAAAATGGTGAGCCCATTCGTTTTTGTTTTCTTATTCAGTCGGAGTAATTTTACGAAATTTGACGATAAATATTAGTTTCTACTGTACGTAGAATATGTGTGTGGGTGTATTCATATAGGTCAGTGGTCACTTAGAATCTGTAATTATGCACAGTCATGTGAGAATGTGTTTGCTTTGATCGTGTTGTGAACCGGTTTTAAATCGAACTATGACAATGCCTCTCATACAACTATTCTTTAGTTTTCTAAGGAATGAACCATTAAGAGAGAAGTGGATTATGAACATACATCGTGAATATTTGTACGAAACAATGGTGTGCATATGTCATCTGAGAGTAAGTCTGAGGTTAGGGAAGAATATTTTCTAATTCTAAATGGTGGACCTATTCGTATTCCCAGAAAAAACAATTCATTTAGATATATGATAATTGATACGGTGATGTTCCGTCAGTGCCTTATGTGCTTCAAAGTGTCAAGTGATTTAAGAGCAATTGCATTTTGCAAGAATCTGTATTTACCTGCGAGAACATTTGGCTGGATATTGGAGTATAACGAAACTCATAGTGTGACAGATGGAGCAATCTGTACAGTTACACAGAAGAAATAAAGACTTGCAGGAATTAGCTGCGTTTGTAACGCAGGGAATTTATTGTACCGATACCTTCCCATTAATGCTGTGTATATCTGTTATCAAGCAGTCTACACCGAATTGAAGCTCATCCATGTAGGTTAAAGACATCATTGTTTAGAGTCACAGAGTTTTTATACTCATGTCCTTCAATAGGGAAAATCTCGTTATATCTTTAATCAATCAATCAATCAATACCGATCTGCATTTAGGGCAGTCGCCCAGGTGACAGATTCCCTATCTGTTGCTTTCCTAGCATTTTCCTAAATGATTTCAAAGAAATTGGAAATTTATTGAATGTCTCCCTTGGTAAGTTATTCCAATCCCTAACTCCCCTTCCTATAAATGAATATTTGCCCCAGTTTGTCCTCTTGAATTCCAACTTTATCTTCATATTGTGATCTTTCCTACTTTTATAAACGCCATTCAACTTATTCGTCTACTAATGTCATTCCATTCCATCTCTCCGCTGACAGTTCGGAACATACCACTTAGTCGAGCAGCTCTTCTTCTTTCTCTCAATTCTTCCCAACCCAAACATTGCAACATTTTTGTAACGCTACTCTTTTGTCGGAAATCACCCAGAACAAATCGAGCTGCTTTTCTTTGGATTTTTTCACTTCTTGAATCAGGTAATCCTGGAGAGGGTCCCATACACTGGAACCATACTCTAGTTGGGGTCTTACCAGAGACTTATATGCCCTCTCCTTTACATCCTTACTACAACCCCTAAACACCCTCACAGCCATGTGCAGAGATCTGTACCCTTTATTTACAATAGTATTTATGTGATTACGCCAATGAAGATCTTTTCTTATATAACACCTAGATACTTACAAAGATCCCCAAAAGGAACTTTCACCCCATCAACGCAGTAATTAAAACTGAGAGGACTTTTCCTATTTGTGAAACTCACAACCTGACTTTTAACCCCGTTTATCAACATACCATTGCCTGCTGTCCATCACACAACATTTTCGAGGTCACGTTGCAGTTGCTCACAATCTTGTAACTTATTTATCACTCTATAGAGAATAACATCATCCGAAAAAAGCCGTACTTCCGATTCCACTCATTTACTCATATCATTTTTATATACAAGAAAACATAAAGGTCCGATAATACTGCCTTGAGGAATTCCGCTCATAATTATTACAGGGTCAGATAAAGCTTCACCTACTCTAATTCTCTGAGATCTATTTTCTAGAAATATAGTAACCCATTCAGTCACTCTTTTGTCTAGTCCAATTGCACTCATTTTTGCCAGTAGTCTCCCATGATCCACCCTATCAAATGCTTTAGACAGGTCAATCGTGATACAGTCCATTTGACCTCCAGAATCCAAGATATCTGCTATATCTTGCTGGAATCCTACAAGTTGAGCTTCAGTGGAATAACCCTTCCTAAAACCGAATTGCCTTCTATCGAACCAGTTATTAATTTCACAAACATGTCTAATATAATCAGAAAGAATGCCTTCCCTAAGCTTACATACAATGCATGTCAAACTTACTGGCCTGTAATTTTCAGCTTTATGTCTATCACCCTTTCTTTTATACTCAGGGGCTACTATAGCAACTCTCCATTCATCTGGTATAGCTCCTCCGACCAAACAATAATCAAATAAGTACTTCAGATATGGTACTATATCCCAACCCATTGTCTTTAGTATATCCCCAGAAATCTGATCAATTCCAGCCGCTTTTCTAGTTTTCAACTTTTGTAACTTATTGTAAATGTCATGTTATCATATGTAAAATTTATTACTTCTTTGGCCTTAGTCTCCTCCTCTATCTCGACATTATCCTTGTAACCAACATTCTTTACATACTGATGACTGAATACTTCTGCCTTTTGAAGATCCTCACGTACACACTCCCCTTGTTCATTAATGATTCCTGGAATGTCCTTCTTGGAACTTGTTTCTGCCTTAAAATACCTATACGTACCCTTCCATTTTTCAATAAAATTTGTATGTCAGCCAATTATGCTTGCCATAATGTTATCCTTAGCTGCCTTCTTTGCTAGATTCAATTTTCTAGTAAGTTCCTTCAATTTCTCCTTACTTCCACAGCCTTTTCTAACTCTATTTCTTTCCAGTCTGCACCTCCTTCTTAGTCTCTTTATTTCTCTATTATAATAGGGTGGGTCTTTACCATTCCTTACCACCCTTAAAGGTACAAACCTGTTTTCGCATTCCTCAACAGTTTCTTTAAACCCATCCCAGAGTCTGTTTACATTTTTATTTACGCGTTCTCTACCGATCATAGTTACTTTTTAGAAACTGCCTCATGCCTGCTTGATCAGCCATATGGTACTGCCTAATAGTCCTACTTTTAAGACCTTCCTTTCTATCACATTTATTTTTAACTACCACAAAAACAGCTTCATGATCACTAATGCCATCTATTACTTCAGTTTCCCTATAGAGCTCATCTGGTTTTATCAGCACCACATCCAGGATATTTTTTCTCTCTGGTTGGTTCCATCACTTTCTTAATCAACTGTCCTTCCCATATTAACTTATTTGCCATTTGTTGGTCATGCTTCCTGTCATTCGCATTTCCTTCCCAATTGACATCTGGTAAATTCAGATCCCCCGCTACAATCACACTTCTTTCCATGTCGTTTCCCACATAGCCGACTATCCTATCAAATAATTCCGAATCCGCGTCAGTGCTACCCTTTCCCGATCTGTACAGTCCAAATATATCAGGTTGCCTATTATATTTAGAAATAAGCCTTACGCCTAGAATTTCATATGTCTCATCTTTAACTTTTTCGTAGCTTACAAATTCTTCTTTCACCAGAATGAACACTCCCCCTCCTACCATTCCTATCCTATCTCTGCGTTACACACTCCAGTGCGGTGAGAAAATTTCTGCATCCATTATATCATTTCTCAGCCATGATTCACCTCCTATTACAATATCTTGTAAATATATATCTATTAAATTAATTCTATTCCTTTCTTTACAATACTTCTACAATTCAACACTAACAATTTTATGTCATACCTACTTGATTTCCAATTCCCTGTTCCCTTATCACCGCTCCCTAGGCCATCCCGTTTCCCTGAATGTACCTCCCTATTACCCTTCCAAACAAATTTCCTAACTTGTACGTACCACTGCGGTTTGAATGAAGGCCATTCGAGCGCAGATCCCTATCTCCTTCCCACCCATTATGATCTAGAAATTTCATTCCCAGTTTCCCACATACCCACTCCATAGTCTCATTTAAATCCCCAATCACCCTCCAGTCAGTATCCCTCCTACACAGTATTCCACTAATAACAATCTCCGCTTTCTTAAACTTCACCCGTGCTGCATTTACCAGATCCCACACATCTCCAGCTATGTTGGTACTTATATCAGCTTGCCTTACGTTGTTGGTACCAACGTGAAACACTACCACCTTCTCCTTCCTCTCCTCCCTCTCTTCTACTTTCCTCATAAATATTAGTTTCTACTGTACGTAGAATATGTGTGTGGGTGTATTCATATGGGTCAGTGGTCACTTAGAATCTGTAATGATGCGCAGTCATGTGAGAATGTGTTAGTTTTGATCGTGTTGTGAACCGGATTTAAATCGAACAATGACAATGCCTCTCATACAACTATTCTTTAGTTTTCTAACGATTGAACCATTAAGAACTATTAAGTGTCTGAACGTTTCATTACTAAGTTTACCATCATTGTTGGAAGTTCTGCTACACCATATGTCAACATATGTTTTAAAAGTTTCCAGTAAGGAAGGCTTAACATCACCAGAGCCGTTCATTGGGCTAGCATAATCATCTCGGGTGTACTTCCCTTTCATTGAGTGTTGGACATTAGAAATTGTCCACCACTTCGAAAGTAAGGCAACACGTTATGTTTCATTGTTCTCATGAGAGTGAAAACATTGAGGAATATCTCTCCATAAATTATTTTTAAACATTCAAAATGATGTTATAATATCATTTTAACAGTTTTATAATGTATTTCCATCTATCCAGCGAAGTGAAATCTAAGAGAACATGTTATTGGACTAAGTGACATTTCTAAACAATCAGCTTGTTGTTCTCTTTTGCTGTGGGGTTGTCCATCTATTCTAGCAGAATATGTGTGATTCTAGTTGATTGTATGTGATGAGTAGTTGTTGGCGAAGCGTTTTTATAGCTACAACAGTTATTTTCCCTATGATGTTGCATTTATCATATTAAATTACCACCGTTGGCAAAATATGCACGTGATCTTTTTGTAATTTCTGGCGGATTGAACCAGATATTGTGTAGCTCTTTCAGTGGTATTAACATACGTAATTTAATGTGATGCCGGGCTGAGTGGCTCAGACGGTTGAAGCTTTGGCCTTCTGACCCCAACTTGGCGGGTTTGATCCCGGCTTGGACCGGTAGTACTTGAAGGTGTTCAAATACGTCAGCCTCGAGTCGGTAGATTTACTGGCAGGAACAAGAACTCCTGCGGGACTAAATTCCGGCATCTCCGAAAACCATGAGTTACTTTATCGTCGAAATGAAGTTATTGCGTGCTACCCTAACCTTCATCAGTCGGTAGCTACTGCGCCCACGACGTCCACCATCTTGGTTTTGATATTACGGTCTGATATGTTATAGTCGGTCTTGGTCTGATATATTGTAGTCCGTCTTGGTCTGATACATTGTAGTTGGTCTTGCTTCGAGCATACAAATATTTCTATGCTCGAAGGTACACGCGCGTAATAACACAAACAACATTGAGAACTTCACATATCAGATCTCATATACGAATGATAACCACTAATCTTGTAGCAAAGGAGGGAAAATTGAAGTAAAATAATCATACACCAGTGGAAGCAGGAGCGTATGACCTTGAACGTAAAATATAACACGGAAGCTTACAACACAATCAGCATCATCCACAAACTTATTGATCGCTTCAATTGTGGCGGGAATTGGACAATGAAGCAAACAGGAGACGCTGATTGAAAAGAGGTGCTGTAGACGCTTGAGACGACATCAAAAATATGACGAGCGAAAGCATAAGCAGGGCATTGAAAAAATAAGTGATTGGCATCCCCGTCTCGTGTGCCACATATACATGTAGGAAGACTGGTAGGACGAAATCTGTATTTATACCGTTGCCTATATTGTAATACAAGGCCTGGAAATAGAGCCCGTAAAACGCTATCGAAGTGATCACACTGCAATTCATTGCCGGGCCGCTAAGATCGCTTTTTGCCCCCTGTTTACAAGGTTCGCGCCTTTAAACGTGTGTATTGAGTTGCTTATGAATGTGTGCATTCTTGTGATAATAAGCACTCGCAATTTCAATCATGGTTTATTGCTGTATTCCTTATTGTCATTCACGAGAAATTAAAGGTAGTGGAATTTCATTTCACACGTTTCCAATGAATAGTGCTTTAAAAGAACGGTGGCTTGTTGCTATATCTCGCGGAGGAGACAAACCGGGATCTCTCTGGGTTCCTATAGAAAAATCGAGGGTGTGCAGTAAACAGTTCGGAGAAGAAGACTTTAGTATAAGTACAACTAAAAGATACTCCTGCGTAATAAAGTCCCTTCAGTTTTTACAGAGTTTCACAAACACAAACAAGTCACTTTAAAATGTAGGAAAGCTCCCAAGAAAAGACAGCTTGAAAAACCGGAAAGTGAAAATGGGTATATAAGAAATAAGAGAAAATGTGCGGAACAATCGGATTATCCTTTACCTGATAATACTGGAGAATATGACTTGATAAATGTAGGCACCAAAACAGTAGGTACACAGTTTTCTCCCGTCCTAAAATCAACAGTACCAAAATACATTACCAGGAAATTGAGGAAGGAGATCAGAAGAAATAAAAAGCACGTGACCATTATTAAGAAATTGCGCGTAAAATCCGTGACTTAGAAGCAGAACTTAGTAAGATAAAGACGGATCCCGGAAATCTTGCAAGTCGAGTTTCTAAAATTAAGAAAACTGAGCGAGGTAATGTACCATTATATCTGACCGCAAGCATGGATATTTAACGCAGTAAAAATTTTGCAGTAGGACGCCGCTTGTGAGGGCGTGATGCTATACAGAGCGCGGGAATCGAGAAGGTGATTTCCCGAGGCAAGGCGTGGTCATGTGTGACGAAGAAAGAATATGTGAGGAAGAGAGAAAGAGAGATGGGATTTTGTCTGGGGGAGAGACCTGCCATCTTAACAGAGATTTTTAGCGGGAGCAGACAGGCCCACCACATTACGGAAATTGAGTCGTAATTCCCGCAATTGAAGGCTTTTCAGGTAAATAAAAAGATGGAAATGATTGCTAGAATTTTACGAAGCTGTAGATACCTCTAAGTTTATTAACATATGATTAGATCAATAAATATGTACCAAGCAGAACCACCGTGGGAAGCTCTGTAGTGGCCACATTTCAGACTCAAGTTGTTTCTCGGGGCTTTCCCTGGCGTCCTTTGGTGTGTTGTCTCATATAAAAGCTGAGTGATATGGGGGGAGATCATCCAGTTGACTATCATATTGCTGCCGGCCCGCGTCGCACGTCTGCTTAGATTGCGCCAGAAACCCTTTGTTCAGAACAAAGACAGTGTGTAATTATTACAGTGCGATAACTTTGATCCAGTGGATAGGAGACTTACGGAGTTACAGGTGGTGGATCTGTAAGTGGCGCTATATTCAGATACCTATCAATGAGATCGCGTGTGCTTAATGCTATCAGTAACAATAGAAAGCCGTACTTGCAGACTCGAATAAATAGCGGTAGGGGCGAAGCTCCCGAGGTGCCGAGGAAGTGTGGACAATAGGCTGAGGAGGTCTACATTTATCCTCTGATAGACTGTTGAATCCAAATTAAGCGGGCATAAAAACACAATAACTGAGTGGATAGTCTCTAGAGCAGAAAATAGTTTGTGGTACAGTACACAAGTTAGCGAGTATGCAGTTATACGTGAAGGGAGGACGAGGAGTGTGCATTGCAAAGTGTTAGCGCTGTGTGCTACCTCAACCTAAGTAAATGTCCAGAATGTGGCGTAGTGTTTAAAGTGAATATTTCATTGTAGTAAGAAGTCGAGGTATTCCGAGGGGAGTGAGTGGCTAGAACTTCAGAACGTGGCTTCGAAGACGCCACCTTGAACGAGGCATCCCTCAAGAAGAAGGCGGCACCATGAACCAGCGGGGCAGGAAGACTGGACTCCAAGAATCGAACCTGGCTGAGACATCTATCATGATGGGCTAAATCATGCTAGCCTACCCGGAGGGAGAGACGAGGAGATTAATTAATATAAGTGGACCAATGAATTATTAGACATATGGTAGAGTTAAGGTATCACGCAGAGATAGTAGAATTAAACGTGTAAATATTCATATAGGATTTGATGGTGGCCCATCAGGCTGCATATTAAGATTGTTTGATATATCTAAGGGTAAGAGTAGTTAGATTTTTTTTCTTGTATCTTTATGTAAAGCGGACAATGAGGTAATATTTGTTATCGCGGCAAGAGGTAGTGTGCCTTGTGATACATATTTGTTTGCGTACTATAGACCGGATATTTTCCTTTGGGGTCGGTCGTGAAATACATTTTACTCGTAGGATTAGGCACTATGTGTAACTCCCATTATATTCCAGGGGAAGGGCAGATATACCTGCGTAATGTAAGGTATGCAGGCTGATGGTATTTATTTAGTGAAGGGGCTCTATTTACGTGCCTTAGACGGGCGTAAACTATAGCGGAGGCGCAGGTTTTAACGCTATTCGAATCTGTGCTACTCTGCCAAACGTGGGGTTTGAACCTCTGACTCCCAAGGTTAATGTTGTCGCGCCGCATATTGGCGGTGATGGTTTGATATGATTGAATAGTAGAACACTTTATGTGATTCAACTGCGACCCGAGTGGGTGGTTAATTGAAGTCAGGAGCGTGATGTGAGATGTGTTTTTCCTCACTTATTTTATGCCATTTGCTGCTATGTGTAGAAGCTTGAAAGTCCCTTTGTGAAAGAATGTAGGGTAAGACGTCTAGCGGTAGTTTGTTTACAAGTTTTTTTTGATGTGGGAGGGGGCTCCAGACCCGACTGCAGGTCAATGTTCGCCTGCTCCGTATTGGGGTGAGCTCGGCCATTTTTAAATTGCTCTGGAGGTCGGTCATTCTCCTTTGGCAGGGAGTCTTTTGCAAAAACTGTGCGTCATTTATTTTTATCCATTTTACCTCGTATTCCTTTCTTGTTTGATTCGCGTTCTTAGGGTTGTGTATTCTACTAATGTGATCTTGGCACTATGCTACTGGTATGATTGCCCTGTTGGCACAAGTTTCTGCCATGTTGGACATGGGTTCACGTCCGTGTAAATTAGGAAAGTGAGGGCGCTAGAGTAGGTTATCTGAGTTTATTCTTATTTACTTATTGTGCTGCTAATTTTTGTGTATATAAATATCCCGGTGTGGGAGGAAACTTTCATAGTAGCGGTAATCTCTGCGGGTATCCTTAATTCTACCATTATATCATTTTATGTCACAGACAGGGATGCAGTTTCCATGTGGGAGAACACATCCGGTTTTTTCTTGGTTCACAGATCGACAAATTTCAACATAACGTCATCATCCAGATTGTATTTTCTTTGTTTTCCTTTTAATTTGTAGATGTGAGCCTTTGGCGCACTTGTTTTGGGCACTACAGGTGCAATCCTTGTAATTAACTTGTGTTGTGAATACAAACTTATGCTCAAAATTTTGATCACAGCGAAAGTGTTCCTCATTTCGTAGTTTAATGTAATATATGAGTTCCCCATGATCCTCTCGTCATAAGAACCCAAATTATCGACCATTTCTGCTGACTGCAGCTGAGCTGGTGCCCGTATGCAAGAACAGAAGAGCAGGTAGGTATCATCCTGCAGTATTAATGTGCCCTGTAGGGTATAGTAATATGAAAACAGAATTTTGTTAGAGCAACTTCAGAGCTTTGGAGAAAAGAAATGTAAATACCAGGAGACTACAGTTTCTTCAAGATCACCAACGGGTTATCGGCATCGGCTTCTCAGAACACTCGATAATTTGTATCTTCCTCATCCAAGAACGTTGAAATCGTATGTTGGATACTCAGAAGGGGAAACGAGTGTAACTTCGATAACTAAATCCGGATTACTGGCATAAAAACTGTAGTTAGTGAACGGTAACGATAAGGTTGGTTCCATTATAATAGATGAAATGTCTATAAAGCCGAGACTAATGTATGACAGGAAATTAGATATGTTTATTGGACTGAATGACATTGACATTGACGCTCTTGGAATCGAAGGTAGGTTGGCCAATAAACTACTCTGCATTTTGTTCAAGGGACTCTCTAAATATTACAGAATACCGGTGTCTTTCTATTTCACTTCATCCGTTACGGGCTCACAGCTTGCAAAATGAACCTTGGATGCGTTAAATGCTGTTGAAGAGTGTAGTTTCAGAGTGATCAGAATTGTGAACAACAATTCCCAGGTAAATGTTTCGATGTTCGAAACATTATGTGGAGGAAGCATTACGCATGAGATACGACATCCAGCTAATGACATTTGGCCTCTGTTCCTAAGTTTTGATCCCAGTCACGTCATAAAAAGCGAGCGATCTCAACATTAGTCACGAGACTTTTTGTAAACAATGCTACCGTGACCGGCGATCATTCAAGAGGTCTTTCCAAACTTCAGAAATCGTCAGTTATGAAGCCGGTGAGGAAACTAACCAGAAAAGTATTTTACCCGACAAATTTGGAGAAAATGAATGTAGCAAGAGCCAAAATTGTATTTTCCCCTGAAACAATCGCTGGTTTGAAGAGTGTGGAAGTGGTTTGTCGCAAGAGCATTAAAGACAGGGACAGTTTAAAAGAAAAATTTGTTTTATGGAGCATTTTATGAAGTAGTTCGATGCGCATGATGTCTGCAACACCTCGTATGGAACATATTCCAGGAATGAGAACAAATTGGCATTTTTCAGCATTGAAGATGAACGCCTCAGTTGGTTAATAAATGATTTCCTGTCACATATCAAGAACATCCAAATGCATCCAGAGAAAAAGAAAAGATTCACGAAGGTAACGAATTAGGCGTTGGTCTTGACTACCCAATCCACTGTGGCCTGCGTAAGATACCTCATAAGTATACATTTTCATTATGTCTTGACTAGGAACCTAACAAGCGATGATATCGAGCTTTTCTTTAGCCACCTACGACGCAAAGTGGAATACAATGACACAATGGACGCAAGGTCATGCCTTAACGCAATCGAAACAACGCTCCCTACAGGAATTATTGCGGCAACAAAACATGACAATGTTGAGCTGAGGGATGAAGATAAAATCCTCAATGTACGAACCAGTTTACTACAATCAAGAATGTGCCGGATGGATGAAAAATATAGAAGGAATGAAAGTCGCGAGGATGTGCAAATTCCGCAGCTTCCTGAACACATCCTGTCTATCATTACAGAACCCTTGCAAGGTAAATTACATCAGATCTGTGTGAACAATACTTTATTATTAAGTGTTCGCTAGTATATAAATATGATTAATCTCTTTCAAATTCAACAGCTAAAATGCCTGGTATTTCTCTAGCTATGGCAGCAGGATACTTAGTGCGTGTGGCGGAAGAACAAACAGACTGTGAAGGCTGTTTAGAACATAACTCTTCTCCAGCTAGTGAAAGTTCAATATTGTGTCTTATTCGCTTTCAAGATCGAAGAGCCCTCAGATACCCGAAATCGTCATTTGTGGCTCTTCTGCAGTACATGACGGAATTTGTCACCTCTGCTGTGCAGTATTTACCCCGACGACAGTTACTAAAAATGTGTACGTTTTTTCTGAAAGCAAGGTTCATCAGTGAAATTAACTACCTCTTTTTCTACTCCAAAAATGTCTGAGACCTCTATTAGACAACATTGCTTCGAGGCACTTAAGTAGAAATGAGAAAGTTCTGAAACTAGATAAGAAGCCCCTGAGTAGGAAAATTTTAAAAGTTTAGACACCTACAACTTTCAGCTCTCTTTATTTAGGATATAATTTACTTACAGACTTACACGGCCATGCGAACACAAGGGGACAAGAACGCGATCCTAGTGGCTGAATGGTGACCTAAAATGGCACTCGTTTTCATTAGTGCATTTCAAAGCCTTGTATTATAGCGTAGGCAACGATTTATACTGAAGCGCTAACGCGTGATTAAAACGAAGAAGAAGAATATTAATGATGTGACGACAGGAACACGAGAGGCGGAAGCTCAGACAGGAGTTCTCTCCCTCATGTCAGAATAGCCATGGTCAGTCTAGGGAGGTTAAGACACGAATGTTACTCATGGAGCCAAGATATTGAGTTTTTAAGTGAGCGTAACCAAAGGAAAGTGTGTTCGAATTTTAAAGTATTTAGATATCAAACATTGAAATAAAACAATGGAACAAATATTTTTCGTGTAGATTTTAAATGGACATTTATTTATCGTGAATGTATAACAGTATAACTCGTAAATGACTTGAATACATTCATATATATTTGAATAGGAAGATAAAAATATAATCTAAAGGTCATTTTCTGAGAAACAAGAATCAACAGATATGCTCATGTACGCTCTTTTAATCCATCCATCCCTCCATCCATCCATCCATCCATCCATCCATCCATCCATCCATCCATCCATCCATCACTACTGATCTGCATTTAAGGCAGTCCCCCAGGTGGCAGATTTCCTATCTGTTGTTTTCCTAGCCTTTTCTTAAATGATTTCAAAGAAATTGGAAATGTATTGAACATCTTCCTTGGTAAGTTACTCAAATCCTTAACTACCCCTCATATAAATGAATATTTGCCCCAATTTGTCCTCTTTCCTCTTGAATTCCAGCTTTTTCTTCATATTCTGATCTTTCCTACTTTTAAAGACGCCACTCAAAATTATTCGTCTACTAATGTCATTCCACGCCATCTCTTCGCTGACAGCTCAGAACATAGCACTTATTGTTCGTCGTAATTTTATCCTGCAACACCCTAACAGGATAAAAGCTATTGTTAATTACTGAATACCGAAAGGAATACACAAGAACTACACAATTCTAAACTGCAGTTAAGCTTATCCTAATTACAACAACAGAATTCTAGTAAGAGAGTTTCTACGGATTCCTCTACTATACTACACCATTGTTTTACAACAATGAAATAAGCACTAATTTCTAATAAGGTATTACTCGTATACTACTGTACAGCACACTACAATAATTTTAAACTACGTTCAGACGTATCCTAATTACAGTACCGCTACCGTGTGTAACTACTAAGCACAAACAGAAATGAAAATTGCAAGTTTGAAATCTGCAAGAACTGAAATGTGGTTATATGATTTTTACCTCTGGTAGATTACTATTATTTTCCCTACTACGTGGTATGGATAAAAAAGTGTCCTAATATGCTGAAAAATAAGAGGTTGTCTACAATAATTTCTGTCAAAACTACGCCGGGGACTTGAACTGCAATATTATTGGGATATAGGATTTTGATTATTAAATTTTACTCGAAGAATAAACGAAGTGCAAGTACAAAGTATGCCGGAAACTTAGACTACAAATTATAGGAATAAAATAATCAGCTGATTTTGTATTTGTTTACACAACTACCATGTGCATGTAGCCTACTCTTTGATCGTCAACAATCCAAAAACTGTTAAGTACCGCAATTATCCAGTGAAATTACCGTGTATTCTATTTAACTTCGTTTTAAATCGAGGTTTACAGGCGTATCGTATCATTTAATTTAATAAATTATTACCTTCGTGTTATTTTAAACGGACATCTATACGAAATACGGAAAAGTTGCGGCGGAAGTTACAACTCCTTATGATAATCTGCCTTTGTAAGTATTATACCAACGAACCTACATATATTTATAACTATTTTTAAAAGTTTATATTATTACCTAAAGTAATTCCTAAACCTAATGTTCAATGTTTGGTCAACATGCTGAAGTAACCTTTTAGAAACGCAGCACCGGTATCGGTAACTACTTTCTTAATAAAGGAAATGCTGATAGTACAACTGTCTTTAAGTACCGTACTCTAAGTTCAATGTTTCATCTACTTATAATATAACAGAGGTACCGTACAGATTTTTGTGTTTCTGTCAATGAGGTTACGTATTTTGACAGATGTTATTGATCTGAAACAGAGTGGAAAACGTAAACGTAAACTACTAAACACGAACTGAATTACTTGTTATAAAATTCAAATAAATATCACTACTCCCAATTTCTACCAACAAATTCTATACACCAATATATAAATAGCACTAAATGGATCACACACACACAAAACTAAACCATTTCAATAGGTTTTAACTACTTTATCACTACAATAATGCAAGAACTCTCTCAACAGCCGACCGTTCACAAGCGTATCCAACAATGCTGATCGGTTTGGGTCACGTAGCTATCCACTTGCATTCGGGAGAGAGTGGGTTCAAACTCCACTGTTGGCAGCCCTGAAGATGGTTTTCCGTGGTTTCCCCATTGTTCGCACCAGGAAAATGCTGGGGGTCCTCCTCAATTACGAGGCGACAGTCGCTTCCTTTCCACTCTGTTTCTGATCAATAACATCTGTCAAAATACGTAACCTCATTGACAGAAACACAAAAATCTGTACGGTACCTCTGTTATATTATAAGTAGATGAAACATTGAACTTAGAGTACGGTACTTAAAGACAGTTGTACTATCAGCATATCCTTTATTAAGAAAGTAGTTACCGATACCGGTGCTGCGTTTCTAAAAGGTTACTTCAGCATGTTGACCAAACATTGAATGCCTCTTGTTGAGGGCTTTAAATTATGTTTGCTAACTGTTGTTATCCATCATGTGATAAATTCCTTGGGTTCTGAGGCAAAAGTACTCTTCACATATATACAACAAGAGTGATGTTATTAGCTGCTCCAACTAGTTTATGGATAGCTCATGCAGCTAAGTAGTACAAAGTGGTGGTGATTATTGTTTTAAGAGGAAGTGCAACTGGGCAACCATCCGCTATTAACACAAAACAGAGGGAAAATTTGAAGGGGTCCTTCACTTCGGAAAATGAAGGTAACCTGCCAAAGAAAGAAAAAGGCTACGATGTTCGTGAAAATGAAAGACTCCCTAGGCTTCTACTGTTATAATACCGTCGGAGTCGAAAAAGTACAAAGTTGACCGAGGGAGTTTGGAACGATAGAAAAAGTGAGGAGCCTGGCAAAGTGGAAGCAATGCCAGAACTCTGCTAAGAGCCCCGTGATCACCAACCCACGATGCCAGGTTAAGAGTTTCTGGGGACCGTTTAGTCGCCTCTTACAACAGGCAGGGGATACCTGGATGAATTCTTACCGTTCCCACAAAATTATAAAAATCCGGCATCTGTATTATGTTTATGACAACATAATTTGAAAATTGGTGATCATAATTTGTAGGCCTACAGTCTTCAGTTGGCTTTTGACCAAAAATGAAATAAAAATTAGTAAACACCAACGTAATACTCATCATCATAATCATAATCAAAAGAAGGAGAAGAAGAAGCAAGTGGCTGTGTGGTTTGGGTCACGTAGCTATCCACTTGCATTCGGGAGAGAGTGTGTTCGAACCCCACTGTTGGCAGCCCTAAAGATGGTTTTCCGTGGTTTCCCCGTTGTTCGCGACAGGAAAATGCTGGGGATCTTCCCCAATTACGAGGCCACGGTCGCTTCCTTTCTACTCTTAGACCTTTTTGTGTAGGTGCGACGCAAAGCAGTTTGTAAAGAAAGGAGAAGAAGAAGAATAGTTAGCCATTTTGTGAATGTTGTGCTACACTTATCATTCGAATCACATGTCTCACTTTTATAGGAATTGTATAACACTTGCGGTAGATAACTGCGAACCTGTTTGTATAGGCATTCATAATCTTTACCCCTTGTGAGCGGGGGTGGTAGAATAGCACCCACGCTATCCCTTTTCTGTCGTAAAAGGTGACTAAAAGAGACCCCATCGACTCTTAACTTGGGAGCACGGATTGGCGAGTACTGGGCCCTTAACTGAGTACTGCCTTTTTTTCTGTCACTTAGCCTATTTGGGTCAGGCTCCTTACATTAATTTTTCCTAAATGACCTCCCTTGCGTAGTTAACTCGAAAAAGAAAAACAAGAATAATATTATTATACACTTCCTATTACCTTTGCTGCTTGTTTTAAAAAATACCTTTATTTGGAAGCTTTCCTATAACATTTTAAAGACTTGGGTGGATTAGGAACATTTTTAGGGATGGAATCCCACTTGAGAGTTTCTGTCCATCCACACCCTTCTGTTCAAACCGAGATTCATTAACATGATAAAAGAAGAAAATACCGTACATAATGAAACCCACAAAATACAAAAATCGTTCATACAAATATATGATTCTTCAGGAATAATTTCATTGTAATAATTTACTAACCTCGAACAAGACGGAATTATAAGTGAGTTGCCATTTATCACGCCTGTAACTTTTTACCGTATCCACTGAGCTCACCATTGCGTGTCACTGGAAAGTGAAACACTCTAATCCCGCCAGTTGACTTATTCTGACAATTTGGTATAGCGCGGTACCCCAGTTGCCTAAAAAATGCAAATACATTTCACCTTATCACATCGGGCTCCCTCACATCATAACGATGCTGAAGACTCAATATGGACGTCACCGGAAAGGATTGTGATAGCATGGCCAGACTTTCCTATACTGACTTTGGCTATTCCAAGACCGACTCCAATCAAGACCAACTACAATTACATCCAATCCTCAGACCTTAATGCTACTCTCGAAAGTTCAAAGATGGCGAATCGAGTAGCTGGACATGTTGAAAATGTGGGTTTGTTTTGGTTTGTTGTTTTCGTATGTAGTCGGTGGAATTTCATGAAAGTTGACGATAAATGTTAGTTTCTTTGTAGACTGTATGTGTGCGTTTGTATTCATATAAGTCAGTGGACACTTAGGATCTGTAATTATACGCAGTAATGAGAGAATGTACTTGTTTTGGTCGTGTTTTTACCCATTTAAGAACATGAGTGCACCAGGTGGACCAGATTTCAGTCTAACTATGGAAATGCCTCTAATACAACTATTCTTAAGTTTTCTACGGAATAGAACATTAAGAGAGAAAGGGATTAGGAATATACATCGTGATTATTTTGAAGTCCATGACAAAACTGAAGCGTGCATACATCATGTTGAGGTTTGTAAAGCCATTTCTCTACTTCGAACTATTCGTGTTCCTCGAAAAATATTAATTTGGATAGAATATAATTGATATTGTGATATTCCGTTAGTGCGTATGTGCTTTAAAGTGTCGAGTGATTTAGATGCAAGTGTATTTTACAATAGTCTGTGATTTGCCTGCGAAAATGTTTGGCTGGATCTTGGAATATAACAAAACTTATACGTGTGACAGATGGAGCAATCTGTATACTGTTACACAGAAGAAATAGTGACTTAGAGGGATTAGCTGGGTTTGTAACGTAGGGTTTTACACTACCAACACTTTCCGATTCATGCTGTGATTATCTGTTATCAAGCAGACTGCGCCGAACTGAAGCTCGTCCATGTGGTTAAATATCAATATTTAGTCAAAAGAGTTTTTGCACTCATGTTCTTTAATGGGTAAAAACCTATTATATTTTTAGTGTCTGAACGTTTCATTACTAAGGTTACTATCATTGTGTGAAGTGCTGTTATGTCATATGTCAACATTATGTTAAGCATTACCAGGGCCGTTCACTGGGTTAACATAATCATTTTGGGTGTACTTGGGCTGAGTGACTCAGACGGTTAAGGCGCTGACCTTCTGACCCCAAGTTGGCAGATTCGATCCTGGCTCAGTCCGGTGGTATTTGAAGGTGTCCAAATACGTCAGCCTCGTGTCGATAGATTTACTAGCACGGAAAAGAACTACTACAGGACTTAATTCCGGCACTTCGACGTCTCCGAAAACCGTAAAAAATGTAGTTAGTGCGACGTAAAGCCAATAAAATTATTATTTGGGGGTACTCCCATTCATTAGGTGCTGAATTTAAAAATTGTCCACCACTCAAAACTAAGGCAGAAAATTATGTTTCTTAGTTCTCATGCGAGCGAATAAATCGAGGAATTTTGCACATTAATCTATTTTGAAACATTCGAAGTGATGTTAGAAATATCATAACAGTTGTATTATGTATTTTCATCTATCCAGCGAAGTGAAATTAAGAGAAAACGTTATTTGACGAATTGAAATTTCTAAACAAAATCAGTTTGTAGGTCTCTTTTCTAGTAGAATATATGTGATTCTAGTTGATTATACGTGGCGCATACTTGTTGGTGAAGCGTTTTCGTACGTGCAAAGTGATTTTCTCTATGATGTTACATTTATCGTGTTAAAATACCACTGTTTATATAATATGTACGTGATATTTTCCTGTTAGCGAATACCAGGAATCCGGCTACTTCGGGCGCCATATTTTTTAAATATTACGGTCTGAGGATTGGAATCGGTCTTGGCTATTCTGAAGGGCAGTCTAGGAAAGTATGAACACGCTCCCACAATCCTTTGCGGTGACGGCCATATTGAGTCTTAAGCATCGTTATGATGTGGGCGAGCCCAATATGATAATGTGAAATGTATTTGCATTTTTAAAGAAAATAGGGCACTGCGGTACATCAAATTGTCAGAATAAGCCAACTGGCGGGATTACAGTGTTTTGATTTTCATTGCTAAGCAATGAATCCCGTCTTGTTCGAAGTTAGTAAGTTATTACAATAAAATTATTCCTGAAGAATCAAATATTTATATGAACGATTTTTGTATTTGTGAGCTCCATTATGTATTTTCTTCTGATGTCATTTTGATTAATCGAAGCTTGAAGAGAAGAAGGAAATACGCAAGTGGAATTCCATCCCAAAAATGTCCTAATCCACCCTAGTCCTAAATGTTCTAGCAAAACTTTCAAACAAAGATATTAAAAAAAGAAGCAACAAAGGTGATAGGAACTGTATAATAATATTATTCGTGTTTTCTCTTTCGAGTTAACTACGTAAGGGAAGTCGTTTAGCAAAATTTGAAGTAAGGAGCCTGGTACAAATAGGATAATTAAAAAAGCCAGGACTCCGCTAAGGGCCCCGTAATCGTCACGGTACATACAAGGTGTCCCTTGCCTGTCGTAAGAGGCGACTAAAAGGGGCCCTAGGGTCTCTTAACTTGAGAGCGTGGGTTGGTGACCACGGGGCCCTTACCCCAGCTGAGTCATGGCATTCCTTGCTCTTACTTGTGTCAGGCCTCTCACTTTTCTAACCTATCCGACCTCCCTTGGTCAACACTTGTTCTTTTCTTACCCGGATGGTATCAGAGCAGTCGAAGCCTAGGGAGTCTTTCATTTTCTCGAACTTCGAAGCCTTTAACTTTCTTTGGCCGATAGCTTCAATTTTCGAAGTGTCGGACACCTTCAATTTTCCCTCTGATTAATGTTAATAGTGGATTGTTGCCCAGTTGTACTTCCCCTTAAAACAATAATCATCACCACCAGCAGCACTTCGTATTATTTAACTGCATGGGTTATCCATAAACAAGTTAGAGTAGCTGTGAACATCCCTCCTCTTGTATATATGAAAAGTACTTTTGCCTCAGAACCCAAAGAATTTACCACATGAATGGATAAGAACAATTACCTACATAATTTAATGCACTTAACTCAAGAGGCATTCAATGTTCATCAACATGCTGAAGTAACCTTTTAGAAACTAAGTTCCGGTAACTACTTTCTTAATAAAGGACATGCTGAAGGTAATTTACAGTAACTGTCTTGAAGTACTTCAGTTCAATATTTCATGTACCGGTATTCATAATATAACAGAAGTACAGTACAGGTTTCTATGTCAACGAGGTTACGTATTTCGACAGATGATATGAATAAGAAACACAGTAATACCAAGTAATATAGAAGTAAAAGAGTATAAATGAGCACTTCTGCTGATTCTTGTTCCCGAAAAATGAAATGTAGATTCTATTAATTATTTTCCTATTCAAATAGCTGTGGATGTATTCACGTAATTTACGAGTTATACGGTTATATATACATGAACAATAGATGTCTAATTAAATTCTACATGAAAAATAGTTGTTCGTTTGTTTTTAGATCAATGTTTGGTGGCTAAATCCTCTGAATTCGAATACACTTACCTTTCGTTATCCTCTCTTAAAGACTCAACGTTGGGACTCCATAGGTAACATTCGTGTCTTGACCTCCCTAGACTGAACTTGAATGCAGAGTTTCACTTAAGCCCTTATAACTGCATTCGGCGAGGACATTTTTAAAAAAATCTAAAAACACCTCAGGGTATTGAACCAAGGAACACATTACAGAAAAAATTGTTTCAGTAAGTTAATTTGGCAAGGATTTCAACAAAGAAGAGTAAAGAAACAAGGGATTTTATGCTGAAATATATGGATATACTGTAACTTCTGCTTGTTAATTATAATTTCTCTCGGCTAATTTGAATCTTAAGTAATTAATTCTACTCTTTCCTTTCTTCTAGTGGATTGCCTAGAGGTACGATTAGCCCTCTCATTGCTTCCTGATGTAATAGTCCAGATATCTCTTTCTATTATTATTTCTTTTTGAAATTACGGATTTTCTTGCCTCATTTCTCTCTGCACATATACTGTCTGGCATAAAACTTTCTCTCTAATCTTCCTTTTAACCAGTTTTCTTGATGTACAGCGACTATTTGGTATGATATTATCTTTTTCACAGTTTTTTGCGTGCTACCCTTTTGTTCTCAGTAAAGAATTATTTAGAATTCAATTATTTAAAAAAACAATCCAATTCCATGCTTTCTATTATGCAGTCCATCTGAGTTTCGGTGACACTTTGCGTTCATTTATTCCAAATACAGTAGAGACAATACGCGACACTTACGGATTTCGCCTTGCTATAATGGGAGACAATTCGATGGTGGCGCTCCTAGTGACTTGACCTGAACAAATCGCGCTAAATGCAAATATCAATGGAAATGTATATACGGAAATGGATAAATAAATTACGTCTAGAAAGAAAGTATTATTGAGATATTAACTTCGAAGTTGCTAAAGCAATTCTGGATAAATGAAGAATTATTTAAAAGGTTATTATTAAAAGACTGAAATTAGACACATAAACAAGATATGAAATGGGCTGCTGTGAAATGGCTTGATCTTTCATTTATGCGTTACTTTTTTAGCTTTAGCATTCCTGTCTGAACTTTTACGGTTGGATTTGTCTTTTTCTCATTTAAAAAACATTGTATGATCACATTAAGACACTTTTCAATAAAAATATCGGCACATTCCTTACACATATGATGCAATGAATTAACATTTAAAAGCTGGACACTTTACCTCTTAACATGGAACCTACTAACAGAAAGAAAATCTATAAAATTCCGGCTTTAATCTGAGAAGAGGGATTAAAGAAAGAAAAGTATGAAAATGTTGTCGATAGTGATGCTTTGAGGAATATTTACGTACAATTAGAGTAAAAATGTAACATACCCTTGGCTGTATAGTCGAGGATTTTTAAAGTCGCTGGCCTGGAAATGATCTGAACAGATCTTATAATTCTGATATAAGCGTAACGTCCCTTCTTTCTTGTACACCTTATCCAAATCACTTCTGTGACATTTCAAAATCCACAGATCACACCTACAACAACACTTCTGTATTGAAGGTTAACTGCTGCACTATACAATAAAATATGCGTATTACATTTTATGCCAGTTAAAATATGGGTCGAGCAGGTCAGAAGATTATGAAGTACTATATAAATCTCTGTCACTCGAAGAATATATATCCAAACACAATATTACTTACATATTCTTGTCATGAGGGAACCTGAAGAACGACCGCGCATTTTCTCTACTTCGTAATTACTGCAGCCAAACAGAGCACATACCTTTCCCCTCATGTTGAGAGGAGATATCAAGGAATGACACGCTTCTATTTAATTATGTCAACTCACTGAAAACGCATAAATAACACCAAAATCTTCACACAAAAATACACGTGCTCTTATGAGAGAATCAGTACTGTTCAGGTCTATCCGCTACAGTGAGCTCCAATAGCTGTCCCTCGATATCTCGCTCAGTGCCGCGTATTGTCTCTACTGTATTTGTTTATTCTGCTTGAAGTCGCCGTCGGCCATTTTGTCTGTCCCGATCTCCTTTATATTTCCACATCAACAACAGCGTCTTGGTACACTATGTATGTTTGTCTTTTGTCTTAAAAAACTAAGATTTGGAAAAAAAAATACAATAATAAAGAATGTTGTGACAACACCCAGTTTAACATCTACTGGTCACAGTTCTTACAAACAATGCGGCGGTGATCTGAACCAGAAGCGGTGATTAGCGGGTGGCGTGGGGGCACTCGCCCCCTCCCCCCGCGCACTTTCTGGAGAAAATATTACATTTTTATTTCAGTTTAGCCAGCTGAAACTGGGAATTATAGGAACTATTAAAAATAAGCAATTTTTACAAGCCCTGTTGTCTTATCAGCTAATTTGTTCCTTTATGTTCTTTAATTATTAACAAACTGATTAGGTGATATACACACAAAATACCGTTCGTCCCGGCTAACCGATTTCTATAGCGCCGCAGCAAGTGGTGGAGACTTTGCATATGCTGTGAGGAAGGGTAGCAGGGGTATATATTTTGCCGAGGTCATTGACACTGAGGTATGGTTCACCCGCTTGCCACGCGCATTCGTCAGTCTGGCAGTCTCTTTACTGTCCGTTAGTTTTTTTAGTGTGTAGAAAATACTAAATTATTTTGGGGACCAGGGGTCCGCCCCCCACAAAATGTTTCCTGAAACTAGAGCGAGGATCAGCCTTTGTTTTACGTACGTTACGAACAACTTAGAAACTTACGCCGAAATGTTAAATTAACGTAGCGACAAAGAATCTACTAGCAAGGCTCAATAGGACCATACATAATTCTCCATATTTGTACTGCTTGAATGAATTGAAAACCCTTAGGATTTGATACGCGGGGATATTTCCCTGTGGAGGTCTCAGTATTGGGAATATAACCGTGTGTTGACAAAGGTCAAGAGATGAGGAAAATGACAATTAGCAAGGGATTACTCAGTAGGGGGCCGGAACATAACCACCGAGATAAGGGGAGCCACGGCCAGAAACAGTTGCAAGCTTACAACATCGTGCCAGCTTTTGTATATTGGTTCCTAGCGATCCTGGGGTTGTACCGTGGTTGAGAGATGTGCTGTGTTTAAGTTGCAGCGTTGGGAAAACTGTAACGGGATTGTGAGCTGCACGTTACTTCTTCATTTTGTGCCATATAATTAACATTTTTTAAAGATGGACCGTTTTGTCATAAAGAAGCCAGAACTACGTGCATCCTCGGTAAGTTATGAAAAAGTTTGATTTATTCTACCTGTAGTGAGACAGATCGCGGATGCGTGCTTAAGTTAGGTAGGCCTATATATTTTGTCAAATGCCCGGGGACTGATTGGAACCTTAAATGGCACCGTCAAAAGTGCGGGTAACTATTTTGTAATTAGCAGGCGTAATATTTCACTTCCAGTGGTTCTATATTCCCGTCAAGACGGCCGAGGCTTGAATCACAGTCGATGCATGAAACATTTTTAAAATGGGAAGTCACGTTCTATTGATTCGAATTCTACTTAAAACACTAGATCCCGTCCATTACCTTTCTTTAATACTTTTGAGCCATAACCGCATAATTTATGGTGGTGTATTTTGAGTATCTAACCATTCTTCGGGCATACCTTGTACTTTAAATGGTGAGTGGACGCAGTGCTGTATCCACGAAATAATTTCAGTGGTTGGGGTATAAGTCAAAGCCAGTAGCGTGGTTATATTTGGGGACAAAACATGGCGGCCTCAGTTCCTAGAAGCGAGCTGGAAGCCAGTAGTCAATCGCACCCTGCACCCTGCTGAGTTAACGAGTTCTAAGTGATCCTTGTTTGTTTTGGAGAGGCTGTCAAACCACTTCCTTCCTCACTCTATGTAATATTTACCCTTTCTTCGTGTAGAGTGCAGTAGCCGATTTGGCAACTCTGGCTGCAGTAGAGGTAGTAAATCCTATAAATCGCTAATAGACACCGAGCTGCCGCTGGAAAGTAGTGGTGTGAGGCGAGGTTGACATGATTGGTCCCCAAATATACCACTTTTTCTTGGAAGGGGTTGTGAAAAGATTTTTTATTTTTTATTTAGAATTTGCTTTACGTCTCGCCGTAAGTCTTATGGTGACGATGGAAAAGGAAAGGGCTAGGAGTGGGAAAGAATCGGCCATGGCATTAATGAAGGTACAGCCCCAGCATTTGCCTGCTGTGAAAATGGGAAACCACGGAAACCATCTTTAGGGCTGCCGACAGTGGGGTTCAAACCCACTATCTCCCGGATACAAGCTAACAGCTATGCGCCCCTAACCGCACGGCCAACCCACCCGGTGGCTATGAAAAGAAAACCGGTTCTACCGGGTGCAGTGACGGATCTTCAGTAGATATTGGTGGTTTTGATTGTTACCATGTAATTATATTCAACAATCGAAATCATAGCTTCTGTACTCTTAACATAAACCGGCTGCATAATTGAAACTCTTCGTAAAATAGATAATATCCTTCTTCGTTTGTGAGGAAGTAGAATCTTCATTTAATTTGTATTCTTAAAAACAGGAACCACTTTGGCACTACGCCCCGTGAAGGTGGCTAACTTCCAGGTCGTAGATATTTCGATTACGGGAGACTCAAGACCAACTATATTGCACCCACAAACAAGGCTGTATCTTCCCCATCCCATGTCTTTCTTAACTCTGTCAGTGGCAGGAATCGAATGCAGGATGCCTTAAGTCAAATTCTAAAATAAAGAGACCTAAAAATAAACAGCCGGCCCCGCGGTGTAGGGGTAGCATGCCTGCCTCCTACCGATGGCACCGGGTTCGATTCCCGGCCAGGTCAAGGATTTTTACCTGGATGTGAGCGCTGGTTCGAGGTATACTCAGCCCACGTGCTTAGAATTGAGGGGCTACCTGTCGGTGAGATGGCGGCCCAGGTCTAGAAAGCCAAGAATAACGGCGGAGTGGATTCGTCGTGCTGACCACACGACACCTCGTAATCTACATGCCATCGGGCTGAACAGCGGTCGCTTGGTAGGCGATGGCCTTTCGGGGCTGTTAGGCCATGGAGTTTAGTTTTGAAAAGTAAACAGAGAAGGAAGCGACATCCCTGCAAGGCTCTTTAGCTTCCAGCTAGTTCTTCCGTCCGGTCTCGTGCATTTAGGACAGTTGGAAAACGTACGCCTAAGAAATTATCCTTATACAACCTTTGTAAAAATATTAACTGAATCTATTTATAACAATAATCACAAACGCCTCCTTTTGATGTGGCTCAGTTGGTTGAGTCACTGTCCTTCTGAGTCCGAATTCGCAGGTTCAAATCCCGGCTTAGGTCGGTGGCCCTTAAAACGGTGTTGAAATGGCAAGAGCTCTACGTTGTTGGTTTCTGGCAAGTTAATAAAAATTATACATACGAATATTAGCGTCACAAAATAGGAACTTCGCACTACTATATTACGTATCCCAGGCTTGCGAGGGAAATTAATAGGACAAGGTAAACCCTACCAATACCGCTTTTCACGAGAGTAGCTCCTTGCCTTTGCACGTGGATATAGACGTAGTTGATTGGAGAAGCAATCGTCGCACTCACTAGACTGTATGCGAGCTCGAAAGAAAGTAGTATGTCGCATTAATTTTATTTTAGTTTATTACATTTAAAGAGTTCGGAAGAGTACGTTGTCAAGTTAAAATATGGTTGTCAACCATGCTCCCTTAGCATGTTTCTTTAATTCAAATGATTTGTGTTGCTAATGCAATAGTTTGATGTGCACATGAGTTCTGTCTACCTCAATTCAAATCACTTATCTACTTTCATGACTGCGCTCGAGAGCGCAGCACTGTTCATAATACGTTCCAAAGATCGTCCTTTTTACGAGACAACGGTGTTTCATCTTCTTTGCTTTGTGGACATAAGACTTATTAACAATGGAGCCCATACGGACCGGAATTGCATTCCTATGTTTAAAATGCTTATTTGAGATATTTAAAACCTGTTCTTACTACTTTATTTTGATAAGATGAGTATAAATACTACAGGTATGTTGGTCAGGGTTTGTCTTAGTTTTTAACCTTGATTTTAAGAATATTTTGAGTAGTTTGTACTCGGTCATTGAGAACTGATCGATGTGTCCCTTTCCACTTCGCTGCGTGAAACGATCTGTGTGGGTGCGTATGACTGCTTTATGACCATGATATCTTGGTAACCTGGGTCTCCTACTGATTACATATTTCGTGCACTCCGGTTATTACACCTCGCCATCAATGATTGTACGTCCTTCGAGTCGGCTAGAAGTTTCCATTTGGGTCATTCGAAGAGCGAACCTGATGGGTTTTTGGTATGTGATTCTCTCTGATTTCCCGACGTGTAATGTTTGAGCAATGTGCACGCTACTACTTGATATATGTGAGACCTATCTGTGTGACAAGGTGAGTCATATTATTATTATAATCGGAATTTGTGTTTGGCCCTCGACTCGAGCGGCCGCTCGCATCATTACTTCCCGATACCGACAACGTGTGAATATTGGAATGAGTGTTGGTGATTGGGCGAAGTGAAAATATGACCATTCGGTTAGTTTTATTTTCATTTTAATCCTTGTTCCGTACCTTATCTTTGTTTGCGGTACTAACTTTATTTTTGGCTGGGTCTTTAACTTGAATATTCTTGTCCGCGTGGCGGCCATGTTTATCTTTTTATATTTGAGTCGCGCGCATGCCCGTGGTCCCCTGTGTTTGTTATTATGTCTGTGGTCCAGATATCTTCTTCTGCTCCATGTTTATACCTTTTTTTGTTTTGTGTTGTCCTTGAATGTGTGGACTTTGTTTTGGTTGTAACAGTGTGCTATTGTTGTGTGGTTAGTGAAGCAAAAAGAAGTCTGATTTGAATGAAGTTATTCTCGTAAAATGATCTATTTTAATTCAGCCGTGTGCACGGCAGAAGTATTAATACTTGATGAAACGAGATCATTACTAAAACTGTGAGCTCTCTATAATGCGTGTTGGATGTTTGAAAATTGGTATGTTAAGCTCACACCACGGCTCCGAGTTGATTGTTCGTGAAGGTACGTTATGTTATTTTCCGTTTATATTAGCTTGACTACTGGCTTTTCAGCCCCTTTATGTTTCATATTTACTTTCTCAATAAACCATTATTTTAACTTCATCTGATTTTCATTGAGTGTAGTACTAGGTATATATCCTTGTTCATTAATTACGAGGGACATCTCCAGTTCGGGGCTGTTTCCTGCCATTTCTGTTCGGAGACCACGCCTCGAATCTCCCGTTTTGCGTGTTTTTATGGGTCAATTACCAACGGTAAGGGAGGGGTGCGGTACAGTTGTCATATATACCGGTATATATATGCTTCATTTATAAAATAGTGATTAAATAACGAGAAATGAAGGCACAAGGCGTGGTTTAATAAGGAAGTCTTTTTGTAGTGGGGGAAATTCCCAAGCTCTAAAGCGTGGAGATAAGGTGTTGCATCTTCCAGCAGTCAGTGAATCGGTATCCTTACAGAGAAATGGAGCAAGAGGTAGGAAGAACTATCTCGTGTAGTAAAGCACAGAAGAGGAAAGCTGCTCAGAAGTGACCATAGTCAGTGCATTGTGAATGTGTTCACTAAACTAAGTGAACAGAATCCAAGTTTTATCTTTCGTTTATTCAGAAGTTCAGATCTTCGCACTGTTGTCCTATGCGATGCGTAGCACTCTACGTCCGAACACGAGATGTTGACGGGGTGGAGGTAGGTACTACACACTCAACAAATTACAACTCTTTTTTGGCGGAGACGTGGACATACCATGTTTACATCAGGATTAAACTCTCCTGAAAACATATAACATATGTTGTGACGTGTATTTTTATTTACGAACTAACAAAATATCTATACTCATAACCCTTAAATTCTATATATCTGTTGTGTGTGTGTGTATTTCTTCGCCACATTATTTGTATAAAATGTCACTTCTTTATAGTTTATCACATGACAATTATTACTTTAAAATGACCGTATTTAAATAATCTTGCATTCATTTCACTTGTACTTGGAATATATGAAATGCTGCAGTTATGTTGGGATAAGAATAACAGAGGTTGGCCGGAGGGGTGTGTCGCCCAAGGAGTCCAGACACCCCAGGAGTTTTAACGAATGTACTTTTATTAAGCCTTTTATTATTATTATTATTATTATTATTATTATTATTATTATTATTATTATTATTATTATTATTATTATTATTATATTTATTATTATTAGCTTTCGGAATCCGCACGAATCCACCACTCTTACTTGGATCCAAAGATACTCATTTCTCTTTTTTGTATCCTATAGCACCTAAACTTCGGAAGTTTGGACACCTATCAAAATAAGATTCTGGGTGAAGAACTACCTTCATTCCCTCCCCCCCCCCACTCCCAAACTGAAATCCTGGCTACACCACTGTGTTTGTTATCTGTGTATTTTCCCCCCTAATACCCAATCGCCGCTACTGATCTGTACACAGAACGCTCGAACATGAGGAGCAATTCACTAAACATTTCTTGTCACATCTTTTGCACATCCTGCATCGTCCCTGTTTTGCACCTGAATCAGTTCTTGGTTGCTTTGTTGTTTGATGAACTGTTGGAGAATTGTCCGAAGCATTCAGAACAAAATCAATTTTTATTCGAAGATTAGTCAGAAGTGTTTTTGCTGCCAAACATTGTTGCATGAAGGGTACCGTACTGGGAGGTGAAGCCCAAGATAAGCAAGACGAGTGGGGGCGCACTTTCCTTCTACCGTAGTACAGAACGAAAAAATGACGGCTCTAATTCTCTTATCCCAACAGGAGACAAAACCAGTATTTCAGTAAAATTTTATCACGGCATAATAGGATCATGTTTCTAGAGTACACACCCAGTATAAAATAAATAAAAACGTTTATAAGCAATTAGTGATGATTCACCCACTGGAATCAAACATCCATTTTGCATGTGTGAAAAGATTGCGGTGATTTTAGCGCCACACAATCACGTCTCAAATTTTAAACTGGAATTAAAGTAATTCTGCTCTATTAACTCAATAATCCATTATAGTCTCGACAATGAAACCTTAATATTATTGTGTTGTGGCCAATTTAAACAAACGCTCCTCAGTTAGCCGTTCATGGGATAAGCTGAAAGATAATATTTTTGCTCTATCAAATGTTAGTAAAAGTGCTGAAAATAGTTTTTATATTGTTACAAGCAAGTATTATTTCATACATACGTTCGAAGATTATATTCCAATTCCAAGACTTAATAATGATGTAAGTATAATACGTAAGTACCGGTATATTAGACTTTCCGGTATTGTAAGAAAAATAGCAAACGTAGCATGTCGACGGCCTAGTTTTAATACCACGTATCTGGCAATGCTGTTCCTATCCTTCATTATCCTTAAGACTGGTCATGCCTTCCAGCCACATATCGGGTATGCAGTACATCAGAACAATTTTCGTGCCTTCATTTACCTAAGGTTGCGTATAAAGAAATTGAACCTTATATACATTATTATGTAGGAGATACGTCATACAAACAACTTTCCTAGAGAGCATTAACGTTTATTTTCCTTTACACATGAGCATAGAAAAATGAACACAACGAAAATTGTTGTAATGGACTGCATATCCATATTATGTGGCTGCGAGGCGTGACCAGTAATAAAGGTCATATGTATCGGTCATACATATAATTAATTAAAAAATGGTTTAGGCAGTGGAAACTTTTGTCAAGCTCCTTTGTCCATGTCGAAGTCAAGTTGCATCAGATTACTCAACACCTCCGACTTGGTGGTGCAAATACAAGTCCGTCATAGCTGGAGAGATCCCCAGAAAGAGAGCAAGCTATGAAAATGACAAGGAAGGAAAATACATAGCAATAACTCCGCCCAATAAAATGGCCGAAACACGGTAATGCCGACGTGCAAACTTAATTTGTGTTGTAAGATTTCGAGATAAGCGCATTAATTAGTAAGGGAAACCTCGGCATGTCATATGTTTGTATAGTAGCCCTCTGCTAAAATTATAATTGTTAGTAAAATTTCAACATGTGGAAAATTACGCCACCAGAAGGTTATATAAGCACCAGTAGCATACCCACGCTAGCTCAGGACGCAGACTCCGGACGGCATCCCCGAAAAGGTATCGTATTTGATGGTAAATATCAGATAAACCGCCGATAGATTTGTTTTCCACCCACAACCAAATTACTTAGAATTCTGAGTTACACATTTGACCGCATCGCCCATGTCACAGGAATCGTAGAACGGCTGATATGCAAAATGTGGTGGGAACCGTGCTCCCGCCGTTGCTCGTGTTGGGGTAACATTATAAAAGAGCCCGCGCTGATGCGGAAGGGGTCGACTTGACAAAAAATATTGGAGGAAGACACGCGGTCCGCTGGTGTCCTGGCCTTGCTTGTGTTCGTGAGTGCTACTGTATATTTTGTCGATACGCTGATGAAAGACTATGTTAAAGTTACAGATAAAGTTAAATTAGTGAAATCGCTGTAAAGACGACCGCGGGAACTGTATTAGAGTTTCATAAACTGTGTTGGTGAAAGACGTAATTTAATTGAACGTCATTAACATTATACTTGTTCCAGTGAAGAGGACCCCAGAATCATGAAGGTGTTCAAGAGGACCAGAAGAGTATTTGAAACGGTGATCCTCACCAGCACCATGATGAGTTAAGCGTCGCCAAGGGCCTTCCCAAGGCACGAGCCATGGATTTCTCCACATGACGATGAGTACATTAAATTTGAAATACTAGCCTAGTAAATGCGGGATTATTTTATGTAAATGTGTAGACCACGTAATATAGGATACTAAATGTGAAATGCATGTGTTTTTGGATTAGGGAGAGGCTTGTGAGTTGTTTTTATAGTTTATTAAATAATGTTTATCTAGATGGGAACGGAAATTCTGTAATATGGGATACATTTTCGAGCCTATAAAATGTTAATTGAAAGTAAAGCATGTGAATGGATTTTTAGATGAAATATCCGAAAGGTTGAGAGTGCTTCAGATTGACAGGGTAAAATATAGATTTGTTTTATTGAAGATTTCAAACGGTAAAATTAATATCTTCCTTTATATGGAATATTTAATTGATGTTAGTAATTAATTACGGTAGTGTCTTCAAAATGCCAGTATTGGTATGATAATCGTGGGGGTAGCAATGCACTCTGATTTTAAAGTAAATTTGCATGCGTAGAAGATAACGATGTCTGTATCAATTTGTGTGATATGTGTCGACAAGCCTGGACTCGAACGGACCTCCCCACATTTTAGATAGGGTATTCCTTCTATGTCAAGAAGTATATATTTTTCTTTTAAATTAGAATAAAGTTATGGCTACGTTCAGATCCATTTGAGATTTTTGTTTGCGTTCAGATTTGTAGGAAAAACATAGGCTGATTTTTCTGTGCGATCGACTAGTTGTGAACTCGGATATTCCACGAGTATGGATGTGACGTTGCTAAGAAGAATAGTGGCTTGATGTGAGTTAAAGAGTCGTAAATGGCCAGAGAATGAATAAGCGAATGAAGCTTCTGAATGTGATAAGAGGGTATTGGTTGAAATGATATATATTTACCACAATGTTTTCTCAGGGAGGCTGATTGCCTCGCTTTGAGAATGTTTAAAATGAAGGGTCTCCAGCCAGCATTTACAAGAATAGCTCTGCGACGTTATGATTTATGATTTTGTTGAGAGGATGAACCTGGCTGCTCTCGCAAGAAAGAATTCTGCCAAGAGTATTGTTCAAGCCTGTGCACCAATACGGAGAGACTTAGGGGTTTGCAAATATACGATCACATTTAGAAAATTTCCTTTTAATTCTTTCATGACTATCTCTTTAAAGATATTGAGTAACTGGAACGCCAGAATAGTATTGTTTGTTAATCTTCAGAATAATTTAGATAGCGATTTTCAGAGACCTATTTGTCGGTGGCATCCTGGAGACCACCGGTTCGAAGTCCAAGGCAAACCCTGGAATTTACGTTACACACAAGTCTTATTTTTTGTTCCATGAAATACAGACAGTCGTACGTGTTTATTGTTTACACTTCTGTTTGTAGTGTGTGTACATAATTTTTGAATGTGTTCTTTGAGATTCATTTCATGTTTGATGCCTTGAATTTGAGAGTGGGTTCTGCCTCCTGATTTTGTCATCGGGTTCATTGCGATGTGGGTTCGATTCTGGACCCGACATCTGTTTAATTTTGTTGTTGTTTGTGATATTGTCTACTAGTGTTAACTTATTATTTTTGTTTGCCAATTAGGAGTGTAGTTAATTTGTTAGGCGACTACTCAAAGTTGTCTTCGATTTTTGCGTAGATAGTGTGTTTCTTCTCTTAGTGAAGAAAGTCTTGGATGAGAATCTTCGCATTCAAAAGGATATTCCTGTACTCAAGAATATTTCAAATTAGTGTGTGTTTATTGACCTAGGTGTATTCGTCGTCATGTCGCAAAGGAGAAGAACGTTCAAGTTGATTTAATTTTCAAATGAACGGAGTCATATCTTCAAGTGTGCGTATTCAGTCCAACAGACATTGTACCGTTTTGATTGTAGTGCTATTCAGGGTTACATTGAATTAATTTATGTGTTTTATCAAGATATATTAAATAGGGTTTAAAAGTTTGTCTGCTTATTATTTGCCGTACTTAAACGCATCCTAGTTTTCCTCCGTTCACTTATGCCTTGAAGTTAGTTTTAGCGTTGTTTGGAGGCAATGTTACAGTTGTATGGTTCTATGGGGCAATGGCGTGGGTGGTATGGTTCCAGTATAGGAACAGCATTGTCAAATACGTGGTATCAGAACTAGGCCGTCAATATGCTTTCTGAGCATGATTTTAAGGATTCAGTTCTTTTAGGGTTCAGGTGATTCTACTACTAGAAAGGGTTCTATCCTCCTCCGCTTATTCGTTTAATAATGTCATTCCAACGCCATCTCTCCACTGACAGCTCGGAACACACCGCTTAATTGAGCAGCTCATCTCGTTACTCCCAAGTTTTCCCAGCCCAAAGTGTGTAACATTTTCGAAACACTACTCTTTTGTCGGAAAACAAATCGTGCTGTTTTTCTACGGATCTTTTCCAGTTCTCGAATCAAGTGGATCCCATACACCGAAACCATACTGAAATTGGGGTCTTACCATAGATTTATACACCCTCTCATTTACATTCGTACTATAACCTCTAAATTCCCCATAAGAACGTGAAGAGGTCTGTAACATTTCTCTTACATTTGGGAGATGTTGTGTATGTTGGGTATTCAGCCCGAAGGCTGGTTTGATCCTCTACAGCTCCACCAACAGCTCATAGATAGCTTAGGTGTCACTGAAGAGGCATACTAGGGAAGTGAGGAGTGAGGCAGTTTCCCGTTGCTTTCTTCACTGTTTGGGAGATAATGGGTTCGAATCCCACCGTCCGAAGCCCTGAAGATAGTTTCCCGTGGTTTGCTATTTTCACACCAGGCAAATGCTGGGGATGCGCCTTAATTAAGGCCACGGCCGCTTCCTTCCCACTCCTAGCCCTTTCCTATCCCGTCGTCACCATAAGACCTACCAGTGACGGTGCGACGTAAAGCAAATTGTAATACATTAAACGTAAACTTTCTTTACAGTCTCGTTATGCAAATTACCCCAAAGAAGATCATTCTTTAACACCTAAGTACTTACAGTGATCTCCCGTGGGATACTATCACCCAATCAACACAGCAATTAAAACTGAGAAACTTACTGCCTGAGTTTTCATCCCGTTTACTATCATACCACTGTCCGCTGTCCACTTTACAACATTGTCGAAATCTTCTAATAGTGTTTCATAATCCTCTAATTTATTTATTACGCTATACAGAATAACATCATCCACAAAACGCCTTATCTGTTATTCCAGTTCTTTACTTATATAATTTATAAGAAAACGTAAGGGTCCAATAATACTGCCATGTGGGACCCCTCTCTTAATCATTACATGATCAGATAACGCTTTACCTGCTCTAATTATCTGAGTTATATTTCACAGAATTTCAGTCACCCATTCAACAACTCTTTTTTCTGCTCCAATAGCTAGAGCCAAGCGCGGATATACAAAATATTCTCCGTTCCGCATCTGCTTCATCCACATCCGCGAATGGTAATCTACGGATATTGTAACTATTTAACTATATTACACAAAAGGTATTGAAACGGATAGGTCTGTTAACATAATACAATAGACCTGATACCTATCTACAATAGACCTACCACAGTCACAGGTTTATGAGGGGGATTTCCTCTCGCGACAACTACCGACGTACTGAGAGGTTCTCTTTCGGAATCTTTGTTCCTTCCTTCCACTAATTGCGGGCAGGAGACAACGAGGCTTAGGTCGGATTAACGGCTTTATCGTCTCGAGACTCTTTATATGTCACCATTCTCCCATATCAATGTCAAGGGTAGCCTAACTGCAAGCAAATGTAAGAGTATACCTAAGTGAAAATTGATAAATATCATTTAGAAATTATCAGCAAATTTGTCCGCACTGCCATACAGTTTGCATCCGCCAAGACACTAACATCGCGGATATCCGCAGGGCTCTGCCAATAGCCCTCGTTTTGATCAGTAGTCTCCAATCAACTACTCTATCAAGAGCCTTGGATAGATCAACAGCGATACAGCCATATGACTTCCTGAATCTAACATATCTGCTATATCTTTCTGGAATGGTACAAGTTGAGCCTCAATGGAATAAACTTTCCTAAACCTGAACTGCATTCTATGAAACCAGCTATTTCGCAAACATGTCTAATGTAATCAGAAATAATGCTTTCCCAGAGCTTGCGAACAACCCTTGTCAGGCTGACTGGCCTGTAATTATCCGCTTTACTTTCATCATATTTTTCCTTGTACACTGAGGCTACTATTGCAGCCCTCCATTCATTTGGTATCGCTCCTTCATGCAAACAGTAAACAAATATATCAGATATGGCAATATATCCCCACCCGGTACCTTTAATATAGCTGCTTTTCTAGCTTTCAACTTTTTTGTCTTTTTATAAATGTCTTTATTATTATAGGTAATTTCAGTAATTCGCCAGTATTAGTCGATTCCTGCACCTGGACGATATTCTTATATCCTTATATCCAACTGCCTTTACATTCTTCTGACTGAATACTTCTGCCTTCTGTAAGTCCTCACATATGCGCTCTCCTTGTTCAATAGCGATCCCTGAAATGTCCTTCCTGGAACCTGGAACATGACTTTTCACCCGATTTAACATCATAATTGTCCTCACAAATTCTTCGCGGTCTTTTTGCAGTCGCTCACAATTCTGTAACTTATAATGTCATCCGCAAAAAAGCGTTATTTGTGATTCCTGTTCTTAACTCATAGCATTTCAATATAATATCATATGGAAACATAAACGCCCAGTAATACTCGGACAAGCATAAAGGAGTGATCTTTCTTCTACTCTACCTTAGATATCGTTTCACGTAATTTTTCTATGCCTTTTCTCTTCCCTAAATATACGCATGTTCAACGGAAGCACCACCGGAAAGATGAATGTGTGTGTCCAAATCTTACGTCGTTTCTATACAGGGTCGGGTATGCAGTGAGATGAAACTTCGTAGCGAGTTTTTGCGATCTTTTTTTTTTTTTTTGCTATTGGCTTTACGTCGCACCGACACAGATATGTCTTACGGCGACGACGGGACAGGAAAGGGCTAGGACTGGGAAGGAAACGGCCGTGGCCTTAATTAAGGTACAGCCCTAGCATTTGCCTGGTGTGAAAATGAGAAACCACGGAAAACCACCTTCAGGGCTGCCGACAGTGGGGTTCGAACCCACTATCTCCCGAATACTGGATACTGGCAGCACTTACGCGACTGCAGCTATCGAGCTCGGTGTTTTTGCGATCGGATGCCCTTTCTGACCTCAACCTCATCAGAGGATTTAATGAGACGAAATGAATGACATGATAGAGTAGGAAGGGAAAGGGTGAAACCCGATACCGGCAAATAGCCTTCTCCTGTGGAATACCAACAAGGCGTCTGCTCAAGGCTTAACGTCTCCATCTGACGGACGAATTACCATTAACAGCGTCATATGCTCGCATTCCATATGAATACTGAGGGGAGGTTAGGAATTGAATCCAGGCTTTTGGCATTCACTCTAGTGATTAGAAATTGTATACCACCACCTCTCCTACCCTACCGCCAACATTGTGATAATAAAAAGGTTTTCGACCAACCTAATTGAATTCGCATTACTTTAAAACACAAGCATGTCAAAACTGTGAAATAGGGGCTGTTTACCTTCACAGTGATGACTCTCATTTATTTTAATAAAGACTAAATAAACTCATTCTTCATCATGTTTCCATTATCGTTGAACGTCATGCACCTACGTAGGTGCTTTGAAAAGTTCTCGGAATGTACTAGAATCAAGTATCTTACCTCGGTGGAACTGCTTTTATTTTTCAACATAGTCTCCCTGTAGACTAATGCATTTGGTCCAGCGATGTTCCAATGCCTTGATCCCATCTCGAAAATGAGATTCCTCCAGGCCTGAATAATACCTCTCCAATTCGGCTGTCAGTTCTTCCCTTGTAGAAAATCTCTGTCCACCGAGGAAAATTTTCAGCTTGGGGAATAGATGAAAGTCTGATGGTGCCAAATCAGGTGAATGAGGTGGATGTGGCAACAATTCGTACCCCACTTCATGAAGTTTTGCCATGGCAATAACACTTGTGTGCGGCGGAGCGTTGTCCTGATGAAAGATTACCTTTTTCCTTGCCAAACCAGGCCTTGTTTCGCGTATCTTTTCCTGTAGGTGGTCTAGGAGGTTTGCATAGTATTGCCCCGTAATTGTTTGGCCAGTAGGAAGATAATCTATCAGGAGAATGCCTTTTGCATCCCAGAAAACCTAGGCCATGACCTTTCCGGCCGAACGCACTGCCTTTGCTTTCTTTGGTGGTGGTGAATCAGCATGTTTCCACTGCTTTGACTGCTGTTTTGTCTCTGGGGTATAGTAGTGGACCCAAGTTTCATCTGTAGTCACAAACCGGCGCAAAAACTTTTGTTGGTTGCACTGAAAATGGGCCAGACTTTGTTCGGACATTTCCAATCTGGTGCGTTTATTGTCCAATGCCAAGAGCCGCGGCACCCATCTTGCGGATATTTTTTTCATACCCAATTCATCGGTTAAAATATAATATACACGTTCAGAAGACATCCTACAGCTTCAGCAATCCCCCGCACTTTCAGTCGACGATCCTCCATGACCATTTTATGCACTTTTGCGATACATTGTGGGGTCGTAACACTTTTTGGTCGTCCACTACGCGGATCATCATCCAAGCTCTCCCGACCAAATTTAAACTCGCTGGTCCACTTGGCAACAGTTGAAAATGAAGAAGCGGAGTCCCCCAGTGTGTTCTGAAAGTCGGCATGAATTTCCTTTGCTTTCATACCTTTCTTTACAAAGTGTTTAATCACTGCTCGAATCTCAGTTTTTTCCATTGTCACAAATCACTACGCGGGAACAACAACAAAGAGTCATCACTACCATGCTCCTGCAGGTAGAGCACTGACGCGCCACGTGTTCACTCACAAAGGATGTGTGATTATTGCGCGGGAACCTCGTTGCTCTAGCACTGACAACTAGCGGTGATTCCGAGAACTGTTCAAACCATCCTCGTACAGACCTGGCACTTCAGAACACTGAACATTGCCTAAGTGTTTGTGTCTTTTTAATGTAGTTTTCCCTCCAGATGTTTGTTTGTCCAACTCTTGTCCCGTTTCTCTACGGAGTCGGTTATGAGGTGAGATGAATCTGTCGTGGCGTTTCTTGTGACCGGATCTTCATGGCTGAATGGTTAGCGTGCTGGCCTTTGGTCACAGGGGTCCCGGGTTCGATTCCCGACAGGGTCTGGAATTTTAACCATCATTGGTTAATTTCGCTGGCACGGGGACTGGGTGTATGTATCGTCTTCATCATCATTTCATCCTCATCACGACGCGCATGTCGCAACGGGAGTCAAATCAAAAGACCTGTACCTGGCGAGCCGAACATGGCCTCGGACTCTCCCGGCACTAAAAGCCATACGCCATTTCATTTCATTTTATGACCGGATGCCCTTCCTGTCGTCAATCCCATCAGAGGAGTGAAATGAAATGGCGTATGGATTCTAGTGCCTGGAGATCCCAGGACGGGTTCAGCTCGCCAGGTGCAGGTCTTTTGATTTGACTCCCGTAGGCGACCTACGCGTCGTGATGAGGATGAAATGATGATGAAGACAACACATACACCCAGCCTCCGTGCCAGGGAAATTAACAAATGATGGTTAAGATTCCCGACCCTGCCGGGAATCGAACCCGGGACCCCTGTGACCAAAGGCCAGCACGCTAACCATTTAGCCATGGAACCGGACATCAGAGGAGTTAATGGGTTGAAATGAATGACGTGATATATGATAGTAGGGAGAGGGGAAAACCCGGTGCCGGCACATAGCTTATTCCTGTCGAATAGCACCAAGGGGTCTGCTCAAGGCTTGACGTCCTCATCCGACAGACGAATCGCCATCAACAACGCCATATGCACTCACTCCATATGAGCACTGCGGAGATGTTTGGAATTTAATCCAGGCTTTTGGCACGCAATCTAGTGATTATAAATTGTACAGGGTGATCACGAAGTCCCATTACCCCCTATGTATTACATAGATGGTAATGAATTGTTGTGTCTTATTGTTGTGGGATCATGGCAGAGGACAACTTTGAGGTAGTGTGACTATTCATTATTATTTATTCCAGGTTTCTGTGTGTACACCATTGTTTTCATAACAGAGTATGATTCTCCTCCATGTACGATGTGCAATTCTCCTCAGAATTGCTCGCGTGATGGTAGTAAATGCACGTCGAACAGCATCCTTTAGTTCGTCAACTGTCTCGTAACGTGTGGCAGCGACCTCCTGTTTAATGAACCCCCATAATGCATTATCACAGGGTGAGAGATCAGGACTTCGAGGTGGCCACTCCAAAGGCGCAGGCAAACGGACAGAACCACGTCCAATCCATTTATCAGGCAATACCTCAGTGAGATATTCTCTAAGGGCAATAGCATAATGGGATGGTGCTCCATCCTGCTGGAAACACGATCTATGTACTACATAGGGGGTAATGGGACTTTGTGATCACCCTGTGTACCACCACCACCTCTCCTACCCTGCCGACCAATTCTGATGGTGTTTCTTTTTTTTTTTTTTATTGACGGAAATCGAGCCGGCTAACCACGGTGTCAGACCGTTTAGACTTCAATACCTTAACGATCATGGTCACCAGACATAATTTTTGTGTCTTTTTAATGCAGTTTTTTCTCCAGATGAAATGTTAAAATCACATTCACACGCTTTACAAAAAGCAAAGTCACCACCCTTTTCACATGGTTTCAACTAGCACTTAATCTTGCCTTCACTTACCGATGCACTTTTATAATGCTGTGTGTATTTGATTTTCTTCCGAGCTTCTGACGCACTCGAATTCACTGAAATGATTATCTTCGAAATTGAAAATCAAATAGTATACTGGAACATTAGCGCAACTGGAATAACAAACTAGAAATAGAACTAAATTAGCAGACACGGCAATACATTCAATGTCGGCAGTGCGGTACGTTACTGGTAAAGGCAAATACATAACTGATCATTGTAACAGTTCGCAGCTGCTTAATTTTGAAATAAAAATAAATTCTACAGGACGCGATTGTTGAAGTACTGAAGTCATATCAGTATCGCTAAAAACACGAAATATTGGCAGGTGTGCTAAGATTTAAAAAAACCTATGTGAGTGACAACAATATAGCTGCTACAATAAATTAAGTTTAATTAAGCTGATCGACTGTGCTTTCAGTTTCAAGTTTAAATTAATTATAAGTTAAAAAGTCCGCCTCTGTGGTGTAGTGGTTAGTGTGATCAGCTGCCACCCCCTGAAGCCCGGGTTCGATTCCCGGCTCTGCCACGAAATTTGAAAAGTGGTACGAGGGCTGGAACGGGGGCCTTTCAGCCTCGGGAGGTCAACTGAGTACAGGTGGGTCTGATTCCCACCTCAGCCATCCCAGAAGTGGTTTCACGTGGTTTCCCACTTCTCCTCCAGGCAGATGCCGGGATGGTATCTAATTTAAGGCCACGGCCGAAACATCCTTCCTTCTTCCTTGTCTATCCCTTCCAATCTTCCCAGTCCCCGCAAGGCCCCTGTTCAGCATAGCAGGTGAGGCCGCCTGGGCGAGTTACTGGTCATCCTCCCCAGCTGTATACCCCGACCCAGAGTCTGAGGCTCCAGGACGCTACCCTTGAGGTGGTAGAGGTGGGATCTCTCGCTGAGTCCGAGGGAAAATCCAACCCTGGGGGGTAAGTAGATTAAGAACCCTGTCGACCCATTATTGCAGCGAATGCATCAGTTGGATGTCACACTTTTCCAAGACCCTGGTAGCTAGTGCGCCGTTGAGACATCGCAGCAAACGTCCTGATGATGATGCTTGTTGTTTAAAAGGGCGTAACATCTAAGTCATCGGACAACGCAGTGGTGGTACACTAGAGGAGATATATGTCTCCACTTGTAGACATGTCTGTCTTTTTTTTTTGCTAGGGGCTTTACGTCGCACCGACACAGATAGGTCTTATGGCGACGATGGGATAGGAAAGGCCTAGGAGTTGAAAGGAAGCGGCCGTGGCCTTAATTAAGGTACAGCCCCAGCATTTGCCTGGTGTGAAAATGGGAAACCACGGAAAACCATCTTCAGGGCTGCCGATAGTGGGATTCAAACCTACTATCTCCCGGATGCAAGCTCACAGCCGCGCGCCTCTACGCGCACGGCCAACTCGCCCGGTCTTTGGCTGTTATATAAAATTTGCAGAAAGGAACTACTGTATAATTTAATTTCACTGATTGTGAATGTTTAAGTACCATTTAAGCTCTTCAGGTCTTTTCAGGCGTGAAATGAACAGCGTTTCGCCCCAATATGATGGGCTCGTCAGTTAGATTACCAGAGGTAGACATCTGTACAAGCGAAGGTACAAATCTCAATCTACCCCTAACGCACTGTCAGTGCATCGTCCTACAATAAAGAAGCTTGCGCTGGTGTTTCAATGGCGCACACGCCCTTATCGTCTTGAAAAGGTGTGGCAAACTACTTTTTCCTTTCTCTACTTGTTTAACGTCGCACCAACACACCGAAGGTTTTCGACAACGGAAAGATGGGAAAGGACTAGAATTAGGAAGGGAGTGGCCGTGGTCTTAACTTAAGGCACAGCCCCAGCATTTGCCTGGCGTGAAAATGGAAAACCACGGACAACCATCTTCAGGGCTGCCGACGGTAGGATTCGAACCCATTATCTCACGAATCCAAGCTCACAGCTGCGTGACCCTAACCACATGGCCAATTCGCTCTGTGGCCGTGTACCTGATGAGCCTGCTGTCCCACTGGGAAGAAACGCAGGTAATTTCACGATTGAAATATGTGAAAAGCTTCTTGAAAACTTTAATATTTGAAATCGATGAAATCAAATTATGGTTCCCTTCTGGGAACTTAAAATTTGACTTTATTTCACTTTGAAAGGGTATGATTTGGCGTAAAGGCTTAGCTGACGGCTTTACATCCGATGGGCCAAGGTTCGATTCCCGATCGCTCTTCGGTTGAAATTTTCACTTGAATGATTACGTAGTGTCAGGAAAGGCATCCGAACAAAACCCAAAAAGAACCAGGTGGCTTCAGCAACCCCAGAAATACCTGCGATAAGCCTGAAGAAAGTTTTCAGTTTGAGATTAGGTATTAGCCTTTAGAATAGATAGCAATACACGTATACATTTCCAGATAAATAATACGAATAGAGTAATGGAACCAGCTTAACTTATTACTGCTAAGGCTTAATGCTTACCCATTCCGTTGTAATTACCGACAGGCCATCCTATACGATTGTGAGAGGAATATGAAGAAGTAGCATGATGCTGTCCATGTGTCCAGTTTGTACGATGATAGGTCCATGGCCATGATTTGTGGTGATCGGTAGGTGGATGGTAACTTTTAGTCCAAGATATGTGCTTGAGAGCTGGCCAACGACTAGCTGTTGATAGTCTAGGATGATAGACAATTGGCCACGAACCGTTATAATAAGCAGCTGTCCATGAGAGGAGCGAAAGAATAATCACAATACGTCTCATCTTCATTATAACTTATCTACACAGTATCACCACATGCTTGTGGTTGAGGAACTGACTATACACAACCACTGGCTTGATGTTTAGTTTGTCCTAACAGGATGTCTCTGTAATACACACGGAACTAACCGATGCAGCTTTCGTCTGCGCATTCTCAAATCAGGCCCAGGAACTTCCCTCAGGAGATTTGCCCCCTTGCGCATAAATTTTAAGTGGCTCCCCCTACTCCTCACTTTCACACATTAATTTTTGTCCGCAATGTCAATCCTACATGTTTTTTTTCACAATGCAATTTTGTTTTTATTCTTACTAACTTCTTAGCTGAACGGTCAGCGTAGCGGCCTTATACTGAGAGGGTCCCGGGTTTGATTTTTCGGTCGGGCTGGGAGTTTTCTTCGTCTGACTAATTCCTCTGGCTCGGAGGCTGGATGTCTATGTTCACTGGGTCTAATCCACATCTTGTGCTGAACCTAATAATTGAGAAAAAGGCCAGGAAGAAGAATATGAAGAATAAGATGATGATGATGATGATGATGATGATGATGATTCAAGAGCTTATGAACGAACTAGACATTTTCATGCAATAGCAGAAACAACAACAGCAACAGCAGGAAACGGTGACGAGGATAATGATGATGACCCTGTCAGGTGACAAGAGGGACAAACCAATAGCAAGTGATCATGCACGTACTGTGTGTTGGAAGACAGCGTTCTCACATTCATGCATCACGTGCGAGGCTTCTTGTAATTATTTCACCGTATTTCCATATATCTTCATTGATACAAAACTTCCGTTGTCAAGTTTGTTTCATCCACAAGCCTTGTTGATGTTTTAAAATTTTGCCACCCTGGGCGGTGGTAGGGCTCACCACTCTCTACTTCCCTATCTAGCCGCATATGATCTGGCCTATTAAAACACAGTAGTCCCTAACCCAGTCTCCCCAGAAGCTTGCCGTATATTTATTAAGACTGGACTCTTTTCTCAACTCTAAACGAGGATTCAAACCCCACTCTAACTGACTATCGCGACGTGTAACAAATCAAAGATGTTTTATCTTCTGCGCCCCTATGCAATAGCTCGGGCAATCTGATGATATGGCCGACAATAAAACAGACACAAACACCATCTCAGTACAGGTGGGTGAGTGTCGCTAACAACACAAAGAGAGGTAAAACTAGAATGTACAGCTAGGGTTGCTATTCTTCCTGGGTTTTCCGGGGCGGTATCGGATTACAGTCATCTGTCCCGGTGTCCCGAGAATGCTTGGACTTGTTGAAATAGTTGAACTTTTGTTTTTAGCGAACCTATCATCGCTCATTTCCAATGTGTCCGAAATTATTATTGTTATTATTATTATTTTACAAGTTGGTTTACGTCGCACCGACACAGATAGGTCTTGCGGAGACGATGGAATAGGAATGAGCTAGGAAGGGGAAAGGAAGCAGCCGTACAGCCCCCAGCATTTGTTTGGTGTGAAAACGGGAAACAACGCAAAATCATCTCCAGGGCTGCCGACACAGTGGGGTTCGAACCTACTATCTCCCGAATGCAATCTCACAGCTCCGCGCCTCTAACCGCACGGTCAGCTCACTCGATTATTATTATTATTATTATTATTATTATTATTATTATTATTATTATTATTATTATTATTATTATTATTATTATTATTATTATTATTATTATATATATATTGCGAATGAGCCCATTAGGACTACGCAAAGTACTTAGAGACAGGCATTTGCCTTTCTTTGTGCCCACACTTCCTTCATTCGTTTGCTGTGTGCTTCTTTTCTCTCTTGAGACCATGTTGTTCCGGTCTTCTTCTTTGGTTTTTCCTCTTGGTCAACTTGCCACTTATGAACTTTGGTTCTGAAGATAACCCGGCTTTGGATGTCTTCAGGTGTAATTCCTGCCAGTTTGAGATCTGTTTTAATTTCGCCAATCCATTTTATTGTGTCCGTTTTAGCTTTACTTCGGTTTTCATAAAATTCAACTATTTGCTTGGTAAGTCTATCTGGGTTCATCCTTTTTATATGTCCAAAGAATCTTAATCTGCGTTTTCTGATGTCGCTGTGAATGTTAGAAAATTGTTTGATTTCCTGTTTCCCTCTAAGGCGGTACTATTCATCTACGAGTTTTGGGCCTAAAATTTTTCTAATGATCTTGCGTTCCTTTTTCTGAATATTTTCTAGATCAGTTTTCCTGTTCAAAATTATTATTATTATTATTATTATTATTATTATTATTATTATTATTATTATTATTATTCACTAAAACGTTAAGACTGAGGAAGAAAGCAGTTTAAATTTTCTATACGGTACAGGTTATCCGTCAGTTTCATTTAGAGACGTTTTACTCATTGCTTATCTATTTTTTTTTTTTTTTTTTTTTTTTTTTTTTTTACATGTCCCAGATTTTGATCATGTAACTCGGCATTCTATTGCTAAGCAACGTTTACCATGAACATCTCTTGGTTTGATGATCAGTCAAACATCTAACATCGGAATTATGAGAGAATACATACATTTAGACCTACACTGTAGAGGCTCGTTAAGAGTGACCTCATATTCAGCAACACAAGCATAGTCTTCTTCTTCTCCTTCTGTTACTTCTTCTTCTTCTGCGATTGGGGTGTGGATTTAGCCCAATTTCACAACTGGATGCCAACCCTATGTGGAGGGATGTATTTATTAGTGCGTGTTTCTGTGGTGGTTGATTGTGCGTTGTGTAGTATGTCGGCTTCACAGTAAGGAGGGATTGAACGTAAGTAATCCAGCAGAATGTGGCAATTTTCTTTGTCACTGTACGCTGTTTTCCCGTGGGAGTTTGTGAGCTGTAGGCTCGGGAGTTGTACCTGCTTAGATTTTGTCTGAAGGTTCTGTAGAAATTTCGTGTGTTATTCTTCTGAAAGTCCCACTCAGTTTGTGTCAGCTGGTCCCTGTTGAAAGCACGTTTCACTCTGCGGATGTTTTTCGCAGCATGTTTCTTCTCATTCAAGAAGTTTGCCCAGTTAGTTTGGGTCTTTTGAGAGTTCCATCTCTGCCAGGCGAGCTGTCTGCTTTACCTCAGCATCGCAATCACTGTTCCATCACGCATGTTCCCGTGCCTTCCTTAGCATTGTCTCCTTAGTTGTTACGATCAGGGCCTCTTGTAATTCTTCCCAGTTCTGGGGGCCAATGGCTTCTAGCTTCTGTGTGAACATTCGACTAGATTCCAGTTTTTTGTATAAAATCTAATGATCTTTCTCAGATGACTCTTCCGCCAGCAAAGATCAGTTACAAACGCCGGAATTTCATTGCTATATTTAACGCGAATTCTCTTCTAAAGGTCGGCAAGCTAAAACAACTCCGATACCTTGTCCCAACATCAAATCGTAATAGCTGCGCTTCAGCAGACAAGATTTACAGATGAACAGGCTTTCGAGTCACAAGGTTATGGGATTTTCAAAGGTGAAGGTGGTAAACATGTCATTAAATCTATCCCTCACCTAGGCACTGGATTTATAGTCAACAGGAAGATTCTGGATTCACTCACAGACTACACATCATCCAACAGCCGTGTCCCACCCCCCTCCTTCCAAAATACCAATAAAGTGTATACTATAGTGAATGTGCATGCACCGATTAATCAGGCAAACAAGAAAGATCCAGAAGAAAAAAACAGGTTCTGGGAAGAGTTTGAAGACACTAACTCGAAGATTCCGTCCCTGTATTGACCGACCAAGTGCAACAGGCATGGAACTCCATCCCACAAGCTGACATCCAGCGCCTTTACGACACCATTCACATGCCTCAAATACATTACATGCCTGCATTCAACAGTCAGGCGATTCCACCGGTTATTAATGGACCAGTATGGCACATTTGCGATGGCTTTTCCCGCGCGGATATTGCCATAATTTCCGCATTCTACATTTCTTATTTCATGGTGTTTGGATTTTTTCCGCCAGTGTAATAATAATAATAATAATAATAATAATAATAATAATAATAATAATAATAATAATAATAATAATAATAATAATAATAATAATTGTACCGAGAGGTACACCCCAACGCCGCGCATTTAAATTCAGCGCCTAAACGAACTCCTCTAGTGGCAAAACAGTGAAAGTGAAACTACACCAACTTAGAACTTTACTCTGAAGATGTCACCACAGAAATATGATGTAATTTTGTTATTGTGCAGTTTCCTAACCTGAGTGAATTTCTGTTTGTTTTGTTTGACATTCATCAAGAAGTCTGGACATTCTTCCACTGATGACACCACTAAAAACTATGATCATGCACCCTGGTGCTAAGTGAAAGAACCTATAACTTAAAGAAGTTTTGTATTTCTAGGTTTTTTTAACTAATTAATGTTCATTTATTTTTAGGTTGGCAATATTTACCTTTTCTTTCCGCCAGTTTTGAATCCAACCAATCACTAATTTCTGTAATTAATTTTCCACCTATTACAGGCTTCTTCTCCGATTCTGAGTGTTACTTTTGAAACCTACCAATAAAATTCAGTAGGTGTGTCTTGATTAATCGTGAATGATCTGGAACCTTCCCTGAGGGTTTATAAACTGCGGCTTTTCTCGTCTCTTGGCCAATTGATCGTCATCTTACTAAGTGTGTGTGTCAAAGCAGGAGGCGGGCGGCCTTTTTCATCGGTCAGCGGTACATCTACAAGGTAATGGCCACATAACATCTTTCTTTCTTGCTAACTCCTCAGTTTAACCCGAGGGAAAGGTCCGAATTATTAATTATGTAACCTACTTTTCTAAAAATGTAACTTTCTGCCGGCTAATGTAAAAACTTCATAAAATCTTTAACTGTAAATTGGGGGATAGAGAGTGATGTACGCTCTCGAGCTCCCTTTCATCTTGGTTTGAGGTGACTACGTTTCATAACTGTAACGTGGTAATATAATTTCTATACGAGTCACCTCAGCAGTTTGGGAATAGCCCCTGTTTCATCGGCCTAGTGCCCTTTAGGTTTTAGTGTTCACATCTAGGAGTGCAAGTATTCGCCTCCATTAATTTTGTGTTCGGGCCATTTACTTAACCGTTGTTCTTTTCCATGAACGCCCGTTAGGTTGGGTATTCAATACCCCTGTATAATCATTTTCCAATTGTAAGTGGTGCCTTTAGTGGCCAGAAATTGTACGCTGTAGGCTTGGAAAACTGAGAGCCAGATAGCTCTTTTTCAAAGTTTTTGTAAGATTAATGAATGCCTCTTGAAGGCTAGATGTTGTAATTTTGCGAGCAAGTGCTCTTTGAATTAGGGGATTTCTGCCCTTGTATAAATTTGTGCTCTTTTGTAAATTTGAGCTGAGAGTTCAAGAATCGTAAGGCGAGGGGCTTGAAGTCCAGGACTTGTAGAATTCTCTATATTGTATTTTCCTTGCCTTGTTCCTAAATTGCTAATTGTACCTGTTACGTTGTTATTTGTTGATTTTTGAAATTCTAAAGAAATATAACCTTTGTTAAAGCTTTATATTAACTTTGATATCGTAGTTAGACCCATTCACCCCAGCACCTTCTTTCACCTCTGCGTTCCACAGATACCCCGGAATAATAATAATAATAATAATAATAATAATAATAATAATAATGATGCCCGCCTGTGGTGTAATGGTGTGATTATCTGCCACCCCAGGAGGCCCGGGTTCGATTCCCGGCTCTTCCACGAAATTTAAAAAGTGGTACGAGGGCTGGAACGGGGTCCACTCAACCTCGGGAGGTCAACTGAGTAGGGGTGGGCTCGATTCCCACCTCAACCATCCTGGAAGTGGTTTTCCATGGTTTCCCACTTCTCCTCCAGGTAAATGCCGGGATGGTACCCAACTTACGGCCACGGCCGTTTCCTTCCTTCTTCCTTGTCTATCCCTTCCAATCTTCCCATCCCCCGTAAGGCCCCTGTTCGACATAGCAGGTGAGGCCGCCTGCGCGAGGTACTGGCCATCCCCCCAGTTGTATACCCCGACCCAGAGTCTGAAGTTCCAAGACAATGCCCTTGAGGCGGTAGAGGTGGGATCGAGGGATGTATTCACTATTGCTTGTCTCTGTGGTAGTTGGAAGCAGTGGCGGTTTCTGGTATAGCGCAATGGAGCAATGAACCTCCAGTTTATATCAAATTTTATTCAACTACTTAATATTCATAACTCCCTTATCAATCTCGAAGCCCATCTATCCGTAATATACTCGTACTGGCTTTCAATTCATGTGAACTGCGCACGTTCCGTGGCTGTATACTTGTCTGGAATGAACCCCCTTGGAAAGAAATCTCTCCGTCCGTACCTGGGCGTAGGGAGTAGCGAGGTGCGGGAGACATCGGCCGGCACGTACAGTAGACAAGACCAGGATATCGCAGAAACAGATATCCGTGGTTTACGCATGCGCAATATGCCACTCTCTCTAGTCGTGTTGTCGGGGGTGTGTTGGGGCAAGGTCTCTCTAGACCAGGGCCATCCAAACAGCGCTCCCCGAGCGCTAGCGCTCTGGCCGTGCTCCAAGCCAGTGCTCCGAGCGCTTTGAGGTAGTTTCGGTAGTGGAGGAAGGAGCTTGGCTGGCTGAGCGAGCGGTCTGCCCGCCGGGCCGAAGAGAGCAGCCGATTTTTTAGTGTGCCACTGAGGTTTTATGTGTTAAAGAAAACACAATTTGTAACACCACTACCGTGCCAACCACAGGGATGATTACGGTGATTTGACAGACGCCAGTCGCCAATCGAAGTTGGAAGAATTGAAATAAAATTTCAAGCAGCACTGTTCTGTAAGTGTTATTGTTTTAATTTTTAAATGCTTGTTTACAAACGGGAATGAATAAATGATTGAATTATCTGAAGATCACTAAAGTTGTGACTTGCCGTATTTTTGTCTGACAGGAGATTGAGGAGAGTGAGTTTGGTGGACCCAATTTACGAACAAGCTACAAATGTTCGTCTCAAATTTCCAAAGCTGGGAAACCCTTCGCGGAAGGGAATGTAATCAAGGAGTGCCTAATGGACGATGCGGCATGTATTTGTCCTATGGAGCTAGTTGAGAAATTTCACAAAATCTCTCTTTCTCCTCAAACTGTGGCTCGCAGAATAGACAATATGTCCGTTGATATGCAACAGCAATTAATGGAGAAGACAGCAAATTCTGTATCCTTTTCCATCGCCCTCAATGAATCAACCGACATTACGGAAACAGCTCAGCTCGTTATTTTCATTCGAGGGGTGGATGACGATATTCGGGTCACCGAGGATTTCCTAGACTTGGTAGCTCTCAAAGACACCACTACCGATTTAGATATTTTCAAAGCAGGGTAGGGTTGCCAAATGTACGGTTTTGCCCGGAACAATACGGTTTTTTCTCATTTTGTTCCGCGTACGGTGCACTATTTAAACCGTACGCAAAATGTTCCGTTTTTTTAAATATCATGGTTTAGACAATAGTATAGTATCAAAAAAGTGCGCGGTTATGGTCAAAATATTCTCTATTCTGACCTGACCAATGATCAGCCATCACAGTTGAGAACAGTGCTTCTGGCAGTGTTCTAGCGGTACTAGCGGGCATGTAGTCTCCTCCATTATACTGTATATATCAGTGGTTTAATTGGCCTAGAAAAACTGAAGAACATTTTGATGGTACTTACGTTTGTCTTAACTAAATCTCCATCGAATGCATGTACTGAAAGAGTATTTTCAGTAATGGCAATAAAATGGAGAGATGACAGAAACAGATGCTCAGTACATACAATAAAAATGAACTTCTTGTGTACTTCAACTATGATGACAATTGTAAAGAATTTCTCAAGAAAGTTTTGTTGAATAAGAAACTGTTACAAATTGCTTCTTCAAATGACAAGTATTTGTGAAATGTTAATTTCAATGTAAAGACTAACGCACTATTAGTTTTTAATAAGTTAAGTACCTACATATTTCATGCTGACGCTGTTATATTATTAACGGCATTTACTTGTTAATATATCCCTGGTATTTTCTCTTAATTATCGCTATGGTGTCTTAATGTAGCGCTATATGGCATGGAAATTGAAGTGTTCCTTATTTGCCATCTGGAATCGAGCGACTGTTCCTTATTTGCCATCCGGAAATCTGGCAACCCTAAAGCAGGGGGGGGGGTGTTTTTGAGTCAATGGGATTAAAATGGGAGCGGTTCACGAGTGTAACGACGGATTGAGCATCTGCATTACGTAGTCTACGAACGGGGTCCCTCAGCTATGTAAAATTAAAAATGACTGAGAGCGGTACTACCCTAATGGCGGCGATCCAGTGCTTGATACACCAGGAGGCAATCTGTGCAAAAGTCGCCAAGCTTAAAGACGTAATCGGAACCGTTGTGCGAGTGGTAAATTTTCTTCGATCCTATGGACTCACGCACCGTCAATTCAAAGAGTACCGGGCGAGTTGGCCGTGCAGTTAGGGGCGCGCAACTGTGAGCTGGCATTCGGGAGATAGTGGGTTCGAACCCCACTGTTGGCAGCCCTGAAGATGGTTTTCCGTGGTTTCCCATTTTCACACCGGGCAAATGCTGTGGCTGAATCTTAATTAGTACCTTAATTAAGGCCACGGCCGCTTCCTTCCCATTCCTGGGCCTTTCTTGTCCCATCGTCGCCATAAGACCTACCTGTGTCTGTGCGACGTAAATCAAATAGCAAAAAAAAAAAAAATCAAAGAGTTCTTGGATGACTTCGAAGTGGAGTATCCGGATATCCCGTGCCATGCAGAAGTAAGATGGCTGAGCAAGACGAAGGTGCTTCATCGAGTTTTTTGCTTGCGGAATGCAATAGATACCTTTTATTTATTTAATAGTGCACAAATGTGCATTAAGAATACATTAATCTTTCGCATATTCTAGTAAAGATTTTGTTCTCTTGTTGCACTTGCTGAAATGATAGCGATCGCAATGTTTGTAACACAACATACACACACAATGTAGAGACGGTTCATGGAAGGTATCTATTCCATGAATAGATACATTTTATGACACAAAAGGGCGGCCCGAAATTCTTTTGCGTAATCCTAAGTGGGTGGTGGACTGGGTCTTTTTCAGTGACTTTACTGCCCATCTTGAACACTTCGCTTACCGAGCTCGATAGCTGCAATCTCTTAAGTGCGACCAGTATCCAGTATTCGGGAGATAGTAGGTTCGAACCCCTCTGTCGGCAGCTCTGAAGATGGTTTTCCATGGTTACCTATTTTCACACCTTAATTAAGGCCACGGCCGCTTCCTTCCCAGTCCTAGCCCTTTCCTGCCTGATCGTCACCATAAGACATATCTGTGTCGGTGCGACGTAAAGCCAATAGCAAAAAGAAAAAAACTTGGCTTCAGGGCGAAAAGCACAATATCTGCGATTTGGTGGAAGAAATTTAAGCGTTCAAAAGAAAATTGATTTTGTGGGAAAACCAGTTGCGTGCAAGGAACGCAGGACATTTTCCATTGCTTGAAGCAGTGAAATAAGGTGTCGACTTTGATGAGTACTTGCAGGCAATTCGCCAATTACAAGAAGAATTTGAAAAGAGATTTTCAGAATTATCAGAACCCCAAGCGGTGTTAGATGTAATTGTTCGAACATTTTCTCTTAGTGCAGACAGTGTAAGAATATTGGTATAATATTGGTAAAATTTTTATTTTTCCTCTCAGATATGTTCAAATTTCAGTTTTGAATAAATCGCATTACTGCATTCCCTACTTAACACTTCATTTCGTTTCCTGCATATTCCATACATCGGAGTACCTTTCGATTTGTATATGCGGTATGTTGGTTATGGCAAAACAGCCTTATCAATATGATGTCAACAAACCCACAAAAGCCGACGGACGCACGACTGTACGTACGTATCTAGTCAGCGCGGTCCGAACATCGTCTGTCTCAGGTCTCCTCGCTGCCACACTGTAGTGGTGGTAGGGGGAGGAGCGCTAGTCTGACTGCCCAGTGCTCCCCGAGCGCGGGCGCGCTCTCGGAGCGCAATAGCTGGATGGCCCTGCTCTAGACTGACCTTGTGTTGGGGTAAGTATGTGCCTGCCATCTGTTGCCCATACAGGAATTCAACTACGTAGCAGAAAATAGTGCACATAATTAGCGCTAGTGTTGAAGAGCATCATTACTGCCAGCAGTCACATTAAATTAGAATAGGTGAAGCTTTATCTGACCCTGTAATAATTAAGAGGGGAATTCCTCAAGGCAGTATTATCGGACCTTTATGTTTTCTTATATATATATAAATGATATGAGTAAAGAAGTGGAATCGGAGGTAAGGCTTTTTGCGGATAATGCGATTCTTTATAGAGTGATAAATAAGTTACAAGATTGTGAGCAACTGCAACGAGACCTCGAAAATGTTGTGAGATGGACAGCAGGCAATGGTATGTTGATAAACGGGGTTAAAAGTCAGGTTGTGAGTTTTACAAGTAGGAAAAGTCCTCTCAGTTTTAATTACTGCGTTGATGGGGTGAAAGTTCCTTTTGGGGATCATTGTAAGTATCTAGGTGTTAATATAAGGAAAGATCTTCATTGGGGTAATCACATAAATGGGATTGTAAATAAAGGGTACAGTTCTCTGCACATGGTTATGAGGGTGTTTAGGGGTTGTAGTAAGAATGTAAAGGAGAGGGCATATAAGTCTCTGGTAAGACCCTAACTAGAGTATGGTTCCAGTATATGGGACCCTCACCAGGATTACCTGATTCAAGAACTGGAAAAAATCCAAAGAAAAGCAGCTCGATTTGTTCTGGGCGATTTCCGACAAAAGAGTGGCGTTACAAAAATGTTGCCATGTTTGGTTGGGAAGAATTGAGAGAAAGAAGAAGAGCTGCTCGACTAGGTGGTATGTTCCGGGCTGTCAGCGGAGACATGGCGTGGAATGACATTAGTAGACGAATAAGTTTGAATGGCGTTTATAAAAGTAGGAAAGATCACAATATGAAGATAAAGTTGGAATTCAAGAGGACAAACTGGGGCAAATATTCATTTATAGGAAGGGGAGTTAGGGATTGGAATAACTTACCAAGAGAGATGTTCAATAAATTTCCAATTTATTTGAAATCATTTAGGAAAAGGCTAGGAAAGCAACAAATAGGGAATCTGCCACCTGGGCGACTGCCCTAAATGCAGATCAGTATTGATTGATTGATTGATTGATTGATTGATTGATTGATTGATTGATTGATTGATTTCTGCCTTATTGTTGTGTACTATCCCAGACAATATATCCCTTCGTTCATTTATTTTTTGCTAATAAGTTATTTTATTTTTGAATTTCATTCCCCCCCCCCCGTAAAGAATGACTAAGGAGCGCGAGTGTACTTATTGTGGGTGTGGTGAGGCATTGAGGGGTATGAGGGATTAGTTGGAAAGTTTGAGGGAGATAATTAGGATTCTCACAGAAGACAGGAAGAAAGATAGGACTCCCTCAAACAATGTACAGGTTACGTAGGTGTACAAGAGGGAGGGGAAGGAAAGGGGGGAGTTGTAGAAGACAGGTGGTCTAATGTTCTAAGGGGAAGGAGATTGCAGGCTAAGGGCTCTATTCAGGATCAGAATTCAGGACAGGTGTCTGTGCGAAATCGGTACGAGTCACTCCAGGTAGAACAACAGAGGGAAGATGAGGGACAGGGAACTGTTGCTGAGATGCGTGGAAGTAGGAGGAAGGGAAAAGGTAGGAAAGGGAAATGTAGAGTAGAGGATAGGAAAAGACAGGTGGAACACAGTCATGGGAAGGAGAAAAGGAAGGAGGAAGTAGCTTCTGCAGCAGTGAGAGAAGATAGGGCTGACCAGGAGGGGAGGGGATCAGATGAGGTGGGGAGGGTTGAGGCTCTGGTCATGGCGGATTCCATCGTTAGACACGTGGGGAAAGTGTGTGGAGGAAAAGGAACCAGGGTAGAATGTTATCCAGGAATTAGGTTGAGGCAGATGTTGAGGAAAGTAGAAGAGAGGGAGGAGGGGAAGGAGAAGGTGGTAGTGTTTCACGTTGGTACCAACAACGTAAGGCAAGCTGATATAAGTACCAACATAGTTGGAGATGTGTGGGATCTGGTAAATGCAGCACGGTTGAAGTTTAAGAAAGCGGAGATTGTTATTAGTGGAATACTGTGTAGGAGGGATACTGACTGGAGGGTGATTGGGGATTTAAATGAGACTATGGAGTGGGTATGTGGGAAATTGGGAGTGAAATTTCTAGATCCTAATGGGTGGGTAGGAGATAGGGATCTGCGCTCAGATGGCCTTCATTTAAACCGCAGTGGTACGTATAAGTTAGGAAATTTGTTTGGAAGGGTAATAGGGAGGTACATTCAGGGAAACGGAATGGCGTAGGGAGCAGTGATAAGGGAACAGGGAACTGGAAATCAAGTAGGGATGACATAAAATTGTTAGTGTTGAACTGTAGAAGTATTGTAAAGAAACGAATAGAATTAAGTAATTTAATAGATATATATTTACCAGATATTATAATAGGAGTTGAATCATGGCTGAGAAATGATATAATGGATGCAGAAATTTTCTCACGGCACTGGAGTGTGTATCGTAGAGATAGGACAGGAATGGCGGGAGGGGGAGTGTTCATTCTGGTGAAAGAAGAATTTGTAAGCTACGAAAAAGATGAGACACATGAAATTCTAGGTGTAAGGCTCATTTCTAAAGATAATAGGCAACTTGATATATTTGGAGTGTACAGATCGGGAAAGGGTAGCACTGACGCGGATTCGGAATTATTTGATAGGTTAGTCAGCTATGTGGGAAACGACACGGAAAGAAATGTGATTGTAGCGGGAGATCTGAATTTACCAGATGTCAATTGGGAAGGAAATGCGAACGACAGGAAGCATGACCAACAAATGGCAAATAAGTTAATATGGGAAGGACAGCTGATTCAGAAAGTGATGGAACCAACCAGAGGGAAAAAAATCCTGGATGTGGTGCTGATAAAACCAGATGAGCTCTATAGGAAAACTGAAGTAATAGATGGTATTAGTGATCATGAAGCTGTTTTTGTGGTAGTTAAAAATAAATGTGATAGAAAGGAAGGTCTTAAAAGTAGGACTATTAGGCAGTACCATATGGCTGATAAAGCAGACATGATGCAGTTTCTAAAAGTAACTATGATCGGTGGAGAACGGTAAATAAAAATGTAAACAGACTCTGGGATGGGTTTAAAGAAATTGTTGAGGAATGCGAAAACAGGTTTGTACCTTTAAGGGTGGTAAGGAATGGTAAAAATCCACCTTATTATAATAGAGAAATAAAGAGGCTAAGAAGGAGGTGCAGACTGGAAAGAAATAGAGTTAGAAATGGCTGTGGAAGTAAGGAGAAATTGAAGGAACTTACTAGAAAATTGAATCTAGCAAAGAAGGCACCTAAGGATAACATGATGGCAAGCATAATTTGCAGTCATACAAATTTTAGTGAAAAATGGAAGGGTATGTATAGGTATTTTAAGGCAGAAACAGGTTCCAAGAAGGACATTCCAGGAATAATTAATGAACAAGGGGAGTGTGTATGTGAAGATCTTCAAAAGGCAGAAGTATTCAGTCAGCAGTATGTAAAGATTGTTGGTTTCAAGGAAAATGTCGAGATAGAGGAGGAGACTAAGGCCAAAGAAGTAATAAAATTTACATATGATAACAATGACATTTACAATAAGATACAAAAGTTGAAAACTAGAAAAGCGGCTGGAATTGATCAGATTTCTGGGGATATACTAAAGACAATGGGTTGGGATATAGTACCATATCTGAAGTACTTATTTGATTATTGTTTGGTCGGAGGAGCTGTACCAGATGAATGGAGAGTTGCTATATTAGCCCCTGTGTATAAAGGAAAGTGTGATAGACATAAAGCTGAAAATTACAGGCCAGTAAGTTTGACATGCATTGTATGTAAGCTTTGAGAAGGCATTCTTTCTGATTATATTAGACATGTTTGTCAAATTAATAACTGGTTCGATAGAAGGCAATTCGGTTTTAGGAAAGATTATTCCACTGAAGCTCAACTTGTAGGATTCCAGCAAGATATAGCAGATATCTTGGATTCTGGAGGTCAAATGGACTGTATCGCGATTGACCTGTCTAAAGCATTTGATAGGGTGGATCATGGGAGACTACTGACAAAAATGAGTGCAATTGGACTGACAAAAGAGTGACTGAATGGGTTGCTATATTTCTAGAAAATAGATCTCAGAGAGTTAGAGTAGGTGAAGTTTTGTCTGACCCTGTAATAGTTGAGAGGGGAGTTCCTCAGGGCAGTGTTATCGGACCTTTATGTTTTCTTATATATATAAGTGATATGAGTAAAGGAGTGGAATCGGAGGTAAGGCTTTTTGCGGATGATGTTATTCTCTATAGAGTGATAAATAAGTTACAAGATTGTGAGCAACTGCAACGTGATCTCGAAAATGTTGTGAGAAGGACAGCAGGCAATGGTATGTTGATAAACGGGGTTAAAAGTCAGGTTGTGAGTTTCACAAATAGGAAAAGTCCTCTCAGTTTTAATTACTGCGTTGATGGGGTGAAAGTTCCTTTTGGGGATCATTGTAAGTATCTAGGTGTTAATATAAGGAAAGATCTTCATTGGGGTAATCACATAAATGGGATTGTAAATAAAGGGTACCGATCTCTGCACATGGTTATGAGGGTGTTTAGGGGTTGTAGTAAGGATGTAAAGGAGAGGGCATATAAATCTCTGGTAAGACCCCAACTAGAGTATGGTTCCAGTGTATGGGACCCTCACCAGGGTTACCTGATTCAAGAAGTGAAAAAATCCAAAGAAAAGCAGTTCGATTTGTTCTGAGTGATTTACGACAAAAGAGTAGCTTTAAAAAATGTTGCAATGTTTGGGTTGGGAAGAATTGAGAGAAAGAAGAAGAGCTGCTCGACTAAGTGGTATGTTCCGAGCTGTCAGCGGAGAGATGGCGTGGAATGACATTAGTAGACGAATACGTTTGAAAGGTGTTTATAAAATTAGGAAAGATCACAATATGAAGATAAAGTTGGAATTCAAGAGGACAAACTGGGGCAAATATGCATTTATAGGAAGGGGAGTTAGGGATTGGAATAACTTACCAAGGGAGATGTTCAATAAATTTCCAATTTCTTTGAAATCATTTCGGAAAAGGCTAGGAAAGCAACAGATACGGAATCTGCCACCTGGGCGACTGCCCTAAATGCAGATCAGTATTGATTGATGATGATTGAAACTGCCAAATTTCAAATGATGTATTTTCCCAAATACATCAATATTTACTAAACATCTGTTCATTTGCCTTCTTTGGAATAATTACTTTTTTGAGAGAAAGTTAACTAAAAAATCACCGAGGCTAAAAGTAGCGGGAATGTAATACCAAAGAAAACGCTAATTGCCTAGCCACAGGAGTTCTTAAAATTATGTTACCAACATTGCGAACATACTTCCCTAAGGTTTACTCTGTTTTTCAAGTGTGATGCTAGTGTTTACAACAGTTTGCAATAGTTATCATAATTCGTAATATTATTGTACGCTGTGCAAGCGTGTGAGTGTTTTTCTGCACTGTTCTGCCGTTCAGAAACTTAATTTGTAGGACATAAAGGAGTTATCATATTTTCTCCGTGTGTGTATTTTTGTGCACTGTAGTTGCGTCCATAATTTTTGTTCCCGGGAAAGGTAAGGAGCTACATAATGAGTTTGAAGAGAGATATGATACTTAAGAAGACAAACTTTTCTCTCTGTCTCTCTCTCTCTCTTGAGCGTAAACTTAAGATTAAGGATGCCGGACGCCCAGTGCCTGATCTTGATATAACGAGGCATCCTAAAAGTAAAAGTGATGAAATCGTGCGTAAATTCAGAATGGATTTATACCGTATAAAAGAATCGAGTGGATTTGTGGGTGCGAAATTACTAACATGTTGATTTGTTTTCCTTTTTTATGATTCATGAGTAGAGCTGGGATTTCTATATAATTACATATTTTGCTCCTTGCTATTTAGGTGCTGGGAAAAGTCATATGTTCACAAAACACTATATTAGGGTTATTATTACCGAATTTCATTTTACATAGTTTTTTATATTTGTGGGCATTCTACATATTCCTAGTGATATTACATAAAATTACATATTTTAGCATTTTCCTGTTTTCATATATAATAAATTGCTGAATTGAAGTTTCACACTTACTGTGGGGCTGTTGTCTGTTCTCTCAACAGGGTGATTATGGTAATTATGAGTGACAGGTATTTGAGAGGATGATAGGTGCAGGTAGAGACCCTTGTGAAATAGGTTATTTTAAAGGTTCCAATTAGCTGCAGGAAAACTGTTACTTTACATGTGCCAGTCTTAAATCTCTCATCCCTTTTAGAGTTAATTGCTTTACAACTAGCCACTTTCATGTTGGAGGTACCAGGAATATTTTTCTAAGCACATTTCTGTGACCTCTTTGTTATGTACTTAGGAAATTCCGAATCTGTTGTTAGAGCTGTCTTCCTTTTAACTGTATCAATTAGATTTTAGTTTCTTTTGAACAGCTGAAGAACATAGTTCATGAACATCAGTTTCCTCTAGAGTCAATATGGCACCAGTAGCGTCCTCGCTGGCTTCAAAGTTAAAATCATGGATTGCAGTTGACAAGTACTTTGCAACTGATGGCAAAGTAGTGATTTGCCAAGCATGCAACAAACATATCGCATGTTCCATGAAATCCCAGCTTGAGCAACATGCACGAAGTGCTCTGTATAGAAAAAACCAACAGTTAGGTCTACAAAAGAAACAAATCCTTTTAACACAGATGCAGCCTTCACCTTCAAGTAACCCGTTTTATAAAGACTTATGCAGTGCAATGATTGCAGCCAATATTCCATGGTATAAACTTAAAGTGCCTGAATTCACATCTTTTCTGGAAAAATACTGCAAGCAACATGTTCCTAACAAATCAACACTACGCAAGAATTATCTTCAAGTCTGCTACGACGAGGTAATGCACAACATAAGACAGCATATAGGAAATTCTTTCATATGGGTTGCTGTTGATGAAACAACAGATGCTAAGGGTAGATTTATTGCAAATCTTGTGGTGGCGAAGCTACAACCTGACAGCGCCTCAAAACCATGTTTGATCTACTGTAAAGAGCTAGACTATACAAATCACTCAACTATTGCGAGATTTGTGAATGATGGATTAAGAGCTCTGTGGCTGACAGAGATGAAAGAGGAAAAGGTATTAGTGATGTATTCTGATGTTGCAGTATATATGCTTAAGGCTGCAACTGCTTTGAAGGTGTTTTATCCCAATATGCTCCATTTTACATGCTTGGGTCATGGACTGCAACGTGTTGCCGAAGATATTAGAGCTAAGTTTCCACAAGTGAATAGATTAATTTCAGCGACAAAAAAGGTATTTCTGAAAGCTCCACAACGAGTGCTATCTTACAAACAGCAATTGCCAGAGATACCACTGCCGCCGGAACCAGTGTTAACGAGGCGGGGGACATGGATAGAAGCAGTTAAATCCTATAGCGAGCATCTAGATGCTATAAAGACTGTGGTAGATTCTTTTGATCCTGAAAATGCTGTATCTATTAGTGAATCACAAACTGCCTTTAGTGACTCCAAAGTAGTCTCCTCAATCACCTACATCAGGGGCAACATCTGCTGGCTTCCACAAATCATCAAACGTCTAGAAACATCAGGACTGCCACTGCAAGATTCTATTGCCATCATAGAGGATGCTATTGAAAAACTAAGTACTGTGCGTGGGGAAACTGGTGCAAGTGTATTGAGTAAATTGCAAAAGTGTTGAAGAGAAATCCTGGTTATTCAACATTTTACAGTGTGTGCCGAATTCTAAATGGAGATGACGTTGATCCTCCCGAGGACATTTCTCCAGCGAAAATTCCTCTCCTAAAATTTGCCCCAGTTACATCATGTGATGTTGAAAGATCTTTCTCTGCATATAAGAACATCCTAAGTGACAAACGCCTTTCCATGACCCCAGAGAACATCGAAAAATACTTAATAGTTCACTGTGCTACAACATTTAAGGAATAAACGTGTTTTGAGTGTTGAAAATAATAAGTTTCTATTGAATATGTGTGTGATATATTAATATAATATGACTCCAAAGAACACTGAAAAATAGTTAATTGTTCACTGTGCTGCAAAATGTAATATAAAGCGTGTTTAGTGTGTTGTAACTGACAAAATAGTACCGGTAAGTTTATATTAATTATATGATATTACATATTTTGCCCATTCTACATATTTTGCTACATATTTTGGTGCTTTTTGTTACATATGTATGTACATATTTATGTACATATTATGCCACTTAATACTACATAAAAATCCCAGCTCTATTCATGAGTGATGAAAACGAAGGGACTTGGACCAAGTCGGAGTGGTAGATATAGGATATTTGTCCAAATAATAATAATAATAATAATAAACAAAGAAGTCCTAAATCTCATATGCTTGCCCAGTTAAAATTCGATCTCCTGGGAAGACACGATAACCGTCAGTAATTTGACTGTGCTTACAGGCAGTCTGTGGAAAGAGACAACGACTAAGTACGGAAAATTCGTTATGTGCTGTGTAAAGTTCTGTGGCGCGTTTGAGATGGCATATTTCGAGGCCTCGTCAATTTTAGTTCTGAAATTGACGTTGCATTAAGAGATCATCTGTCCAAAGCTACTGTTTTCAAAGGCACCTCGAAAGACATTCAGAATGATTTGTTTTCGTGCATGTATGAAATCTGTCGTGAGAAAAAAAAAAAGAAATCACCACAGCGCACTTCATTTCGGTAATCGCAGATGAGACCACCGATATATCAACTACAGCACAATTTGTTATCTTTCTTCCCAACGGTAAGCCAGTTGAAAGATTCTGGGGTTTCCTCTCACCCTCTAGTCATGATGCTAAGACAATAGCAGAGTGTTTAAAATTTTCTTTGAGCGAAGTTGTGGATAATAGAGATAAGTTGATTTCACAAGGTTACGATGGAGCAAATGTAATGAGTGGTCACCATTCAGGGTGCAAGTTCTCATCAGGGAAGATTTTAGGCATGCACATTATGTTCGCCGTTATGCCCATTCTTTGAACTTAGTCATGGTACAGGTGACAGGGGGGAGAGGAGATACTGAGGAGGGGAATTTTTTCTTCTGTTGAACCCCCAGTGACGAAAGTCACGCGCCGCCACTGGTTGGAAGTGTGCTGTAGGCCCTGTATAACGTTAAAATCCCAGGCCTGGCCAGAAATCGAACCCAGGGTCATATGCTATGAACCGAAGTCCAGTACGTTGACCATTCAGCCAACGAGATGAATGTTCGATACATTTGCTTCAAAGAGTCGGAATTCTTCCTTTTCCTCAACCACGTTGTTTTGCCCTTTAAAACAACAATGGCTACTATCATCGTTAACCAAACTCAATACATCGAAAAAGTCCGAAATTATATTATTAGAACAGTCAATATTTATTTTATATTTTTTTATTTATTTATTTATTTATTTATTTATTTATTTATTTATTTATTTATTTATTTATTTATTTATTTAGGGCCTGTACTACGACTGTCAGATAAACAGCCAGATATGTAGGCTGCAGTTTTGCAAACTAGAAGTAAAATATTTTCTGGCGTACTACCACGGATTTTAACTACGATATTGTTATGCGGAAGTTGTAGTGACATTTTTATTGAGTTGACAATAAGGTTACTGAAAATGTAGTAAAATTTAGCGTGATGGTATTCCTGTTCCCTGGTGTTTTCATTTGTTTAGCGCTATTCCTTTTGACATTGTATTACTAGAGTCCAATATTAGACTATAATATTAGGCTATAATGTGGAAGTTCCAAGTCAAGAAAAGAATAGGACTAAAATCTACACATACAAAGAAATGTTGAAATTAATGAAATATGTAACAAAACCGAGAAATTGTTATAGAAAATAAAAAGACTGAAAATGTTACCTGGACGCGAACGGTAAGATTCAGGTTATCATAACAAATCATTCCTAACACACGATATAATTTTGTTCTTTTAATTGTCCGCCTCTGTGGTGTAGTGGTTAGCGTGATTAGCTGCCACCCCCGGAGGACCGCGTTCGATTCTCAGCTCTTCTACGAAATTTGAAGAGTGGTACGAGGACTGGAACGGGGTCCACACAGTCTCTGGAGGTCAGCTGAGTAGAGGGGGGGGGGGGGGGAGGTTCGATTCCTTCTTCAGCCATTCTCGAAGTGGTTTTCCGTGATTTTCCACTTCTCCTCCCTCCTCCTTGTCTATCCTTTCCACTCTTCCCATCCCCAACAATGCCCCTGTTCAGCATAGCAGGTGAGGCCGCCTGGTCGAGGTACTGGTCCTCCTCCCTGATCGAAAGTCTCACGCTCCAGAACACTGTTCCTGAGGCTGTGGAGGTGGGATCCCTCTCTGAGTCCAAGAGAAAAACCAACTCTGGAGGGTAAACGGATTAAGAAAGAAAGAACTGCCTCTCCGACTTCAGCATAGCTAAAGTGGAGCATGTTCTCCCAGACTGCACATAAACAAAAGTCGTAATACGCGTTTTCGCTATTTTTGCTATTTTGCTTAACGTCACACCGACAAGATATGTCTTATGGCGACGATGGGATAGGAAAGGTCTAGGAAGTGGAAGGAAGCGGCCGTGGCCTTAATTAAGGTACAGCCCCGGCATTTGCCTGGTGTGAAAATGGGAAACCACGGAAAACCATCTTCAGGGCTGCCGACAGTGGGGTCGAACCCACTATCTTCCGATTACTGGATACCGGCCGCACTTATGCGACTGCAGCTATCGAGCTCGGTATACGCGTTTTCAGCCGAACTTCCAGATAAATGTGCAAACTGCCACATAAATGTAAACCGTACTTTTATCTGCCTTCAGGCCGTTAGTGTGTTACTTTTAGTGCCGGGAGTCACCTGGTCCACGTGTTTATATTTGAAGTCCATGGGCGACCTTCGCATGTGGGTCTGAGATGATGGTGATGTACATGAGATAGGTAGATGGTGAAACCCGGCGTTGGCACATAGCCTACTTCTGTCGAATAACGCCAAGGGGTATGCTCAAGGCTTAACATCGCCAGCCGACGGGCGAATCACCATCAACAGCGTCATATGCCCTCACTCCATATGAATATTGCGAAGAGGTTTGGAATTGTATTAGAGCTTTTGGAACGCAATCCAGAAAGTAGAAATCATATACCATCACCCCTCCTACCCTGTCGACCAACATTCTGATAGTGAATTTCTTTCTATCAACGGGACTCGAACCGACTAACCACGGTGTCGGATCATATTGACCTGACGCCTTTATGGCTACCAGGCGGGCTAGAGTTAATACTCATTTCAGCAGCCTACATCTCTAGTAATGGCTGCTGAAATGAGTATACTGATTGCATACATTTGTATCAAATATAATGGTAAGTTTTGTAAGAGATGGAATGATATGACCTTTTCCGTTGCTTATCTTCTGTGGTGACCTAGAAATGCAACTTGTCAGGATGAGGAAGAGAATCAAAAGGATGTTGGGTACCACACTTCCGTTCGCTGCGACACATTACTGCATTAACACACATCAGTTTCACCTCGGCGCCTAAGAAACTACCTCTACGAACCATTTCACAGCGGCAGAAGGAACGGCCATTTCAGCAAGTAGTCTGATAGCAGATGGGAGGATCTGGAGGAGCTCTCTCATCACAGAATCTCGTAAAAATCTTTCCGATTTGAATTCTCCAGGCCAGATCTTGTTTTCCTCCGACCCTGGCGAAGGCGGGTAAACATACAGTATGTGCTGAATACCGCGTGAACTGCCCCGATGAAGAGCGAATGCGCATGTATGTATGGTATTTCATATCATGTTCGTGGTGCGGCATTATCAGTGATACCGTTTATTTTCTGACGAAACATAAACGAATGTTACACCATGTAATGGCACAAGCAGTGGACGCGACTGCGACCATTCAACCCCGCATCTAGTTGACTGTAGTTGTCCGTCTACTAGAGGTGGCAAACTATCGATAGTAATCGCCATCGATATTTTCCGATATTATGAACTCTACTATCGATAGTACCGTAATCGATAGTTTTCAAAAAGTGGAAATAATAGAACATTCATTGAACACAATCCACAAAATTTCAGTAGAAATAAAAACTATTTCATGCTATGTAATTTCTGAAATTCAAATTGGAATCACAAAAAATCTCTTTAGTGGCAAGTCCGAGACATTCTCGAGCTGCACGCGCTTGCCCACAACGTGACCGCCCGAGAAATTCTCATTCAGCTGAAGTGTTCACTTTGCGATCGCCCGACATTTTCTCGGGTATAGTAATATCTTTGGAAAAATGTTCTACAGCATTCCCAACGGATGGCAGGAGAGTTTTCAGTTGATTTCGTGAAGCCTTTGGCCTAAAATTTGCCTTGCCTTCTCTCGCCTCTGACTCACTAGCTGGCAAGGTAAACAGAAATGGCGAACGTGAAACGGAAGGAATGTTTGTCAGATGCAAAATAAGAGACTCGCCTACATCAAAGATGAATCCCTAAATGATATTGGTGATTCTGATAGTAGTGACAATGATTTTTCGCATGATGACCTGGTATTTCTAATGAATGTGAGGAAGATATTTGTCGGAAACAATGGTGATGGTAGATGTAGAACATACATTCGTGTGGAAAAAAATGTAAGCCTGTAAATACTGAACGATCTAATGTAATTCCATTTACGGGATATTCTGGTGTAGGGGTTGTATTACAGTATTACCGGAGGTGAGTGCGATTCACAGTTTCGAACTTTTTCCACACTCATTGCACTTTAGCTAACTTGTTATCCTCACTACGCCTAAACCAGTTCGAAACGTCAGGTATCTTCCTTTTGGGCATATTTATATGAAGTTCACAATATTAAACTGGTATATTAAAGTTACTAGCCAACCGTGAAACAGCTATATAATTTCTGTTAGTGCGAAAAATAAGACAAAAAGGGGGAAAAAAAAACCTATCGTTGACTATCGATAATAGGCAACTGACTATAGATGTCAGATGATAGTGGTCGCTATCGATAGCACTATCGATAGTTTTCCGCCTCTACCGTCTACTAACCTCTTCACATTTTGGGTCCCTTAACAAACACAGTAGTGGCGATTGGGCGTTAGAAGTGGATGGGCAAAAAATTGTATAGACAACAAAAAGTACCCGGGTCTAGGGCTATAGCGGTGGAAAAGGGGGGCAGAACATCAAAAATGCTAACAAGCTACAAAATGGTTGGTGTTTTGTTACTCTCTGAGTGAATTTCGATAGAGACGTAAAGTGCGGTAATAATTGTACTATACAATAAAACTTTCATCAAAGGGACAATAATTACACACATATTACAATTAAATCGAAGTTCGGCGTGGTTATACAATTAAATGTCATTTAGTATTTGACTAGACACTAACGAACAGACACTAGATAGAACTGCACAGACACATTTACTGAGTGTGACTGCCAGACTGACGAATGCGCACGAGTATACATTTTCTTGATACCAGGTTTTACGGGATTGAAGAGTAAGGAGAGAGCTCTCCTGGTTTTGGTTATACTGCCAACTGAATGGAAATGAAATCTGAATTGAATCGATGTGATCGATCGATATGAATTTTCTAAATTTTTATTATCTTAAGCCAACAACTGTGTCACACACATACATTATATAAAATTATATAACATTTCTCGTTCGCCAGATGTCTCACGGCGATGCATAAACGATTCATAGTTTGTGTTTCAAAGGTTGCCAATACGAATCTCGAAGATAACCGAGGTCTACCGAGTCAGCACTAGGGAACTCAGGTATCAAGAAAAGGTTCGCGTACTATACTAGCCAGGTACTTGCTGTGAAACTGTGACTGTACGAATCGGTTAGCCGCGACGAATGATATTTTGCGCGTATTTCCGCTAACTATTTTTCTTAATAATTAAAGAAATTATAGGAAGGAATCAGCCGAAAAAACAATAGGGATTGTACAAATTCCTTTCTTTATTCGTAGTTTCAAGCGATATTTTAAGTAACTGTTAGATTCTTCAGTCTGCCGAAACTTATAAAAAAAATAATTAAAAAAATTAAGTGACTTAAACGGAATTTTTTTCTCCACAACGTGGGGGTGGGGGTTGAATGCCCACTAGTCGCCCTCCCCTAATCGCCACTACTGAACAAACATGAACAACTATATTATACTTCTATGTTGAGTTACGGTTGCGTTTGCCACCATCGTCTTTCTCTCGGCTTCTTCGCCTTCAAAAGGTAACGGTAGAAGTTAAATGCTGCGGCAGCCAACTGCGAAGACGTCATGTTTCGACTAGAACAGCGAATTGGCCTCTGTGGTGTAGTGGTTAGTGTGATTAGCTGCCACCCCCAGAGGTCCGGGTTCGATTCCCGGCTCTGCCACGAAATTTGAAAAGTGGTACGAGGGCTGGAACGGGGTCCACTCAGCCTCGGGAGGTCAACTGAGTAGAGGGGGGTTCGATTCCCTCCTCTGCCATCCTGGAAGTGGTTTTCCGTGGTTTCCCACTTCTCCTCCAGGCAAATGCCGGGATGGTACCTAACTTAAGGCCACGGCCGCTTCCTTCTCTCTTCCTGTCTATCCTTTCCAAACTTCCCATCCCCCTGTTCAGCATAGCAGGTGAGGCCGCCTGCTGAGGTACTGATCATCCTCCCCAGTTGTATCCCCAGACCCCGAGTCTGAAGCTCCAGGACACTGCCCTTGTGGCGGTAGAGGTGGGATCCCTGGCTGAGTCCGAGGGAAAAACCGACCCTGGAGGGAAAACCGATTACGAACGAACGAACAGCGAATTGGATCAAAAGGCGCAACGAGACGTGCACCATTGTTCGGTAGAATGCTTACTTCAGCGACCTCGAAACGTACATTCTCGAGAATGTTAGGCGCGTTTCTTTTTCGGCACAGTTTACGGAGTATGTGTGTATCAGCCAGTAGCGGCGATTGGGAATTCGAAGTGTGTGTGTGTGGGGGGATACCAGGATTTGTGGGATATAGCTGGTGGGTAGAGGGTATAAACATCAACACCGAAAAAAAAAAACCCTACATAATTTCGACAGAGAGGCAAAGATTGACAATTTACCAACTTAAGTGCGGTAATAACAGTTTTTGAGATATAATATTATTGGCCTTACGTCCCGCTAACTGCCGGTATTTTTTCACGGTTTTCGTCGACGCCGAGGTGCCAGAATTTAGTCACGCAAGAGTTCTTTTACTTGCCAGTAAATCTACCGATACGAGGCTGACGTATTTGAGCACCCTCGAATATTACCGGACTGAGCCAGAATCGAACCTGCCATGTTGGGGTCAGAAGGCCAGCGCCTCAACTATCTGAGCTACTCAGCCCGGCAGTTTTTGAGATTTTGATTCAATACTATACAGTAAAACTTTCACCAAAGAAACAATATTACATGAACATCCACAGCATATTTCCAGTCATTCGACCGGGTCAGGAATTTAATTAATGAAGCCCCCATCTAGCGGTGAGGATAGGAATTGTGCCGGCTGCCGAAGCCTGTCGCACTCCTCTGCGGCGATGACTAATGAATGACAAATGGAATGAAATATGACAGGAAAAACCGGAGTGCCCGGAGAAAAACCTGTCCCGCCTCCGCCTCCGCTTTGTTCAGCATAAATCTCACATGGAATGGCCGGGATTTGAACCACGGAATCCAGCGGTAAGAGGCCGGCGGGCTGCCGCCTGAGCCATGGAGGCTCTCAAACACTATTACATATGTATTACAATTAAATAGAAGTACGGCGTTATTGTTCAATTAAAAACCATTAAGTATTTGACTACACACTAAGAAACTAACAGACACTAAAGAGATTGCGCGCGGCAAGCAGGTAAATCATACTTCAGTGTCCATGACCTTGGCAAAAAAGATTGTTTATTATTTTTTTGCAAGTTGCTTTACGTCGCACTGACACAGACACGTCTTATGGCGACGATGGGGCAGGGGGAGGCTAAGAGTGGGAAGGAAGAGGCCGTGGCTTTAATTAAGGTACTCTCCCAGCATTTGCCTGGTGTGAAAATGGGAAACAACAGAAAAACATCTTCAGGGTTGCCGACAGTGTGGTTCGAACCACCTATCTTCCGAATACTGGATACTGGTTGCACTTAAGCGACTGCAGCTATCGAGCTCGGTGACAAAAAAAGAAAAAAAAAAGAAAAGAAAACGTGCCCCTGTTAACCTTCCTCACACACATGTAAAGTGTCCACTACTTGCTGTGGTGCTATACAAATCGGTTGGCCGTGATGAACGACATTTTATTTGCGTATCTCTAATAATAATTTTATGAATAATTAAAGAAAATAAAGGAGATAATTAGCTGATAAGACAACAGGGATTGCACAAATTGCTTGTTAGAATAATTCCTAGTTTCAGACGGTTAAAATGTAATAAAAACTAATGTTTTCTCCCCCTAATCGCTGCTACTGATATCCGCCTTAAGGTCTTTTGAGGCCTAAGAAATCTTTCATTCTTGAACCTTTCATAGCCCTCCCGTTTCTTTAGCACAGCGATTCTCAACCTTTCTTGTTTCAGGGAACCCTAAAAATGTTTCTTTCTTTTTCTTTCTGTCTTAATCAGTTTACGTTCCAGGTTTAGTTTTTCCCTCGGACTCAGCGGGGGATCCCACCTCTACCACTTAAAAGGCAGTGTCCTGGAGAGTGAGACTTTGGGTCGGGGGATACAACTGGGATGGAGGACCAGTACCACGACAGGCGGCCTCACCTGCTGTGCTGAACCGGGGCCTTGTGCGGAGATGGGAAGATTGGAAGGGATAGACAAGAAAGAGGGAAGAAAGCGGCCGTGGCCTTAAGTTAGGTACCATTCCGGCATTTGCCTGGACGAGAAGTGGGAAAACACGGAAAACCACGTACAGGATGGCTGAGGTGGGAATCGAACCCCTCTCTACTCAGTTGACCTCCCGAGGCTGAGCGGACCCCGTTCCGGCCCTCGTACCAATTTTTCAAATTTCGTGCCAGAGCCGGGAATCGAACCCGAGCCTCCTGGGGTGGCAGCTAATCACTGACGAACCCTAGAAACATGCATCTAAACCTAGGGGAACCCCGGTTGCCTGGCACATATTTTAACGTAGGGAAAAACATAAAATAATGTTGTATAATAGGAAAGCCAAATTGCAATTTGCATATTTTCAATAAAATTAAAATTGTATGAGATACTCTTCATAGAAAAGCATTAAATTTAATATTAAATCTTAAAAAACTGTTGTCCACCTCTGTGGTGTAGTGGTTAGCGTGATTAGCTGCCACCCCCGGAGGTCCGGGTTCGATTCCCGGCTCTGCCACGAAATTTGAAAAGTGGTACGAGGGCTGTAACGGGATCCACTCAGCTTCGGGAGGTCAACTGAGTAGAGGTGGGTTCGATTCCTACCTCAGCCATCCTGGAAGTGGTTTTCCGTAGTTTCCCCACTTCTCCTCCATGCAAATGCCGGGATGGTACCTAACTTAAGGCCACGGCCGCTTCCTTCCCTCTTCCTTGTCTATCCCTTCCAATCTTCCCATCCCCCACCAAGGCCCCTGTTCAGCATAGCAGGTGCGGCCGCTTTTGCGAGGCAATGCTCATCCTCCCCAGTTGTATCCCCCGACCCAAAGTCTCACGCTCCAGGACACTGCCCTTGAGGCGGTAGAGGTGGGATCCCTCGCTGAGTCTGAGGGAAAAGCCAACCCTGGAGGGTAAACAGATTAAGAAGAAAAAACTGTTATTAACAGAATATTTTTATGTTTATACGAAGATATTTAATATTACATTTATATCAATCTGTCTCTGTAAAGCATTTTAAAAATGTTCACTTTCAGTTAAAAAGGTAAACATTGCAAATGCATAATTCTCTTTATACAGACAGTCCATTGTGATATTTAGGCATGTCCCTTCGAGTACAACAATTTGATTATTAGCCACAACTTCCGTAGGCAAACATGAAGCCCTGTTTCGACGAGTAAAACTTCTATTTCGTTGTTTAGTCTTCTTCTTCTTCTTCGTCTATATTTTCCCTCCTAACTGGTTCGTTGCTGTGGGTGCCATTGGTTTTCTTACTTTATTAACCGTCCTTTTCCAGATATTTTTTTTTTTTTTTTTTTTTTTTTTTTTTTTTTTTTTTGTCTGTACTTGTGACACTGACTTGAATTGTAGTATGCTTGTTTCTCAGGTCACGCTTAATCTGTTTGGTTCACGTCTTCATGTCCTTTGAAACTTCCGTTGAGCTAGTCGGTGCTGCCAAAGAAGCCTTCCAAACCACTGAAGTCTCCTCATCTGGATTGCTTCGTCAGAAGTTAGCTGGTCATCACATTGTTTCTGGGTAGTTTCATTTCGCACATGGTCATTGAGAAAAACGCCAAGAACCTGACGGACCTATCACATGGAAGACTCCCAGATTCTGAAAGTCCCGTTTCAGAAGGGTCTACATATGTCGTTTTAAACACTCTTGTAACAACAACAATAATTCATCGATTTTTTTTTTTTGCTCTACGTCACACCGACACAGGTAGGTCTTATGCCGACGATGGGACAGGAAAGGCCTAAGAGTGGGAAGGAAGCGGCCGTGGCCTTAATTAAGGTAAGCCCTAGCATTTGCCTGGTATGAAAATGGGAAACCACGGAAAACAGGGCTGCCGACAGTGGGGTTCGAACTAACTATCTCCCAAATGCAAGCTCACAGCTGCGCGACCCTAACCGCACGGTCAACTTGCCCAGTCATAAAATGTAGCCTGTATTAACAAGTTCTCTTCGTCCCTCTTCAGCTCCTCAGAAAGCGTAGCAAAATGGCCGTGTTCGCTGTGAATTCTCAATATTGAATGTGTCAAAAAACGGCACTGTTGTCGTTCACGCCAGCGTTGTCTATTATTAGTAACTTACTGTGGCCAAGGCTTTCATATCGGAGTCCATTTTGCTATTGAGGCGCGGTTGGAGAAAATGTCCGGCGTGCATAGCAAAGGCAACTCCCATCAGTGGCGCTTGTTAATGGCTATCAGTGGCCACGTTATTGCTCAAGGTGGCAGCGACCATTGGCGATGGCAAGTGGGTCCCGTGTGTACGGTACCCAGCTTAACTCATCGAGGTTTTCGGCGACGATGGAGTAGAACAGAAATGGAACTAGAGAGGCAGAGGACTTGGTACGGTATACTGTATGTAGGCCTACTGTTTCTGTTTTCTTTTGACTTATATTACGTCTCTCCCGGCCGAGGAAAATACATGTTACGATTTCATGAAAGCTTTAACATGGTAATAAATTCGTCGATATACTTTGCACGCATGCACCACCCGCATCGTTTCTGTCTTCAGAACATGGTCTTTCATCAGAAACCACTCTCCCTCTCTTGTGACGTCATCCGGTCTTGATAGCGCGCGATCGACAAACATACCAAAATGGCCATTCACCCCGCGCGGTAAATTCGTACAACTTCGGCTCTCGTTGTGCTAGAACGCTGTTTTCGACGTCAAAAAACTCAACTAAGTCATCCACGTCGATTAAAACTCAAATTAAAATCGTAGTCAGGCTCACGAAATATCGCAACAACCAGGTCGGAGTTTGCGAAAATAAGTATTAGGCCTAAAACTTGTACGTGAGCCGCAAAATGCGCAACCTCCGAAGCTTTAAAAAATGACAGTGAGAAAATACAGCAGCTCGTGGATATCCCAGACCTCATGGGAAACTACCCTAATGAGAGTCAGTCAAATTCTGATGTGCTGGGCCACAGCCGAATATTTCTTTGGCTCATGAACTGCCGGGCTGAGTGGTTCAGACGGCTGAGGCGCTGGCCTTCTGACCCCAACCTGACAGGTTCGATCCCAGCTCTGTCCGGTGGTATTTGAAGGTACTCAAATACGTCAGCCTCGAGTCGGTAGATTTACTGGCATGTAAAAGAACTCCTGCAGGACAAAATTCCGTCAACTCGGAGTCTCCGAAAACCGTAAAAAGTAGTTAGTGGGACTTAAAAAATAGCATTACATGTATGCTCATGAACTGCGAGGTGCCTAGTGAAGTGGAGTGAAGTGAAGTGGAACTATGTAAATAGTTTGGTTATCACAGAGGGTCGCGAGATGATAAGTGGCGTTCGCCTATATCGTAGTTCTGTAAGAGCTGCCATCGCCTGGGAAATAGAATGGTTGTTTGATTGTGCTTCGTGGCATCTGTCATCTGAGTTGATTTTGAAACTGCTTCAGGCTGTTATTCGTGACATAGGAGCTGATGGTCGTAGAACTACTTCTGCTACATTCAAGATAACCGGCGCTAAAACCGTGGACTATTAGAATAAAATAGTAGTAATTATAATTATAAGCAAATTGTAAATATCTGGACATAATCACAAGGTCAGTGTTTAATTTCTCGATTGTACGATTCCAAAGCCTTCTTGACATTTTTTAAAGAATTTGTTTTACGTCGCACCGACACAGATAGGTCTTATGGCGACGATAGGATAGGAAAAGGCTTGGAGTGGGAAGGAATCGGCCGTGGCCTTAATTGAGGTACAGCACCAGCATTTGCCTGGTGTGAAAATGGAAAACCACGGAGAACTATCTTCAGGGCTGCCGACAGTGGGGTTCGGACCCACTATCTCCCGGATGCAAGCTCACAGCTGCGCGCCCCTAGCCGCACGGCCAACTCGCCCGGTCCTTCTTGACTTGGACGTTTGTAGACTAGGGAGGCGAGAGCACGATGTGCGCGTTTAAGATGATCACATGCGATCCTCGAATATCTTTGACTTGAATATGTCTTTCGTTTCGTTCGTGTACCGTGTCCCGCGCAGAATCTCGAGCATCACACGAAAATGCATAGTAAGTTCAACTTAATAACTTTGTAATTGCAGTATCTTGTACAATGAGTGGTCAAAAGTCATGGGAAGACACTGAATGTGATTCCAATAACGAGTTGCTTCTCCGTGAGCCCTCTAAACGGCAGGAATACGACAAGGCATCGACTCTACAAGGTGTTAGAATTGTTCTGGAGGTACCTAGACCCACGCACTTTGCACTCCTACCCACAATTGGTCTTGTGTAGTTGGTGCGGAGTTCATGGAGCGTACACTAGCAACGACAGTGTCCCATAAATATTCGATTGGCTTAAGAGCGGGAGATCTGGAGGACCAATCCATGGTCGTAACTTCATTAGAGTGCTCCTCCAACCATCTGCGTTCCACCACAGAGCGATGACATGACGCATTGTATTGTTGAAACATGGCATCTCCATCAGGGTACTCCAAGGCCAGAAAGGGATGCAGATGGTCTAAAAGAATGTCCACATAAAGTGCACCTGTCAGCTCTCCCTGCAGCCGGACAGTGGGGCCTAATTGCGACCATGAGAACGCCGCCCAGAACAGAACTGAGCCACCTCCCTCCTGGACAGAACCTTGTTGACACGCAGGATTCATAGCTTTATGGGGCATACGCCACACTCTCACGCGGGATTCAACCGGGATTCATCGGACCATACCACATGCCACCACTGTTCCATGGTTCATTGGCGATGTTCGCGGGCCCATGCACGTCGTTAAGTTCTGTGTCGAGGTGTCAGCAAAGGGACACTAGTTGGTCGTCGACTGGTGCTGCCTATGCGGTGCAGTTCCTCCTTAAAATCTTGGTAGAAATGTGTTCCTGACTCCCAACATTCAACTGGGCGGTGATCTGACTCACAGCAGCCCGTCGAGCGCCCAGTGTGATTCTGTGGAGGCGACGTGATGTCCGTTCGTTAAACACCTGTGGACTTCCCGTGCGGCGCTTTACGTGGGTGGTAACATTCTCTCTGCGATATGAAGATCCAACCTCGACACTGCTGACCTCGGAAACCCGAATTCGCGTTTAATCTCCGCAATGCTATGACCCATGTGCCGTGCGCCGATGATAATCCCACGTTCATAGTCGGTTAGCTCGCGACCGTATTGCGATCTTCACGACACTGGTGTCTGTGACAGAGTGCTAGGCTACGCCGCAGCTAACCGCAACGTTCAGGGGTCATACACGGCACATTTCCTAATAGGACACCCCTTACCGTGGCTTTTGGCCGCGCAGTTTATATCTAAATGGTTAATGTTATGGTTAAACAGATGGAAAAGGGAAATAATTCTTTGAAATAATTGTCCCCGTCGTTGAGGGGAGATGAGTGGCAACAGAAGAAACAAATCACATTACAACACTAACCAATATAATGTTAGTGTTGATCAGTTTTATGAGCTTTCGATATTGTAGGTCTTCGCATTTAGTTTGTTCCGACTCTGGAATATTAGGGCATCTAATGTAAAGGGAGTCCTTCCTTCTTTCATGTTTTATTCTTTTACGGAGGATTGCCCCAGTTTATACAGAACGCGACATTAAACACGCGTGTCGCTCCTGGAAGCAGCTGCATGTCGTTTTCTTTGTTCTGTCTTGTCAATGTGATTTAGAGAAATGCTGCGATCAGTCATATCGTACCAGACGATGTTTGAGTGATGTCTTTAAAAATAGGAAAGATCACAATATGAAGATAAAGCTGGAATTCTAGAGGACAAATTGGGGCAAATATTCGTTCATAGGTAGGGGAGTTAGGGATTGGAATAACTTACCAAGGAAGTTGTTCAATAAATTTCCAATTTCTTTGCGATCATTTAAGAAAAGGCTAGAAAAAACAGATAGGGAATCTGCCACCTGGGCGATTGCCCTAAATGCAGATCAGTAGTGATTGATTGTTGGCTCATGGCCTGCCGAATTGCAGATACAGTATATGGTAAGCCTACAGTGTTGGCCTTTCCCAGGCTAATTTCTCATTATCGAACATTGTAAAAGAGTGTAAAATGAACGATCTCAGCACTAGTAAGTCCTTTGTAGGCAATGTAAAAAAAAAATACATCGGAATAGTTTCCCGCTAGAAACAAGAACTTCAAAAAAACTGCCCCGGAATTGAGTTCGACCATCCAGGACTCCGGACATCATTAAGAAGGTAAAGTCTGCTGTCCGGAACCAAAATCCACAAACTCAAGGACACATTGCCAGCCACATACTGTACGTACATCGAAATGTAGAGTCTACCATATAATTAAAGATGATCTGAACCTGGTGAAGTGGTATAAGGCACGTGGACGTACTTTGAAAGCAAGGCACGTTGAAGTACGGTTCAATAATGCCAGAAAATCACCGTATACGAAAACTACCTAGCAGGCGATAAATGCAGTCGGTTGTTACCTTGGATGAAGCTTGGGTTTATTTGAATGACACCAACAATCCCGGGCAATTAACTATCGCCCAAAAGGCCAAAAAGAGCATTCAAACTTCGTCAAAGAAAACAAAGAAAAATTTGCTAGGGGGTTCATGATAGAGGCAGGATATTGTGCCCGGGGTAAACTCAGAATCCTCAGAGTGCCGAGAAATGTGAATATCAATGCTACCTACTTCCAGAAGAATGACATGGAGCCCTATTTCGACAAAGATATCCCTCACCTGTACGGTGAGGATGATTCACATATTTGGATGCACATGGATAAAGCATCCAGTCATACTGCCAGATCATCAGTCACCTACTACGAGAGAAAAGAGGAAGAGACGGGTGTCCGTGTCATACCATTTAGTGACATCCCTGCGAAATCCTCGGATGACTCACCGATGGATTTCTGTGCCTTTGGTCTCCTGGAAAGAGGGCTTTCTTCTTGACGTCCCGCCACTATTGAGGGTCTTTGGAAAGTCTGCAAGGAGGTATGGGGCAATATTACTCTTCCTGTACTCTGTTGAAGTCTTCTACAGTGGAAATTGAGATATAGGGCAATAGTCCGTGCCTATGGCTACTACATCGAGCACATCCTGGTCTGGAGAAAAGGAATCGCCTAGCACAAAATGTATGACAAAATAGTCCAAGGTTAACTGGGGCAACCCTCCGTAGCCTACTTCGAGCGATTGTTCCTTTACGATTCTTCCCATATTTTATAATCATTTTCACAATTTTCCTTGTCGATATGCACTGATGACCACGCGGTTTTACACCTTAAGGCAATCATGACAAAAGCCATAGCCAGTTAACACGCTTGAACAGTATTTCTATACTCCGCACGGCTCTACTTCTAAATTGACGTTTTGACAGATTTTGGCTCTGTCTGGTGGTTATGTGCTGAAGCATAGACATCCAACCAATCCCAATCTGCCATTCATATCGATTTATATCGGCAGAGCACGATCTCGAAACCCAGTTGCCAACTCTAATATTTACATTCACCACGTGGTTAACCTATCTCGCTCAGCGTGTATGCTATTCGGTACGCTTCGCGATCTTTTGCATTTCCCTTCATTAATTAGTGTGTTTTTCATATTGTAGGAGGGTTCTAGTGACTCTGAGATTGGTGGAGTGTTCCCTATGTAGGCCGTAACCTCCTTCCTGTGTAAGCCATTGGTGGTGAGTGATGTTTTATTTCCTCATTCTCTTTTATTCTTAATAATATATTCTCTTATTAGTGTCAGATGTTGTTAGTAAGTGTAGTTTTTGTGAATTTGTTTTCAATCCATATTCATTAGTTTTTCTGAGTAGGGTATTACATTTTACAAGGGCTATTTACAGCGGTCGTAGGCCGTAGCGCGCTGGCAACAGAGGAAAGGCGATGCTCATTTGTTTTGCGAAACTTCAATTTAGAAGTAAGGCCGTGCGGACTATAAGTCAGCAATGCTCGGTGTTGATATGGACTAACCGACCAAAGTCTAACATGAATTCTATTTTCATAGTCGGTACTGCAAAACTGTACAAGATATAAATGATCGGAAATTGTATTCTCTATAACTTTTGTTACCGCTATGTAGTAGGCTACTTTTCGACAGGACCAATAATATAGGTATTTAAAAATGAAATTTTAGGCGCCTTCCCCTATTCAGCGCGAATAAAATTATTTATAGCCTGGACTGTAGTGCCTTATTTCCTGACTTTACATACCGATTTTCATTAAATTCTGTTCTCCCATTTTCTCATGGTTTGGCGTTGATGTGGACTTAACGACAAAAATCGAAATTGTTGAATATGTTGTTATCATAGCCGGTATGGTAAAAATGTATAAGATCGAAAATTTAATTCTATATAACTTTAGTTTGTAGTATTTATTGATAGGACCACTAATAACATACATATTTAAGAATTACATTTTAGGCCTACCCCTAAATTACCATTTTACTCAACGTAAATATAATTATTTATAGCCTAGATTGTGGTGCCTCATTCTCCAATTTCAGATACCGGTACCGATTTTCATTCAGTTCTCTTCAGCGATTCTCGATACAGAAATACAGTTCTTTTTAAATTCTGAGCAATATACAGACAAAACTCTAATTTTAAATATAAACCTATAGATATGTCTAAATACAGTACATACGACCTAAATGGACCAAGCGGTGTGGCCGTTATGGAGCTGAACTCTGCATTCAGGAGACCCCTCGGTTCGAACCCCACCGTCGGCATCCTGAGAATGGTGTTCTCTGACTTCCCACTTTCACTTCCAGGCTAATGCCGAGACAGTTCCTATTCATAGGGCACAACCAATTCTTTCCATCTCCATACCCAGTTTCATTCACCATCATTCATTTAATCTTCCTTAGCTCCTCAACGGAGACTGGCGCCGGGAAGGGCTTCCGGCACTAAGTAAAACATCCCATTAAAATCATCTCAACTCGTCTCCGTCCCCGTATGAAGAAACGGGACAAAGGGGTACATATTCATATTCGACCTAAGTGGATCGCAAACTATCGTACACATGTGCAGGGCGATAGTAGGACATCTGGGAAATCGAGTACGGCCAAGAAGTCTGCATCAGAACGTGCCGGAGATTTCCGGCAGCGCAAAATTGGAGGCGTTCCCGCAGAAGGACATACAACTCAGCACTTCCACAGTGCATGTGGAATCTGTGGATTGGGAATCGGTAATACGTGACCTCTCACAGACCATCTATGACACCACCAGCAGCTCGTGGAGGATGGCCTGACTCGAGTGGAGGAGGCACGTCAGGCAGTCATGCTTGACAGAATTTTCAAACTGCCCTTACAGTCTTGGTCTTGTGAACAAACATTGTTGTTACATCCAAGTATGTCTACTTCATTTCTGACAGAAGGACGAATTCTACGCCATAAGCCTTGTGGCCGTGTCCGTGACAGAGCCCACACATTTTTCCGTTGCCTTTTCTACATCTTGGTGAGGTCACGGCTGCGATGTATGTTGCACGTGTAGCTAGGTCTGGCCTAGTTTTAAGGACGAATGCCCTTCCTGACACCAAACATGTGTGGTGAAGTGTTTTATTAATTATTGCATGTTTCTGTGGTGTTTGGTAGTGTGGTGTGTTACATGTGAAATATGATGAGCATAAACTCACATCCCGAACATACGTGGCTTCCATTCATTCTTTCATCAAGCTCTGAAGGTGAAAAATAAAAAAACATCCGTGGTATCCTCTGACTGCCTAGACAATTAAAACGGCCACTTACTTGGAAGCGTAGAGTGCAACCACGGTTTCTAGCTGAGGTGGAAATTGTTCTGCTTATGTAGAGCCTATACCAGGATCCTAATTTTCATATTTCCTATCCGACTTCCCCTAATAAATTTCTCTTTTTCCATTCGGACTGTGATGGTAGTAGGTTTGCGAGGGCTAGTGAGTCCTTTTTCACTCCCTTCGTAGTCCCTTTCTATTGCAACTATCTTCATTCCTGGAAGGATCATAACTATTCCTTTCCTGATTTGAGTTAAAAGAGAGAATCGAACCCAAGTCTTTCTGAACCGATGGTCTCAATGATAACCACTCAGATATGATGAAGATTCTGGATAACTGTGTAGGTGCTAGTCAAATTATGGAGTAAAGCCATTTTACAATACACAGGGACTGCCAGGTCCTATGCAAATTGTGGCAGATTTTCAAATTTTCAAATTTTAGATTTTATTGTGTTCGATGTAAAGAAAGAATGGGGACGCTCACGTTACCCTCAGAATACTACACCAGCATCCTTAAGTTGTGCAGAAGTGGTAATCAGAATATTTAAATGTCGAATGGGAAATATAACAACCATCAGTTCTTTCTGTGAAGGCACACCATCCTGCTTCCTTCACGGAAACCACAAGTGCGGTTGAGAAGTGTCTTCCTCTAAGAACTTCCTCTAACATAACAAACGATACACTTCATTCTTAACACGCTACTTTTTATCAACTGTCATCGTATTGAAATGATTTTAGAATGTTTATGAGAAAGGAAGCGGGTCATCTTTCGAGACCGACTTGGACAATTTCAGTTGATTTTCGTACACAGGGCTCGAATTCCTATACAGTCATTAAACGCATAAAAGAGTGCGAGACACCCCTCTCAGTTGTCTGGCTCTAGGGGCTTCGTAGGACCAATAGTAGTTGGAAGATTGTGGTGGTGGTGATTATTGTTTTAAGAAACTGAGCTTCATTTTAAGGAAGAACAGGCAGAGAGTGCGGTCAGCACATTCTGTGCTAGCTAGCGGACATCGAGAGACAGTTGTTTATTAGTGGGCTGCAGCTGCAGACACGTGTAACTAGAGTCCGGTGTCGGCTGGTGAATTATAATATAAAAGAATTCGATGTAATTTTAAAATATACTTCTTCATTATATTCATTTGGTATAGAGGCAAGGATGTTGGAATGTAAATAATGAAATGTATTTATTTATTTATTTATTTATTTATTTATTTATTTATTTATTTATTTATTTATTTATTTATTTATTTATTTATTTATTATGTAGGCCTATTCATAACAGTTCTAAACATGTTTTAAATATCCTTCTTTCTTTATCTGTTTACCCTCCAGGGTTGGTTTATCACTCGGACTCAGCGAGGGATCCCACCTCTACCGCCTCAAGGGCAGTGTCCTGGAGCGTGAGACATTGGATCCGGGGATAAAACTAGGGAGAATGACCAGTACCTTGCCCAGGTGGCCTCACCTGCTATGCTGAACAGGGGCCTTGGTGGTGGATGGGAAGATTGGAAGGGATAGACAAGGAAGAGGGAAGGAAGCGGCCGTGGCCTTAAGTTAGGTACCATCCCGGCATTTGCTTGGAGGAGAAGTGGGAAACCACGGAAAACCATTTCCAGGATGGGTGAGGTGGGAATCGAACCCACCTCTACTCAGTTGATCTCCCGAGGCTGAGTGGACCCCGTTCCAGCTCTCGTACCACTTTTCAAATTTTCGTGGCAGAGCCGGGAATCGAACCCGGGCTTCCGGGGGTGGCAGCTAATCACACTAACCACTACACCACAGAGACGGACTGTTTTAAATATAATTGATATAATAATAGTCTGTTATAAATAGGCCCGTATTCATTAGCACGAAAAACTCCAAATATATGGATGCACATATGAACTAAAAACGTTGAAAATATGCACTAAAATCAATCAATCAATCAATCAATCAATCAATCAATCAATCAATCAATCAATCAATCAATCAATCAATCAATCAATCAATCAATCAATCAATCAATCAATCAATCAATCAATCAATCAATCAATCAATCAATCAATCAATCAATATTCTTCTTCTTCTTCTTCTTCAAGTGCCATATGCGGTTGCCCAGACGTCGGCGATTACTCTGGAGAAAGTTTTTCTGTCTTCTGCCAGTCGGAAGAGTCTCTCAGTTGTCTTAATACTGGTCCACTGCTTGATGTTGTGTAACCATGTTATCTCTGGTCTGCCAACCCGCCGTTTGCCCTCTATTTTACCCTATTTATTTCCTCTTAATATGTGGCCTAGATAAGCTATTTTGCAAATTTTATAGTTGTTATTAGTTCTTGCTTCGTCCTAGCTCTCCTTAGGACTTCATCGTTTGTTATCATATCTGTCCAGGGTATTCTAAGCATTCTTCTGTACAACTACCTTTCAAAGGCAGCAAGTCGTTTGATACTTGTGGCTTTTAAGGTCCATGTTTCTGCTCCATATAACAGTACTAACCAGATATAGCACCTCATTAATCTCTGTCTGAGCTTCAGATTCAGATGATTATTTCAGAACAAAGACTTCATCCTGCGAAATGCAGCTCTAGCGTTCTCAATTCTGCATCTGATTTCCTTATCTGGATCCATACTGTCTGTTATTATGCTGCCGAGGTACTTGAACTGGTGGACTTGTTCTATTTTACGGTTTTTTAATGAAAAGGTGACATTTGCATTACTATTTCTGCTAAATACTATTAACTTAGTTTTTGCTACGTTTATATTGAGACCATACTGTAAACCATTGACATGGATTCTGTTCAGGAGCTCTTGAAGGCCTTCTACAGTGTTGCACAGAATCAGAGTGTCATCTGCACATATAATATTATTGATCAAAACACCATTTACTTTCACACCAATTCAACATCATGCAAAGTTTCTTTAAAAACGATGTCAGAATAGATATTAAAAGGGAGCGGCGAGAGTATACAACCATGGCGCACCCCCCTTCTGATTTTCACATCTGATGTTTTGGTTTGGTTGATTTTGACTGTTGCTTGTTAGCCCCAGTAGAGATTCTGTATGATGCGTACGGTATGTCTTTTCCATCGAAATGTTTTCGTTGGAGAATCTCTATAAGTTTTTCATGTCCCACTCTATCAAAAGCTTTCTCATAGTCAGTGAAACATGCAAGTACATCTTTGCGTAGTTGGCGGCATTTTTGGAGCAGGACATTGACGCTTCTCATGTGCCAAAGGCATTTCGGAAACCCATTTGGTTGTCATCCAAATCAATTTCGCACATCGTTCTAATGCGTGCATGAATTATACGTAAGAATGCTTTTAGCATATGACTCATCAGACTTATGAGACGGTAGTCACTGCATTTCTTTGGATGAGACTTTTTAGGTATTGCGATGAATGTCGATTGCAACCAGTCTTCTGGGATTATTCCAGTATCATAAATTGTATTGAAAAGTTTAGCAATTTGGTCAACATTCTCTTCAGTTATTAGTTTTAGAACCTCAGCTGGTATCTGGTCTGGACCTACTCCTTTACCATTAGGTGATATTGTGAGGGAATGTAATACTTCTTCTTTTGTTAATTTTGGACCTTTTGCATTGTGTAAGTACACAATTTCACCTCTGTCATCACTGAACAATTCGTTTATGTATTCTGTCCAGGTCTGTATGATTTTTTTGGGTTTGCTGGTGTCATCAAAGAGAGTCATTGGCGTCTGTTTTCTGTACAGCCCAGCTATCTCTTTTACTTTTCTGTATAACTTGAAACTATCATGGTTTTTATTTAGTTCCTCTATTTCTTCACAGTTTATTGTCATCCATCTTTCCTTGGGTAATCCGATTTTTTTCTTAATCTCCCTTTCACATCTGATGTTTTGGTTTGCCATTTTCTTGTCTTCTCCGTTCCATTAGATCAAGTATTTCATCAGTCATCAATACTGATCTGCATTTAGGGCAGTCGCCCAGGTGGCAGATTCCCTATCTGTTGTTTTCCTAGCCTTTATATAAATGATTTCAAAGAAATTGGAAATTTATTTAACATCTCCCTTGGTAAGTTATTCCAGTTCTTAACTCCCCTTCCCATAATAGAATATCAGAATCAAAATCTCTTTATTTGCAAATGAGGTGCCTACCTCGGTGGCAAATGGTACACTAAAATACATTCTTGTCAAGCACTAAATTTTAAATTAACAGGAGACGAAGAAAATTTTCCTAGAATACAATATTATACAATTTACGCTAATATTTTTTTCTAATAAACACACACACATCATCCTTAATAAATTTATATTGTTTACAAAATTCTACTTATAATATCTTACAAACATAGTCAACTCATATACAGTACGGTATGTGAAATTACTTCTAATAATACTATACAACTGGTATAAGATTAAAATTAACATTGAATTTATTTACATGTTTATATTTTACCCATTTTGGAACCTAAGTAGCATAACGACCTGCTGCGTCTTAACCAGAGCCCCTTTTGCCACCACTTTTCAGAGTTTGCCCCAGTTTGTCCTCTTGAATTCCAACTTTATCTTCATATTGTGATCTTTCCTACTTTTATTAACACCACTCAAACTTATTCGTCTACTAATGTCACTCAACGCCATCTCTCCGCTGACAGCTCGGAATATACCACTTAGTCGAGCAGCACTTCTTCTTTCTCCCAATTTTTCCAAGCTCAAAGTTTGCAACATTTTTGTAACGCTACTCTTTTGTCGGAAATCACCCAAAACAAATCGAGCTGCTTTTCTTTGGATTTTTTCCAGTTCTTGAATCAGGTAATCCTGGTGAGGGTCCCATACATTGGAAACATCCTCTAGTTGGGGTCTTACCAGAGACTTATATGCCCTCTCCTTTACATCCTTACTACAACCCCTAAACACCCTCATAACCATGTGCAGAGATCTGTATCTTTTATTTACAATCGCATATATGTGATTACCCCAATGAAGATATTTCCTTATATTAACACCTAGATACTTACAATGATCCCCAAAAGGAACTTTCACCCTATCAACGCAGTAATTACAACTGAGAGGACTTTTCCTATTCGTGAAACTCACAACCTGACTTTTAACCCCGTTTATCAACATACCATTGCCTGCTATCCATCTCACAGCACTATCGAGGTCACGTTGCAGTTGCTCACAATCTTGTAACTTATTTATTACTCTATACAGAATAACATCATCCGCAAAAAGCCTTACCTCTGATACGACCCCTTTACTCATATCATTTATATATATAAGAAAACATAAAGGTCCAATAATACTGCCTTGAGGAATTCCCCTCTTAATTATTATAGGGTCAGATAAAGCTTCGCCTATTCTAATTCTCTGAGATCTATTTTCTAGAAATATAGCAACCCATTCAGTCACTCTTTTGTCTAGTGCAATTGCACTCATATTTGCCAGTAATCTCCCATGATCCACCCTATCAAATGCTTTAGACAGGTCAATCGAGATACAGTCCATTTGACCACCTGAATCCAAGGTATCTGCTATATCTTGCTGGAATCCTACACGTTGAGCTTCGGTGGAATAACCTTTCCTAAAACCGAACTGCCTTCTATCGAACCAGTTATTAATTTCACAAACATGTCTAATATAATCAGAAATTATTTAAATTTTGTGTGTGCGTGTTCCATTCAGTGCTATTTATATATTGGTGTTTAGTGCTTGTTGGTATAAATTGGGAGTAGTATTATTTATTTGAAATTTATAACAAGTAATTCAATTGGTGTTCAGTAGATTACGTTTTCTAGGTTAAATAGGCTAGCTAGGTGTAATTTATTTCGAATTAAGGTTTAGGAAATACTTTGGGTAATAATTTTAACTTTTAAAACAATATTTTTAAATATCTATAGGTTCTTTGGTATAATAGCCTACTTACAAAGGCAGATTATCATGAGTTGTAACTCATTGAAATTTCCGCCGCTACTTTTCCGATATTTCGTACAGATATCCGTTCGAACTATCACGAAGGTAATGATTTATTACATTAAGTAACACGATAAGCCTGTAAACATCGATTTAAAGATAATTCAATTTCACTGGATAAGTTACGGTACTTAACAGTTTTTGGATTGTTGACGATTGTTGCTACATGCACATGATAGTTGTGTAAATAAATACAAAGTCAGCTGATTCATTATTCCCATAATTTGTAGTCTTAGTTCCCTGCATACTTTGTACTTTCCACCTTCGTTTATTCATCGAGTAAAATTAATAATCAAATTCCTATAGCCCAATAATATTGCATTTCAAGCCCCCGGCGTGGTTTTGACAGAAATTATAGTAGACAACCTCTTATTCTCAGCATTTAAGGACACTTTTATCCCCGTCCCGTGTAGCAGGGAAAATAATACTAATCCACCAGCGGTAAAAGTTCATATAACCACACATCAGCTGAAAATTATTGTAGTGTAGATACAGTATATTTAGATAGCGCCGTATCTTGACTGCTATATTCGTGTGTTATCTTTCGTGTGTATCTATTAGAGTGTAGTTCTAATAATAATTTGTCTAAGCATATAGCTTTGTTGGTAATCTTTGAGTACAGTAGTTCTTGCAAATTTCATTTCTGTCCATCAATCAATCAATCAATCAATCAATCAATCAATCAATCAATCAATCAATCAATCAATCAATCAATCAATCAATCAATCAATCAATCAATCAATCAATCAATCAATCAACCAATCAATCAATCAATCAATCAATCAATCAATCAATCAATCAATCAATCAATCAATCAATCAATCAATCAATCAATCAATCAATCAATCAATCAATCAATCAATCACTACTGATCTGCATTTAGGGCAGTCGCCCAGGTGGCAGATTCCCTATCTGTTGCTTTCCTAGCCTTTTCCTAAATGATTTCAGAGAAATTGGAAATTTATTGAACGTCTCCCTTGGTAAGTTACTCCAATCCCTAACTCCCCTTCCTATAAATGCATATTTGCTCCAGTTTTTCCTCTTGAATTCCAACTTCATCTTCATATTGTGATCTTTCCTACTTTTATAAACGCCACTCAAATTTATTCGTCTACTAATGTCACTCAACGCCATCTCTCCGGTGACAGCTCGGAACATACCACTTAGTCGAGCAGCTCTTCTTCTTTCTCTCAATTCTTCCCAACCCAAACATTGCAACGTTTTTGTAACGCTACTCTTTTGTCGGAAATCACCCAGAACAAATCGAGCTGCTTTTCTTTGGATTTTTTCCAGTTCTTGAATCAGGTAATCCTGGTGAGGGTCCCATACACTGGAACCATACTCTAGTTGGGGTCTTACCAGAGGCTTATATGCCCTCTCCTTTACATCCTTACTACAACCCCTAAACACCCTCATAACCATGTGCAGAGAACTGTACCCTTTATTTACAATCCCATTTATGTGATTACCCCATTGATGATCTTTCCTTATATTAACACCTAGATACTTACAATGATCCCCAAAAGGAACCTTCACCCCATCAACGCAGTAATTAAAACTGAGAGGACTTTTCCTATTTGTGAATCTCACAACCTGACTTTTAACCCCGTTTATCAACATACCATTGCCTGCTGTCATCTCACAACACTTTCGAGGTCACGTTGCAGTTGCTCACAATCTTGTAACTTATTTATCACTCTATAGAGAATAACATCATCCACAAAAAGCCTTACCTCCGATTCCACTCCTTTACTCATATCATTTATATATATAAGAAAACATAAAGGTCCGACAATACTGCATTGAGGAATTCCCCTCTTAACTATTATAGGGTCAGATAAAGCTTCACCTACTCTAATTATATGAGATCTATTTTCTAGAAATGTAGCAACTCATTCGGTCACTCTTTTGTCTAGTCCAATTGCACTCATTTTTGCCAGCAGTCTCCCATGATCCACCCCATCAAATGCTTTAGACAGGTCAATCGCAATACAGTCCATTTGACCTCCAGAATCCAAGATATCTGCTATATGTTGCTGGAATCCTACAAGTTGAGCTTCAGTGGAATAACCTTTCCTAAAACCGAAATGCCTTCTATCGAACCAATTATTAATTTTACAAACATATCTAATACAACCAGAAAGAATGCCTTCCCAAAGCTTACATACAATGCATGACAAACTTACTGGCCTGTAATTTTCAGCTTTATGTCTATCACCCTTTCCTTTATACACAGGGGCTACAATAGTAACTCTCCATTTATCTGGTATAGCTCCTCCGACCAAACAATAATCAAATAAGTACTTCAGATATGGTACTATATCCCAACCCATTGTCTTTAGTATATCCCCAGAAATCTTATCAATTCCAGCTGCTTTTCTAGTTTTCAACTTTTGTATCTTATTGTATATGTCATTGTTATCATATGTAAATTTTAATACTTCTTTAACCTTAGTCTGCTCCTCTATCTGGACATTATCCTTGTAACAAACAATCTTTACATACTGCTGACTGAATACTTCGGCCTTTTGAAGATCCTCACATACACACTCCCCTTGTTCATTAATTATTCCTGGAATGTCCTTCCTTCTTAGAACCTGTTGCTGCCTTAAAATACTTAAACATACCCTTCCGTTTTTCACTAAAATTTGTATGACTGCCAATTATGCTTGCCATCATGATATCCTTAGCTGCCTTCTTTGCTAGATTCAATTTTCTAGTAAGTTCCTTCAGTTTCTCCTTACTTCCGCAGCCATTTCTATTTCTTTCCCGTCTGCACCTCCTTCTTAGTCTCTTTATTTCTCTATTATAATAAAGTGGAATTTTACCATTCCTTACCACCCTTAAAGGTACAAACCTGTTTTCGCATTCCTCAACAATTTATTTAAACCCATCCCAGAGTCTGTTTACATTTTTATTTACCGTTTTCCACCGATCATAGTTACTTTTAGAAGCTGCCTCATGCCTGCATTATCAGCCATATCGTACTGCCTAATAGTCCTACTTTTAAGACCTTCCTTTCTATCACATTTATTTTTAACTACCACAAAAACAGCTTCATGATCACTAATACCATCTATTACTTCAGTTTCCCTATAGAGCTCATCTGGTTTTATCAGCACCACATCCAGGATATTTTTCCCTCTGGTTGGTTCCATCACTTTCTGAATCAGCTGTCCTTCCCATATTAACTTATTTGCCATTTGTTGGTCATGCTTCCTGTCGTTCGCATTTCCTTCCCAATTGACATCAGGCAAACTCAGATCTCCCGCTACAATCACATTTATTTCCATGTCGTTTCCCACATAGCTGACTAACCTATCAAATAATTCCGAATCTGCGTCAGTGCTACCCTTTCCAGATCTGTACACTCCAAATATATCAAGTTGCCTATTATCTTTGGAAATGAGCCTTACACCTAGTATTTCATGTGTCTCATCTTTAACCTTTTCGTTGCTTACAAATTCTTCTTTCACCAGAATGAACACTCCCCCTCCCATCCTTCCTATCCTATCTCTACGATACACACTCCAGTGCCGTGAGAAAATTTCTGCATCCATTATATCATTTCTCAGCCATGATTCAACTCCTATTACAATATCTGTTAAATATATATCTATTAAATTAATTCTATTCCTTTCTTTACAATACTTCTACAGTGCAACACTAACAATTTTATGTCATCCCTACTTGATTTCCAGTTCCCTGTTCCCTTATCAACGCTCCCTAGGCCATCCCGTTTCCCTGAATGTACCTCCCTATTACCCTTCCAAACAAATTTCCTAACTTATACGTACCACTGCGGTTTAAATGAAGGCCATCTGAGCGCAGATCCCTATCTCCTACCCACCCATTAGGATCTAGAAATTTCACTCCCAGTTTCCCACATACCCACTCCATAGTCTCATTTAAATCCCCAATCACCCTCCAGTCAGTATCCCTCCTACACAGTATTCCACTAATAACAATCTCCGCTTTCTTAAACTTCAACCGTGCTGCATTTACCAGATCCCACACATCTCCAACTATGTTGGTACTTATATCAGCTTGCCTTACGTTGTTGGTACCAACGTGAAACACTACCACCTTTTCCTTCCCCTCCTCCCTCTCTTCTACTTTCCTCAACATCTGCCTCAACCTAATTCCTGGATAACACTCTACCCTGGTACCCTTTCCTCCACAAACTTTCCCCACGTGTCTAACGATGGAATCCGCCATGACCAGAGCCTCAACCCTACCCACCTCATTTCATCCCCTCCCCTGCTGGTCAGCCCTATCTTTCCTGATAGCTGCAGAAGTTACTTCCTCCTCCCTTTTCTCCTTCCCATGACCCTGTTCCACCTGCCTTTTCCTATCCTCTACTCTACATTTCCCTTTCCTACCTTTTCCCTTCCTCCTACTTCCACACATCTCAGCAACAGTTCCCTGTCCCTCATCTTCCCTCTGTTGTTCTACCTGGAGTGACTCGTACTGATTTCGCACAGACACCTGTCCTGAATTCTGATCCTGAATGGAGCCCCCAGCCTGCAATCTCCTTCCCCTTGGAACATTAGACCACCTGTCTTCTACAATTCCCCCCTGTCCTTCCCCTCCATCTTGTACACCTACTGTAACCTGTATATTATTTGAGGGAGTCCTATCTTCCTTCCTGTCTTCTGTGAGAATCCTAATTATCTCCCTCAAACTTTCCAACTCCTCCCTCATACCCCTCAATGCCTCGCCACACCCACAGTTCGTACACTCTCACTCCTTAGCCATTCTTTACGGGAAGAAAAATGAAAATAAAATAACTTATTTGCAAAAAGAAATGAACGGAAGGACATATTGTCTGGGTAGTACTCAAAGATCACACGACTGTAAGGTAATTTATATACAACTACACTACAATGCTACTTAGTCGTACTCTATTATTTATCCTACAACCCCTAACAGGATAAAAACTGCTGTTATTTACTGAATACACAAGAACTACACAATTCCAAACTGCAATTAAGCCTATTCTAATTACAACAACAGTATTTGAGTACGAGTTTCTACGGATACCTCTACTACACCAGTACTACACAAATATTTTACAACAATAAAATAAGCACACTAAATTCTAATAGAATATTACTCGTATACTACTGTACAGTACTATACACTACAGTAATTTTTAAACTACTTTCAGACGTATCCTAATTACGAAACCGGTACCGTATGTCACTACTAAGCACAAACAGAGATGAAATTTGCAAGAACTACTGTACTCAAAGATTACCAACGAAGCTAAAGTTTAGACAAATTATTATTAGTATTACGGTCTAATAGACATACACGAAAGATAACGCGAATATAGCAGGCAAGATACGGCACTATCTAAATGTACTGTGTCTATACTACAATGTATCTACACTACACTACACTGTGTTTGGTTAAATGCTTAAGTATCGAAAGGATTGCCGTACACGAAGAAAAACACGAATATTACTGGCAAGGTACTATCTAATATATTATAACTTATCTTCACTACAATTCTACTGAAATGTGGTTATGTGATTATTACAGCTGGTGGATTACTATTATTATTCCCTACTCCACGGGACGGGGAATAAAAGTGTCCTTAATTAGGCCTACTGAAAAATACAAGGTTGTCTAAAACTATTTCTCAAGTATTTCTATCAAAACTACTCCTACTACTCCAGGGACTTGAATTTCAATTACTGGGGTATATGAACTTTATTATTATTAGCTAACCGCTCATAAATACTGAAAGATCGAGGGAGCGAAATATAAATTACGGGTACTTTAACTACCTACCCAGAAGTACAAATGATTGGAATACAAGGTCAGCTGATTTTTATTTATATTTACATCACTACACTACTCCCTTTGTTCACGACTGTAGCCAACAATGCAATATTTGAATATGAGGAGCGACAATAATCAATAAAAATACAACAACTGTTAACTATTACCGTGTATTCTCTTTAACTACTTTTTCAATAGAAGTTTACAGGCGTATCGTGATTTTTAATGTAGTAAATTATTACCTTCGCGATAGTTTGGACGAATATCTATACGAAATACCGGAGAAATTTCGGCGGAAGTTACTGTACTATTCCTTATGATAATCTGCCTTTGTAAGTATTATACTGCACCCGTCCACCTCCCGAGTCCCAGACTAGCATTTATCTCAGGGGTGTCGGTTCATTATTTAAATCATCAAATATAAATATAACGGCATAATAGAACACGGGGATGAACGGAGCAACTTAAAATTAAAAGGGGGAAGGCTCGATTGTAACTTGAATTTAAGGACTCCATGATAGGACTAGGAAGTGACTGTTACTTTAAAAAGGGCATCATCTAACTACAATAAAAAGATTATGAGAGTGGTTTCCTTTGAAATAATTTGCCAGAAGGAGCGGTTTATTACGCCATTTGACGTATAAAACTTTGATACACGTGGCAACAATATTTGAATTTACACACATGTTACATATATAAATCACTTGCCATACCGCAAGTGGTATCAATATCTTGCTGCGTTGCTTCTGAAATAAAATGACATTTTGGAGGTATAATTTACGGATCGATTCCGTTTGAATCGAACCGTTACTCAAGGATATAGCTTCCTTCTATCGGGAGCCCGAGCATAACCCATGTTACGGTCGGCTTCCCGATTTAACTAAGATGATGTACTCCGGCTATATACATTTTTCCGAGACCGGTACTCGGACTGGGTAATGTTTCTCGTGAAGTGCGAAAACTGGATTCCACGGACAGTTCCTATCTTACGATATCCAGCTGATGCCATACCAATGAATTAGCATTTACATTTTATTTACATGTGATCTGAATTGTCACCAGTTAGCCTCAGTAGACTACTGACACAGATGAGATAACGAGAAGCCGTGGGAAATACCGTGGCCATGGCCCCCCTCGCATCGCGAGCGAAGTAAACAAACCCGCAAGTATGTAACATCGTCCCATACGGAGACCGTACAATAAAGAGGTACCAAATGACTCTAATATTATCATTCTCATTATTCAAACATACGAATAGAGGGATATCGTCACCAAATAATTTAATCCACAAAATTATCATCCTCGAAATTATTATTATTATTATTATTATTATTATTATTATTATTATTATTATTATTATTATTATTATTATTATTATTCAACGGTTCCTGGCACTGTCACGTTTGATTAATATCATCATTATTATGCGGGATGCAAACACAAATGGTTATTACTGTTATTATTATTATATCCCTCTCGTGGTTATTATTATTATTAATTAATAGGTGACTCAAGATATTATTATTGTTATTCACGTCACTTAAGAGGTTATTATTATTAATGGACCGGTCACTTCCGCCAAATTATATATTAAGATATCGGTCGCAATTACAAATTAATTCACTGATCAACCAACGACATCATTACAGTTATTATTATGACAATTATTATTAATCCGACCGCGGTGATTTAACATCGTCCTTACATTGTTATTATTATCGGTTGCATATTATCATTTAGATTCCCGTTTAACATCTTTATCAACGCTCAATTAATTAAGGCGGTCCAATCCTTTATCTGCAATATTTATTATTATTATTATCACGACATCATGATTGTCCCTCGCTCGTCATTACAATGAATACAATATACGACCATTTATGTGGAATCTGAACTCTCCTTATCCTTAGATCCGTTGTATCTCAACGAATAACTGTGCAGTCTATTTATTTCGTACATGCTGTCACGGGTTCGAATTCTACCCGCTGCGTAACTCAGTATTTCTCTGTGACACTGCCCGTACATTTTACACTCATATCAATATCCTAAGTGTCTCTCGTACGGAATTTATTTTCCTCTCTATCTTAATATTCCTCGATTCATTTATTTATTCCTCACAGAATTATCAACTGACTTATTTATTCATTTCGGACATCGTACGACCTTTTATTATCTGACTGCAAATTCTTTCACATTTTCTATCTCATTTGGATCTATGCCTTAGTTCATTCTCCACAAATAATCGTAACATCTTGAAATTATATTTACCAAAATTTGACAATCATGGTCTCGTAATATTAGCACTACATGTTCCGGCTAATGAATCGCAACTTCAACACGCGACATTTATACGTAAAAAAATATTGGACCGTAATTTAAACCACACGTTCATTAACATGTACGGATTATTAATACCGATCTACATTTCAATATTATTAATCGATCAAATTAAGTTATCACGCACTTTAATTCCGAATAAAAAAAAACGACATCCCGTCATTAAATGATTCCCAATAAACTCAACACTTGATCACATAAATTATTATTATCTCCAAATCATATTTAAAAAAGAAATATCTTCACAAAAAAAATAGTTATATTATTTATTTATTATTATTATTAATATTTAAAAAAAATAATAATTTCGCCTGTAATACGGTAGTCCACTCTTAATATGTTTAACGCATAACCCCTTTTACAAATTCAATTTATTCTGGCACTAATCACTCCAGATATGATTTACTTGGAAATATCATATTAATCGCATCTCACAAATTTAACAACTTCACTTTGAAAATATGACCATATTAATTTCAACAAAACACTCTTGGTATGGCGAAGCTGGATTTTCCTTCCATGTCATTAAATGGCTCGTTAAAATTGACAAAACATAAAAGCACATATCGGGTCTTATTTAACTAGCATAATCAAAATCAAATGTAAAGAAAATTATCGACTACAAAGAAAATATGAATGCATGCATGACTTAACGTACTACACTATATATACAAATTTACATCTCCAACAAACTGAATACATAAAAGACCCGATTATTTACATTATTATGATTTACTACTGTCCGTGCTACAAATTTAGGATGGGGTCGTTAAGCGACCCATCTTGTTACAGAAGGTAACCAAGTATAATCAAATTATTCCCATTTTTCCCATCACGATAACATTTCCCAAATATATTTTACAGTTTAGTACTCATCTTAGTTATCGGTATTCCATTGCAGCTTTGCAGACGAGAGGCTCCATCCAGCCCCTCTCTGCGTTTTACTCCTCCATCCTTGATGGCGTAGTTTCACAAAAGATTTCCTGGCACATTATTATTTTACACTCATATCTTGATTACCACCAACCTTCACCATTTACTACGTTAACACTGTATACTTTAATTTGGATACAACAAATTTCTATCCTAGACCCAAGAATTTAATATATTTACACTATTTAATCTTCGTCCACCTACCGCACAATGGACCTGGACACGTACGACGAGGTGTCAACTATTTCGCCCGTCGCGATACGCCCGATTTATACGGCATTCTTGACGTGTTCATTACATCGGTTCGGTATAGCTAAGTACAGGCTACTACTTCCTTAAAGTACTGTTCGTCACACAGTCTATTATGTACGTACTTATGGTGATATATTTTATACTACTCTCTTGCAGGGTAATTACTTTACGTCACTGATTATTCATAAATAACAAACACTATCCTACGTTAACTATTTCCAGATTTAACATGTTGCTTGAGCGCGATCACACTTTACAAACACTGGCGGATGCTCGCGCCATTAAATGACTGTACGTCCGTAGAATTCTAAGTTACCGGCGACCAACAGTTCAACTCCCGATATTCAATTCACGTGTGCTGGCGACCGTCAATTCAGCTCCAACGATTCAAGACAAGTGTGCTGGCGACCGTCAGTTCAGCTCCAACGATTCAAGACAAGTGCTTTGCGACCGTCAATTCAGCTCCGTATATATGGATGAAGCCTTTTTCCCGCGGATTTGTTGACGTCATGCCCCTTAGGGAGGGGGTGGATTTTTAATATCGGTACTTGCACTCCGAATTGGAAGTTAAAATTTACATCAAATTAATCCACTCCGCTAGCATATCTGCTGGATAAAATATGAACTCCTGGTGATCACAGATTTAGGAGATATGGATGTATTTCGCTCCTCACATTTCGCGCCTTTGTAAGCGTCCCTGACAACGTGGTCTTCTTTCAGCCAATGAGATTCAAGCTGTCCGGTTTCCAAGAAATCCAGCCTTCAATTTATTTAATTTGCCAATAAGTATTGATTATTTTTCCATGCATGACCCCTAATAAATTCATTACATTCATCCGCGTACTCATATTAATTTATTACTGATTACTTTTGTAGTTACGAAAATATCTCATCCATCATTCCTTAAGATGGTATCACTGAGTCTCCCATCAAATTTTTACTATTGGCCGGCAAGCGGTCACGTGATTTAAATCTCCACCTGCTCGAACTTAGGCTAGCGAACGTACACTCAGCCGCTGTAATTTTCCATGAGGTCATGGAATTTCCGTCCTACCAAAAATATCCCAAGGTCTTACTCATGTGGTGGGTTTTCTTTGTATGACTCTCCCCCTTCCTCTTCCTGACCAAGACTTATTTGTGGACTCTGTATTTCCTTGTACGCCAACTAATGATATTCCCTGCTGTGAAGTAGCTAAAAGTTGTCGGGTTGAGCTAATCCGTCAGGCTCCAGTCTGTCGTCCTTCCTTCGCTCTGATTTCAACATTACATAAACGAAATATTTTCAAATACACTCCTCTGTATTTCAATAAATGTCTCATATTATTTTACCGATCAAATCATGATTGATTATGGGCCTAAGTCACTCGGGTTCATCTTCCTCTTGCCCAGGTAAAAAAAATCTAGTGAGCATCATGAGATTTTTTTTTTTTTTTTATGATGTGTCCTTATCATCACTATCATGATTTGACATTGGATCCTCTGTTCTGCGACGGCTATTGATTTCGTCTCTCAACATCTGGTTCCTGACCCTTAATTCCTCGTTCTGTCTTTCGATTTCATGGATCGTATTGACAAATTCCTGCACGTCGCTGTCTATCTCTCCACACTCTGGACATGGCCTTGCTTCAATTGGTGTATGGATTACTTGGACTTCTTCTTCCCTTCCGTCATCTTCTTCATCCTCTTCTTCGACATCATCATCTTCCGGCTCGTCATCTGCTTCCTCTCGTTCATCCTCTGCTTCTAGTCACATCTCTTTGTTTCCTTGTCCCGAATCGAACGTCGGTGCATTCGGGTTCAAGTCGCTGCCCCCTTTCCTTGCTCTTTGGAACTGCAAGCTCTCCGCTCCTGTCGCTTCCTCATCACGGCCTCGATCATGGATCGCCTCCTTCCATTTTCTCTTGTTCAGCTCTTCTATGTACCGCCTAGACTCTTGGTATCTGTCATCCTTCTCCTGACGAGATCCTCCCTGGTAATATCTCGGGTTCCCTTGATTCCTAGCTGGATACGGCCTATAATTACTTCTCTGGAATCCACGGTATCCCCTGTCAGCTCGAAAATTTCCTTGGTTTGTTTGCCGGTTGCCTTCCGCAAAATTCCTTGGTCTCGTCCATTGTCGCGGCTTCCACTCCGTATTATATGTTCGACGAGGTTCCGGATCAGTACTAGTTCCCTGGTTCTTCGTACTAGTGGTCTTCGGTTCGATATTATTCACCTGTTGGTCCCTGCTCCTAATTTGTCTTGGGTTCGAATGATGCGTTGTGAGGTCTAATTGACGTAATAAAGCCTCCGCATCGACAGCTGTCTGGACATTTGACGCTATCATCATTCGTTGGACCTCGAATGGCAATTGTTTTCCAATGGCGCTAATCAATTCTGTTTCGCTCATTGGATTATCAAGCTCTCGTAGCTTGTGAAATTGTGCCACAAAGTAATCTGAGAATTTCGTGGGTGAAGATGTTGAATATCGTCTGGAGTATACTTCCAGCCTTAACTCCTGCTGTTCCTGAATACTCCAGAACTTTTGGAGAAAAGCCCGCCGAAATCCTTCAAAATCTTCAAAAGTATACAAGAAAGCCCTGAACCATACAGCTGGTGCTCCGTCTAGGAATTTCTCGACCGTTCGCAGTTGTCGCTCTACTGGTATTTTATTCTCATTTATATAACCGGCGATTTCCCGGATGAAACCTTTCGGGGTAATATGCCCACGGGCATCGAACTTCGGTGGCTTGTCATCAGACATCTTAATGACGTGTACCACCGATGTCGGGATAGCATTTGATGACGTAGACGACCCATCTCTGTTTTCAAACTTGAAACCGTGTGTATCAGCATGGGATAGGCCCCCTTTCTTATGAATCCCCTGGTTATCATGGGGTTCGTATTCGCGATATTGGAGGTTAAAATCTTGGCTAGACGCTGATGGTTCCAACCTAGCCTTCAACATCTCCAAGTCTTTTCGGATGTCATCCATTCCGTCGGGATTACAACTGGCTATTTCTTTTGTGCCGGAATTTTGCCCATTATACGCCTTGCATTGTTCTAATAGGCGAACTTCCGTGTCGGCAAATGATTGGCCCTGTTCGATTAGATCTTCCGTCCGCTGGAATAACGCTAAGTTTGCGTCTTCGCACTTAGTTATTCTCTGGCTACGGTCTTCTAAATTTATAGTTAGTTCTTCGACTTTGTTTTTCAGTCCTGCTACGATGACAAGTGTACGTGCGGCTTCCCCACGTAACTCGTTCATGCCCTTGTCATGCTTGTCCAAGGTGCCAGCTATCTGCGCGCATTTTTCTTCTACTTGTCCCCGGACGATGTCATTCTCCTTCCTACACTCATCCCGAATTTCCTCTATGTGTGATTCTATGTCTTTTTTATCAGTTAATCGCAGAGCGGCGAGTTCCTTGACACTAGCGTTCAATTTTTCCTTAATTTCTGCGCGTTCCATTTGAGCCTCATCTCTAACGCGGTCAACCTTTTCATTAACGATGGTAATGTACGCATCCATGTGCACTTTTAATTCGTCTTTCGCGAAGTGACATGCTTCCTGGACTTGAGTTAATTGGTCCCTAAGTTCCTGTCCCATCGCTACGCTCGCGGCCTGAACTGCATCTATTTGTGCCTTGAGTTCTGTTTTATTAACTTCGCACGCAGCCTGTACCTGGTCTATTTTATTCTCTAGTGAAACACTCGCGGCCTGTACTTTGTCTAATTTGTCCTCTAATGAAACATTATTAACCTTCATTTGTTCTGCAAGTTCATGTTTAACTGAAACATTATCAGCCTGCATTTGATCAACTTTATTTTCTAATGAAACACTATTAGCCTGTACTTGATCTATTTTATTCTCTACCGAAACACTATTAGTCTGTAATTGATCTAACCTTCGTTCCATTGGACCAATACTTGCAGCCAATGCTTGCATCAAGTCCTCTAACGTGAGAGTTTTCATCTCTCCCTGTCCTTCTACCACTATGTCCTGGGATCGCTCCCCACCGTCGTCAGACATTATAACTTTTCTTGAGAAAGCAAAAGGGCCGATCGGCCTCTCACCTGGCTGCACACGAAGGAATACGCTATTGGGTCTAGGCCCTATCCTATGACATTATACCCCTACACAAACTTTCATTTAACGAAAAAAAATTTTGACTATAAAACTTGTTTACATTTGCAGGTCATTCAACTTGAATGCTGGCTTGCGCCCAAGATTTCACAATAAACCGCTCCAATATAACAACAACAACAACATTAAAAACAACGACGAAGTTGGAAATATCCTGCCCTGAAATACGTTAATTTTAATTTATACCATCTCAACCTCTTTTTAACTAATAACTTGAACTGGTGCTCAGTAATATTTTTACCATTTCAAGCCTTCCTAAACAGCTGTTTATAATATTCATCTCATGTCCAATGACATTTAAATGGAGTCCTGAATTACCAACATAATATTAAATTTCATATGGGAAAAGAGAAACATCAAATCTTCGAGCTTATTGAATTTTGAATCATTGCCAAACTTGAAGAGATTAGCAATGGATTATAATACTAACTAGTCAAATCTAGCTCCGTTCGAAACTAACCTTACTCTAGCATGATACTACGTTACAAGTGAACACACACTTGACCGTGATGCGGTCATCAATTAATAAAAATCAAAAATTTAAAATTATAAAATTTGGAAAAAAAATATAAAAATATAAAAATTGATTAGCAATAAAATTTGCCTCTCTGCCGTTCTTAAAGCAACACTTTGCCGTTCTTAAAGCCCCACTTTGGGCCAGCCATTTTGCACCCGTCCACCTCCCGAGTCCCAGACTAGCATTTATCTCAGGGGTGTCGGTTCATTATTTAAATCATCAAATATAAATATAACGGCATAATAGAACACGGGGATGAACGGAGCAACTTAAAATTAAAAGGGGGAAGGCTCGATTGTAACTTGAATTTAAGGACTCCATGATAGGACTAGGAAGTGACTGTTACTTTAAAAAGGGCATCATCTAACTACAATAAAAAGATTATGAGAGTGGTTTCCTTTGAAATAATTTGCCAGAAGGAGCGGTTTATTACGCCATTTGACGTATAAAACTTTGATACACGTGGCAACAATATTTGAATTTACACACATGTTACATATATAAATCACTTGCCATACCGCAAGTGGTATCAATATCTTGCTGCGTTGCTTCTGAAATAAAATGACATTTTGGAGGTATAATTTACGGATCGATTCCGTTTGAATCGAACCGTTACTCAAGGATATAGCTTCCTTCTATCGGGAGCCCGAGCATAACCCATGTTACGGTCGGCTTCCCGATTTAACTAAGATGATGTACTCCGGCTATATACATTTTTCCGAGACCGGTACTCGGACTGGGTAATGTTTCTCGTGAAGTGCGAAAACTGGATTCCACGGACAGTTCCTATCTTACGATATCCAGCTGATGCCATACCAATGAATTAGCATTTACATTTTATTTACATGTGATCTGAATTGTCACCAGTTAGCCTCAGTAGACTACTGACACAGATGAGATAACGAGAAGCCGTGGGAAATACCGTGGCCATGGCCCCCCTCGCATCGCGAGCGAAGTAAACAAACCCGCAAGTATGTAACATCGTCCCATACGGAGACCGTACAATAAAGAGGTACCAAATGACTCTAATATTATCATTCTCATTATTCAAACATACGAATAGAGGGATATCGTCACCAAATAATTTAATCCACAAAATTATCATCCTCGAAATTATTATTATTATTATTATTATTATTATTATTATTATTATTATTATTATTATTATTATTATTATTATTATTATTATTATTATTATTATTATTATTATTATTATTCAACGGTTCCTGGCACTGTCACGTTTGATTAATATCATCATTATTATGCGGGATGCAAACACAAATGGTTATTACTGTTATTATTATTATATCCCTCTCGTGGTTATTATTATTATTAATTAATAGGTGACTCAAGATATTATTATTGTTATTCACGTCACTTAAGAGGTTATTATTATTAATGGACCGGTCACTTCCGCCAAATTATATATTAAGATATCGGTCGCAATTACAAATTAATTCACTGATCAACCAACGACATCATTACAGTTATTATTATGACAATTATTATTAATCCGACCGCGGTGATTTAACATCGTCCTTACATTGTTATTATTATCGGTTGCATATTATCATTTAGATTCCCGTTTAACATCTTTATCAACGCTCAATTAATTAAGGCGGTCCAATCCTTTATCTGCAATATTTATTATTATTATTATCACGACATCATGATTGTCCCTCGCTCGTCATTACAATGAATACAATATACGACCATTTATGTGGAATCTGAACTCTCCTTATCCTTAGATCCGTTGTATCTCAACGAATAACTGTGCAGTCTATTTATTTCGTACATGCTGTCACGGGTTCGAATTCTACCCGCTGCGTAACTCAGTATTTCTCTGTGACACTGCCCGTACATTTTACACTCATATCAATATCCTAAGTGTCTCTCGTACGGAATTTATTTTCCTCTCTATCTTAATATTCCTCGATTCATTTATTTATTCCTCACAGAATTATCAACTGACTTATTTATTCATTTCGGACATCGTACGACCTTTTATTATCTGACTGCAAATTCTTTCACATTTTCTATCTCATTTGGATCTATGCCTTAGTTCATTCTCCACAAATAATCGTAACATCTTGAAATTATATTTACCAAAATTTGACAATCATGGTCTCGTAATATTAGCACTACATGTTCCGGCTAATGAATCGCAACTTCAACACGCGACATTTATACGTAAAAAAATATTGGACCGTAATTTAAACCACACGTTCATTAACATGTACGGATTATTAATACCGATCTACATTTCAATATTATTAATCGATCAAATTAAGTTATCACGCACTTTAATTCCGAATAAAAAAAACGACATCCCGTCATTAAATGATTCCCAATAAACTCAACACTTGATCACATAAATTATTATTATCTCCAAATCATATTTAAAAAAGAAATATCTTCACAAAAAAAATAGTTATATTATTTATTTATTATTATTATTAATATTTAAAAAAAATAATAATTTCGCCTGTAATACGGTAGTCCACTCTTAATATGTTTAACGCATAACCCCTTTTACAAATTCGATTTATTCTGGCACTAATCACTCCAGATATGATTTACTTGGAAATATCATATTAATCGCATCTCACAAATTTAACAACTTCACTTTGAAAATATGACCATATTAATTTCAACAAAACACTCTTGGTATGGCGAAGCTGGATTTTCCTTCCATGTCATTAAATGGCTCGTTAAAATTGACAAAACATAAAAGCACATATCGGGTCTTATTTAACTAGCATAATCAAAATCAAATGTAAAGAAAATTATCGACTACAAAGAAAATATGAATGCATGCATGACTTAACGTACTACACTATATATACAAATTTACATCTCCAACAAACTGAATACATAAAAGACCCGATTATTTACATTATTATGATTTACTACTGTCCGTGCTACAAATTTAGGATGGGGTCGTTAAGCGACCCATCTTGTTACAGAAGGTAACCAAGTATAATCAAATTATTCCCATTTTTCCCATCACGATAACATTTCCCAAATATATTTTACAGTTTAGTACTCATCTTAGTTATCGGTATTCCATTGCAGCTTTGCAGACGAGAGGCTCCATCCAGCCCCTCTCTGCGTTTTACTCCTCCATCCTTGATGGCGTAGTTTCACAAAAGATTTCCTGGCACATTATTATTTTACACTCATATCTTGATTACCACCAACCTTCACCATTTACTACGTTAACACTGTATACTTTAATTTGGATACAACAAATTTCTATCCTAGACCCAAGAATTTAATATATTTACACTATTTAATCTTCGTCCACCTACCGCACAATGGACCTGGACACGTACGACGAGGTGTCAACTATTTCGCCCGTCGCGATACGCCCGATTTATACGGCATTCTTGACGTGTTCATTACATCGGTTCGGTATAGCTAAGTACAGGCTACTACTTCCTTAAAGTACTGTTCGTCACACAGTCTATTATGTACGTACTTATGGTGATATATTTTATACTACTCTCTTGCAGGGTAATTACTTTACGTCACTGATTATTCATAAATAACAAACACTATCCTACGTTAACTATTTCCAGATTTAACATGTTGCTTGAGCGCGATCACACTTTACAAACACTGGCGGATGCTCGCGCCATTAAATGACTGTACGTCCGTAGAATTCTAAGTTACCGGCGACCAACAGTTCAACTCCCGATATTCAATTCACGTGTGCTGGCGACCGTCAATTCAGCTCCAACGATTCAAGACAAGTGTGCTGGCGACCGTCAGTTCAGCTCCGTATATATGGATGAAGCCTTTTTCCCGCGGATTTGTTGACGTCATGCCCCTTAGGGAGGGGGTGGATTTTTAATATCGGTACTTGCACTCCGAATTGGAAGTTAAAATTTACATCAAATTAATCCACTCCGCTAGCATATCTGCTGGATAAAATATGAACTCCTGGTGATCACAGATTTAGGAGATATGGATGTATTTCGCTCCTCACATTTCGCGCCTTTGTAAGCGTCCCTGACAACGTGGTCTTCTTTCAGCCAATGAGATTCAAGCTGTCCGGTTTCCAAGAAATCCAGCCTTCAATTTATTTAATTTGCCAATAAGTATTGATTATTTTTCCATGCATGACCCCTAATAAATTCATTACATTCATCCGCGTACTCATATTAATTTATTACTGATTACTTTTGTAGTTACGAAAATATCTCATCCATCATTCCTTAAGATGGTATCACTGAGTCTCCCATCAAATTTTTACTATTGGCCGGCAAGCGGTCACGTGATTTAAATCTCCACCTGCTCGAACTTAGGCTAGCGAACGTACACTCAGCCGCTGTAATTTTCCATGAGGTCATGGAATTTCCGTCCTACCAAAAATATCCCAAGGTCTTACTCATGTGGTGGGTTTTCTTTGTATGACTCTCCCCCTTCCTCTTCCTGACCAAGACTTATTTGTGGACTCTGTATTTCCTTGTACGCCAACTAATGATATTCCCTGCTGTGAAGTAGCTAAAAGTTGTCGGGTTGAGCTAATCCGTCAGGCTCCAGTCTGTCGTCCTTCCTTCGCTCTGATTTCAACATTACATAAACGAAATATTTTCAAATACACTCCTCTGTATTTCAATAAATGTCTCATATTATTTTACCGATCAAATCATGATTGATTATGGGCCTAAGTCACTCGGGTTCAATACCAACGAACCTACAGAAATTCACATATATTTTTAAAGTTAATATTATTACCTAAAGTATGTCCTAAACCTAAATTCGAAACATGGTACACCTAGTTAGCCTACTTAACCTAAAATAACGTAATTTACTGAAGACCAACTGAATGACTTTTGTGTTAAGTAGTGACATACGTTACCGGTATTGTAACTAGGATACGTCTGAAAGTAGTTTAAAAATTACTGTAGTGTACTGTAGAGTAGTATACGAGTAGCCTAATATCCTATCAGAATTTAGTGTGCTTATTTTATTATTGTAAAATATTTGTGTAGTACTGGTGTAGTAGAGGTATCCGTAGAAACTCTTACTAAAATTCTGTTATTGTAATTAGGATATTCTTAATTGCAGTTTGGAATTGTGTAGTTCTTGTTTATTCCTTTAGATATTCAGTAATTAACAGCAGTTTGTATCCTGTTAGGGGTTGTAGGATAAAAGTAGAGTAGTATTATAGTGTAGTCGTATATTAATTACCTTATTGTTGTGTGATCTTTGAGTACTATCTCAGAAAATATATCCCTCCGTTTATTTATTTTTGCAAATGAGATATTTTATTTACATTTTCATTTTTCCGCGAGTGTACGAACTGTGGGTGTGGCGAGGCATTGAGGGGTATGGGGGAGGAGTTGAAGAGTTTGAGGGAGATAATTAGAATTCTTACAGAAGACAGGAAGGAAGATAGGACTCCCCCAAACAATGCATAGGTTACAGTAGGTGTACAAGAGGGTGGGGAAGGAAAGGGGGGAGTTGTAGAAGACAGGTGGTCTAATGTTCTAAGGGGAAGGAGATTGCAGGCTAAGGGCTCTATTCAGGATCCGAATTCAGGACAGGTGTCTGTGCGAAATCGGTACGAGTCACTCCATGTAGAACAACAGAGAGAAGATGAGGGACAGGGAACTGTTGGTGAGATGTGTGGAAGTAGGAGGAAGGGAAAAGGTAGGAAAGGGAAATGTAGAGTAGAGGATAGGAAAAGACAGGTGGAACACGGTCATGGGAAGGAGAAAAGGGAGGAGGAAGTAGCTTCTGCAGCTATCAGGAAAGATAGGGCTGACCAGGAGGGGAGGAGATCAAATGAGTTGGGTAGGGTTGAGGCTCTGTTCATGGGGGGATTCCATCGTTAGACACGTGGGGAAAGTGTGTGGAGGAAAGGGAACCGGGGTAGAATGTTAACCAGGAATTAGGTTGAGGCAGATGTTGAGGAAAGTAGAAGAGAGGGAGGAGGGGAAGGAGAAGGTGGTAGTGTTTCATGTTGGTACCAACAACGTAAGGCAAGCTGATATATACCAACATAGTTGGAGAAGTGTGGGATCTGGTGAATGCAGCACGGGTGAAGTTTAAGAAAGCGGAGATTGTTATTAGTGGAATATTGTGTAGGAGGGATACTGACTGGAGGGTGATTGGGGATTTAAATGAGACTATGGAGTGGGTATGTGGGAAACAGGGAGTGAAATTTCTAGATCCTAATGGGTGGGTAGGAGATAGGGATCTGCGCATAGATGGCCTTCACTTAAACCGCAGTGGTACGTATAAGTTAGGAAATTTGTTTGGAAGGGTAATAGGGAGGTACATACAAGGAAACGGGGTGGCCTAGGGAGCGGTGATAAGGGAACAGGGAACTGGAAATCAAGTAGGGATAACATAAAATTGTAAGTGTTGAACTGTAGAAGTATTGTAAAGAAACGAATAGAATTGAGTAATTATATATATATATATATATATATGTTTACCAGATATTGTAATAGGAGCTGAATCATGGCTGAGAAATTATATAATGGATGTAGAAATTTTCTCAAGGCACTGGAGTGTGTATCGTAGAGATAGGATAGGAAGGATGGGAGGGGGAGTATTCACTCTGGTGAAAGAAGAATTTGTAAGCTACCAAAAAGTTAAAGATGAGACACACGAAATTCTAGGTGTAAGGCTCATTTCTAAAGATAATAGGCAACTTGATATAATTGGCGTGTACAAACCGGGAAAGGGTAGCACTGACACGGATTCAGAATTATTTGATAAGATAATCAGCTATGTAGGAAACGACACGGAAATAAATGTGATTGTAGCGGGAGATCTGAATTTACTAGATGTCAATTGGGAAGGAAATGAGAACGACAGGAAGCATGACCAACAAATGGCAAATAAGTTAATATGGGAAAGACAGCTGATTCAGAAAGTGATGGAACCAACAAGAGGGGTAAATATCCTGGACATGGTGCTGATAAAACCAGATGAGCTCTATAGAGAAACTGAAGTAATAGATGGTATTAGTGATCATGAAGATATTTTTGTCGTAGTTAAAAATAAGTGTGATAGAAAGGAAGGTCTTAACAGTAGGACTATTAGGTAGTAACATATGGCTGATAAAGCAGGCATGAGGTGGTTTCTAAAAAGTAACTATGATCGGTGGAAAACTGTAAATAAAAATGTAAACAGACTCTGGGATGGGTTTAAAGAAATTGTTGAGGAATGCGAAAACAGGTTTGTACCTTTAAGGGAGGTGTAGAATGTTAAAAATCCACCTTATTATAATAGAGAAATAAAGAGACTAAGAAGGAGGTGCAGACTGGAAAGAAATAGAGTTAGAAATGGCTGTGGAAGTAAGGAGAAATTGAAGGAACTTACTAGAAAATTGAATCTAGCAAAGAAGGCAGCTAACGATAAAATAATGGCTAGCATAATTGGTAGTCATACACATTTTAGTGAAAAATGGAAAGGTATGTATAGGAATTTCAAGGCAGAAACAGGTTCCAAGAAGGACATTCCAGGAATAATTAATGAACAAGAGGAGTGTGTATGTGAGGGTCTTCAATAGGCAGAAGTATTCAGTCAGCAGTATGTAAAGAAAGTTGGTTACAAGGATAATGTCCGGATAGAGGAGGAGACTAAGGCTAAAGAAGTATTAAAATTTACATATGATAACAATGACATATACAATAAGATACAAAAGTTGAAAACTAGAAAAGCGGCTGGAATTGATAAGATTTCTGGGGGAAATACTAAAGACAGTGGGTTGGGATATAGTACCATATTAGAAGTACTTATTTGATTATTGTTTGGTTGGAGGAGGTATACCAGATGAATGGAGAGTTACTATTGTAGCCCCTGTGTATAAAGGAAAGGGTGATAGACATAAAGCTGAAAATTGCAGGCCAGTAATTTTGACATGCATTGTATGTAAGCTTTGGGAAGGCATTCTTTCTGATTATATTAGACATGTTTGTGAAATTAATAACTGGTTCGATAGAAGGCAATTCGGTTTTAGGAAAGGTTATTCCACTGAAGCTCAACTTGTAGGATTTCAGCATGATATAGCAGATATCTTGGATTCAGGAGGCCAAATGGGCTGTATTGCGATTGATCTGTCTAAAGCATTTGATAGGGTGGATCATGGGAGACTACTGGCAAAAAATACTGCAATTGGACTGGACAAAAGAGTGACTGAATGGGTTGCTATATTTCTAGAAAATAGATTTCAGAGAATTAGAGTAGGCGAAGCTTAAACTGACCCTGTAATAAGTAAGAGGGGAATTCTTCAAGGCAGTATCACTGGAACTTTATGTTTTCTTATATATATAAATGATATGAGTAAAGGAGTGGAATCAGAGGTAAGGCTTTTTGTGGATGATGTTATTCTCTACAGAGTAATAAATAAGTTACAAGATTGTGAGCAACTGCACGTGATCTCGAAAATGTTGTGAGATGGACAGCAGACAATGGTACGTTGATAAACAGGGTTAAAAGTCAGGTTGTGAGTTTCACAAATAGGGAAAGTCCTCTCGGTTTTAATTACTGCGTTGATCGGGTGAAGGTTCCTTTTGGGAATCATTGTAAGTATCTAGGTGTTAATATAAGGAAAGATCTTCATTGGGGTAATCACATATATGCGATTGTAAATAAAGGGTACAGATTTCTGCACATGGTTATGAGGGCGTTTAGGGGTTGTAGTAGGGATGTAAAGGAGAGGGCGTATAAGTCTCTGGTAAGACCCCAACTAGAGGATGTTTCCAATGTATGGGACCCTCACCAGGATTACCTCATTCAAGAACTGGAAAAATCCAAAGAAAAGCAGCTCGATTTGTTTTGGGTGATTTCCGACAAAAGAGTAGCGTTGCAAAAATAGGCCTATTGCAAAAATTTGGGCTGGGTAGGACTGAGAGAAAGAAGGAGAACTGTTCTACTAAGTGGTATGTTCCGAGCTGTCAGCGGAGAGATGGCGTGGAATGACATTTGTAGACGAATAAATTTGAGTGGTGTTAATAAAAGTAGGAAAGATCATGATATGAAGATAAAGTTGGAATTCAAGAGGACAAAGTTGGGCAAATATTCATTTTTAGGAAGGGGAGTTGAAGATTGGAATAACCAAGGGAGATGTTCAATAAATTTCCAATTTCTTTGAAATCATTTAGGAAACGTTTAGGAAAACAACAGATAGGGAATCTGCCACCTGGGCGACTGCCTTAAATGCAGATCAGTATTGATTGATTGATTGATTGATTGATTGATTGATTTATCGATTGATTGAAAGAATGCCTTCCCAAAGCTTACATACAATGCGTGTCAAACTTACTGGCCTGTAATTTTAGCTTTATGTCTATCACCCTTTCCTTTATACACAGGGGCTACTATAGCAACTCTCCATTCATTTGGTATAGCTCTTTGATGCAAACAATAATCAGATAAGTACTTCTAATATGGTACTATATCCCAACCCATTGTCTTTAGTATATCCTCATAAATCTTATCAAATCCAGCCGCTTTTCTGTTTTTCAACTTTTGTATCTTATTGTAAATGTCATTGTTATCATATGTAAATTTTAATACTTCTTTAGCTTTAGTCTCCTCCTCTATCTGGACATTATCCTTGTAACTAACTTTATTTACATACTGCTGACTGAATACTTCTGTCTTTTGAAGATCCTCACATACACACTCCCCTTGTTCATTAATTATTCCTGGAATGTCCTTCTTGGAACCTGTTTCTGATTTAAAGTACCTATACACACCCTTCCATTTTTCACTGAATTTGTATGACTGCTAATTATGCTTGCCATCATGTTATCGTTAGCTACCTTCTTTGCTAGATTCATTTTTCTAGTAAGTTCCTTCAATTTCTCCTTACTTCCACAGCCTTTTCTAACTCTATTTCTTTCCAGTCTGCACCTCCTTCTTAGTCTCTTTATTTCTCTGTTATAATAAGGTGGGTCTTTACCATTCCACACCTGCCTTAAAGGTACAAACCTGTTTTCGCATTCCTCAACAATTTCTTTAAGGGGAGTTTGAAAGGCAAAAATGTGAATTTTTTGACATTTTTCAAAATAATTCCTAAAATATTTTTTAGTGTTTCATCATTAAAATGGTATATACTTTATCTCCGTGTGAGTGCTAGAAGTATTTTATTTTTAATTTTATAACACTTCTTGCATATCCGTCAGGCTGGTTGATTTTGGACATGCATTTTTTTACGAATATCTCTGAAACTACTGCACGTAGAAGGCTGTGGTTTTCGCCTATCGATTTGCGTTACTCTTCTATTTCAAATATGTCTGCCGATATGCATGTTTTGTGTAATGATTGTTGAATTTCGTATGAATTAGTGTCTCTGGAAAGGCTTCCGTTTAGTTTGATTGCACTTTTTTTGGTAAACAACTTATAAGTATTTATAGAAGTGCTAGTCTATTTGGGAAACGTATGTTTTGTGGCCACCAGCACACTAAAAACACAAGACCATGTGGTTCACATGAGGTAGAATCCGCAAACAGTGTGGAAACGGACTGTCAAAATGTGACATCAAACAGTGCAAGTGAATCTAAATTACGTAAATATTTTGAAGAACTGGGATCTGGACGGCTGACGTTTCAGGAGAGTATTTTGAGCACAATTATTCTATACCTGTAGCAGTTATGGAAGCTATCAAGCCAGTCTACAGAGACCTAGCTTATCCAGACCAGAATCTCAGTGAGTCTTTCAACAGTATTATATGGACTCGAGTGCCCAAACATGTATTAATTTGTGGGGTTATGATCTTTTAAATGGGGAATCAGTGATGCTGTATTAACATTTAATGGTGGGAACATGGGAAGAGTAAGAGTGTTCTTGCATCTCAACATCAACCCTGGCCGTCATACTATGAAGGGACTGCAACATTTAGACAAATTAAGAATTGCCAAGGCACAGCGTGCAGCAGAGTTCAACACCAAACCAGTAAGGTTATTGGGAAGGAAAAGGATTTTAGAGAAGGTGGGGTACCAGGAAGAGGACACTGACTATGCTGTGGGGTGCTTTTGAGCCTTAATTTAAACATCTGAGTGAGTTCTTATAATTTCAAGTTTTAAACCTGATTTTCTCAAAATGACTTTTTTTAAAAATTAATGTTCCTGTATCTGAAAAACTACTTGTGATACATACATGAAAATTTGTGAGATGCTTGATTATATCTTTCTATACTTACTGAAGCAGAATCATAGCACAGATTTGCATAGACATGAAGTAAGGGATGTCCATCTACAAATATTTTGTGTAAAAATTGGCACCTTTTAAAAAATTAATATATCTCGTTCTTTTCGTTTCTATATTTTAACTCTGCTTCAGTCCACATAACTAATATATAAATGTCATCTGTAAAAAATTCAGAGTCGTATCTTCATTGGTTCCAAAAATATAGGAACATAATCTTGGCTTATTTAACATTGGCAGGATAGGCCTTTCAAACTCCCCTTAAACCAATCCCAGAGTCAGTTTACATTTTTATTTACCGTTTTCCACCGATCATAGTCACATTTTAGAAACTGCCTCATGCCTGCTTTATCAGCCATATGGTACTACCTAATAGTCCTACTTTTAAGACCCTCCTTTCTATCACACTTATTTTTAATTAGGACAAAAATAACTTCATGATCACTAATACCATCTATTAATTCAGTTTCCCTATAGAGCTCATCTGGTTTTATCAGCACCGCATCCAGGATATTTTTCCCTCTGGTTGGTTCCATCACTTTCTGAATCAGCTGTCTTTCCCATATTAACTTATTTACCATTTGTTGGTCATGCTTCCTGTCGTTCGCATTTCCTTCCCAATTGACATCTGGTAAATTCAGATCTCCCTCTACAATCACATTTATTTCCGTGTCGTTTCCTACATAGCTGATTATCTTATCAAATAATTCTGAATCCGTGTCAGTGCTTCCCTTTCCCGGTCTGTACACCCCAATTATATCAAGTTGCCTATTATCTTTAGAAATGAGCCTTACACCTAGAATTTAATGTGTCTCATCTTTAACTTTTTCGTAGCTTACAAATTCTTCTTTCACCAGAATAAATACTCTTCCTCCCACCATTAAAACAAAATACACTTACCAAACGCATTATTTAATTTAAACTCGGTCGTTGCCTACGAGATATACAAGGCCGGACATAGCTACTAATTTGTCGCTGAAAAAGTGGCCCGACCGTGTTCACGGTTTGGCCGCTAGATGTCAGGTTTTCGTTCTGTTCCTAGCGGACTTTAACATTGTGATATGCGGAGTAATTCTGATGCTGTGTTGATTTTGTGCAATTTATTGTGAATATTGGTTCTGTCGGTGGGTGGGTGGGTGGGTGGGTGGGTGGGTGGGTGTCTGTGAGGTTGAGTACCTCTCTATTTCGGATGACACTAAAAAAGCATGGAAATTGACGTTCTATAGTTTCCCTTCCGAGTGCGGTTTAAGGGAGAAATGGAAGCAAACTATTTGTAGGCAAAGTGATATAGTAGGATCTCTTTAGGTACTTAGCAATTCTTCTTATAAAACAGATTTCAGTGTAACCACATCAGTCAGATTTCCTTCTGTTTTCATTGTGTATCCTGTTCACAAACAGGAAAATGTCAAAGCAGGAAGCGTTCAGCTCCCAAAATTGATGTATTGCCATCAAAATTTAGTAAAAGTTCCCATTCAGATAACAATGAACATACCATATCTTCATACGTCAGCCACAAACGAAAAAGGTGTATCACGTTTCTATATCAAGGAAAGCCTTGTGTATCTCGTAGGTAACGACTCGGTGTTGAATTGATAAACATGTTTCATTGCTTGCAAAATGATGAATGGCAGTGAGTTAAGATCAGTTTTTCAATGTTTTCAGGGCTCAATAACTTTCTGTGTTCGGACAGAATTAATTTATGCGTTGAAACTGATCGTTCTACGTCGACGGACGTAACTGGGCAATACTAGTTCAATGACACTGAATGCTTAGACCATTCTTCTGGCAAAGACTGCCTGGTTCTACTTATGAAGTTGCTTATTGATTGAATCTCTGAGAGAAGGAAATAGCTGTTGTGAAAAGGGTCATTATCCGCCTGCGACACTGAAAGTACTTTCCTTGATCAGGGAACGCTTCTCGTATTGCCAAGGGAAGTGCAACATATATAGAGTTCATTAGATTTTTCATTTCGTTCAGAAATTTTAGATAATCGATCACACACAAGAGAAAAATATATCTAAATATGCACTGACGTTCAAAATATGCACTTGCATATGCGTATATGCATTTTTAAAATATCTCGGTCATAGTTACAAAGTAATTTATTTGGTATTGAACATATTTAGTTTGCAATCATTTGATTTCTAATGCTCTAAAACTTCAAAACTTCCCCACCACCTTGAATAAATTTGACGGTTCTTATTTTGAATTTTATTGAGAAAAAAACGTCAATTTAGTTTTCGAGGGAGAAATTCAAAACCACTGTTGATTGACATAAGAGTGTGTATTGCATCCCACCAGTAAAGAGATGTGTTTTTTCTAAAAGTAAATAAATTAATAAATAAAAACAAATCAAATCACGGTGTTAAATTTTGAAATAAACGCACGGTATTTTAAGTAAATATTAACATTGGTGTAAGGTTAATTTGCTCAAGTGTGAACAATGATCATAAAGGCAACTGACCGGCACTGCCTACGTTAATGTCAGCAAAGGCCATGCCCGGGATTTTTTCGGAGGGGCTTAGAATTTTTGCGAGGGCGGGGAGGGGAAGGTGCTTCCGAAAACAACAACTATAGTAACAAATATATTTAATTTCAAATAGATTTTACAGAAAAAAATTTGAAACAGTTTTGCAATTCAAGTGGAAAGATATATTCATAGTTGGCTGGCATGTGGTGCACGCTTTAACAAGTGCGTGCAGCGCGAGACTTTTTTAAAAAATGGAGGTAACAATATGGTTCACTATAAGTATTACTTTAAAAATCATACATAATACAAACATCAAAAAATTTTGCACCACCTTAAGTTCAGAGTTTGTAGGTTGCTGATGACCCCAGGGAATGTATGTCAAGCGTAACACGATTGATGTAAAGAAAGACCAATGACAGATGCAACACAAACACTATTCTTCGGTAACGTGCATTCGCCTATTGTACATGGGAATCTGATTCTGCCTCTCAGTGTGGTGTTATTCCACCCCGTGCAGGAGATCTGATCTGAACTGTCGTAGTGGCGTGCTGTCCACAAGGTGACTGAGGCTGTCTTAGTCGATTCTGCCCCACTCTTCGACAGCAGCCCTCCGGAATTCGGCCAGGTTGAGAGGTGGATTCTGTCGTCGTCTCGCTGTCTGTTTCAACTTATCCCAGGCATGTTCAATGGGATTCACGTCCGGAGATATACCAGACCAGTCCATCCGATGGATGTGAGCCTCCCTGAGGAAGAGGTTGACAAAACTGGAGCTGTGAAGGCGCGCATTGTCATCTTGAAGAACGAATCTGTTTCCGAAATGTTGTCGGTGTGGTTGAACAATGAGCCCGAGGATTCTGTTCCGGTGTTGTGTACCAGTCATATTGCCCTCTAGTACGATGTGTGGTTTCCGAAGCCCATATATAACGCCTTCCCCGATGGGCTTGTGGGATGGCGTACAGGACTCATTTGGCTTTACCTCACTCTCTCCTCATTAGATCTGCTCCTGTCTCGGGCACCCTTCTCTTTCCTGACGGCTGCAGAACCTACTTCCTCCTCAATTCTCCCCCCTCTCTTGACCCTGTTCCAAGCTCCTTTGCCTATCCTCTAATCTACGCTGTTCTACCTGGAGTGACTCATACCGTTTCCTCAACGATAATTCTCCTGAACTCATTTCCGGATGAATACCGGGCGAGTTGGCCGTGCGGTTAGGAGTGCGCAGCTATGAGCTTGCATCCGGGAGATGGGTTGGAACCCCACTGTCGGCAGCCCTGAAGATGGTTTTCCGTGGTTTCCCATTTTCACACCAGGCACATTCTGGGGCTGTACCTTAATTAAGGCCACGGCCGCTTCCTTCCCATTCCTAGGCCTTTCCTATCCCATCATCACCATAAGACCTATCTGTGTCTGTGCGACGTAAAACAAATAGCAAAAAAAACTTTTATAATGTGTTTTGTTACAGTGTGAGGTCAAAGAACATCAGCAAACTGTTAGTGATTTTATCCTAACCAAGTTCGTAAGACCTCTATTATTTGATATTGCGTTAGCAAGAACACAAAACGTAACAGTACCGGTACCACTCCTAGCCTTCGTCCAGGAAAATCTTTAAATTGTGCATGAAGAGGCCAACTGCGAATTCATACAGGTAATATTGCCGATATTTAATATTACTGATGTAATTTACGAGTTTCAGTGGACATATTACCATACTGCATAGTGTTTTGTAGGCTGTCGTCATTATAATAAGTTGTGCGTCTATGTCTGCCACCTAGCGGAGAAATTCTGTCGAGCGTAGTCGCAAAAAGGCTCGCATAGAGCAGGCAGTATAGGAGGATCAAGATGGCGGTGCTGTTAACACATGATTCAGAGGGAGTCATCACACTATTCATTTCTATTCGTCATGTCTCTACTGTATTTGACACCACGCCGTAGCACTGCCTTACCAACACAAACCTTGCCTGGTAACGCATGTACCGTACTCCTGTAGTACCATTCCCACTCTTCCCTGCTATCTATTTTCTTCTTAGAAATGACAGCATGTCGCTGGCAGTGTAGATTGAGTCGATTGGCACGCGGGGGAAGCGGGCTTCGACCCCACCCCCCGAAAGAAAATCACTATCATCTTTGTTGTCTTGTATTCCACAGGGAACGGGTGAAATCTCGTACATACAGTCAAATATAGTAGAGACAATACGCGACACTTCCGGATTTAGCCTTATTAAAATGGGAGACAAGTCGCAAATGGCGCTCCTAGTGGCTTGACCTGAAAATTTGCGCTAAATTCAAATATCAATGGAAATGTACATACGGAAATGGATAAATAAATTACGTCTAGAAAGAAAGTGTTACTAATATTTAAAGACTGGCATTAGGCATATAATAAAGATGTGAAACGGACTGCTGTGAAAGGGCTTGATCTTTCATTTATGCATTGGATTTTTAGCTTTAGAATTCCTGCCTAAACGTTCACGGCCAGATTTGTCTTCTTTCTCATTTTAAAGCATTGTATCATCATATAAAAAATACTTGTCTACAAAAATATCGGCACATTCCTTACACGCATGATTCAATGAATTGACATTTAAGAGGTGGACAATTTTCTTTTTAACTTGAAGCCTACTAACAGAAAGAAAGTCTATAAATTTAGCCTCAAAAACATTCAAACTTTCCCTATAAGCAATACTTGCCATAATGCCATTACATTAGGGTAAAGCAAATTTGCATCATCATATTGTTTCAACAAAATATGTACATTTCTTAAATCACTTATATTTTCTCCAGTGCTTGACGGCATTCCAAATGGAGTAACCTGGAACACAACCAGCCACACTCATATGCATATGTATTTTCCTGAATTAAATCAAACCCACAGATCACACCTACAATAACACATCGGTGTTGAAGGTTAACTGCTGCGCTATGCAATAAAATATGTGCATTATATTTTAAGCCAGTTAAAATATGGGTCGAGCAGGTCAGAAGATTATGAAGTACTATAAAAATCTATTTGTCACTGGAAGAATATATACGCAAGCACAATATTACTTATATACTCTTGTCACGAGGGAAACGGAAGAAGGACCGCGCATTCTTCTCTACTTCCTAGTAATTGCAGCCAAACACAGTGCATACCTTTCCCCACATGTTGAGAGGAAATATCAAGGAATGACACACGCTACTATTTATTTATGTCCACTAACTGAAAACGCATAAATAACACCAAAAACTTCACACAGAAATACAAGTGCTCTTATGACAGAATCAGTAGTTCTCACGTCAATCCGCTTGAGAGAGAGAGAGAGAGAGAGAGAGAGAGAGCGCTCTAATATCTGTCTCTTGATATCTCGCTGAGTGTCGCGTGTTGTCTCTACCAAGACCAACTACAACTTAACGCACTTCACACTTGTTTGTAGCTTATTATGCAGTTTTGGTAGATTTTCTTTAATTTATTTTCAGAATTGTATGTGGTGTTACTTAGTAATTTTTAATCATGTACAGATATTGTTGTTGGTCTTGTGTCTACTGTATTCGATACATTGCAATGACGACCTTTTTTTTTTTTGATTCATTGCTACGCCAAGGAGAAAATAAATATAGAGGAATAGATTTATAGTTGCTCCTTGGTCACGGTGTTGTGATGGAATCGTGGTCTGATTAATACTGGTTGCATTCTGGTACAAACACTTGGAACATATTGACATCAAAATAACTGTGTGGGTCAACATGTATGGCAACGACGATTATACAGACCAGGTTTGTTTATATATATCTTGCAACTTGTATTGTCGTAGTTTTCGGAGTTCATGATTAAAGTCTGTTGGAGGATGGTACATGCTTTGTTACTTCACGCACTTCACACGTGTTTGTAGCTTATTATGCAGTTTGGTAGAATTTTCTTTAAATTATTTTCAGAATTGTGTGTGGTGTAACTTCGTAATTTTTAATCATGTACTTATATTTTTTCTGCATCTTGTTTGTAATGGAGGTTATGTTGCACACAGCTGTCAGATAGGTCATTGGTCATAGTGTGGGACGCGTACCACTAGGGTTACGTGGGGTCGTTTCAATAGGTTCGCAAATTCATCGTAGCTTCTAACTGTTTTTAGTGGGCACTTCAGAAAAGAGAGGAGCCCGCTTATTGTCAATAATATCTTTTTTTTTTTTAAATTTAGTGTTTTTATCTATCACTACACAGAGTCCCCTTTCCGAACTATTCGTTCTAAAACATGTCAGTTTGTACCTTCTGTTGAATAGGTAAGTAAAAATTCTTACTTATGCTGCATCGCTCTTTCTTAATTTTTTAAAAATGTATGCCACTTTATTTTTTGGTATATATAGTACGACAGTAATTGGGTATAAGTTGACACTCCGCAGCCCGAAGTGAAAATAATGCAAATCTTACTTGGAATTTCTTTTAGAGGTGAGATGTACATTTACTTTTATAACCTAATAAAGAGCAGCACCCACCATCGTCCATGGCTGAAGTAGCTACTTGCATTCCTATTGGCCAACGTAAAGTGGCACATGATCTCATTCCTGTCAATTATGATAATCATAATTCTTTACCAACCCCAGCACAATAAAAGCGCCCCTTTCTTTGTCCCTATATCACAGGTCATATCCAGATCCTATCCTAACTGCCCGCACAGCAAGAACCAGTTCAGACCAATGGTCTTGTCCAGATCCTATCCTAACAGTCTGCACGGCAAGAACCAGTCTAGACCAATCGTGTTTCGAAACAAAACTACAGGTCTAAAGCTGCTTCGCGGCTTCTAACCTGGACCTCCTTTGCTTGTCCCTACATCACAGGTCTTGTCCAGATCCTATCTTAACCGCCTGCACTGCAAGAATCAGTCCAGATCAGTGGTCTTGTCTAGATCCTATCCTAACTATCTGCACGGCAAGAACCAGTCCAGACCAATCGTGTTTCCACACGAAACTAGAGGCCTAAGGCTGCTTCGCGGCTTCTAACCTGGGGGCTTATGCCCCCAGACCCTATTTGCTTGTCCCTATACCAGTGGTGTTGTCCAGGTCCTATGCTAACTGTCCACATGGCAGGAACCAGTCCAGACCAAAGGTGTATCAATAATCACCACGACCTTTCGAAGCACCACTTGCTCATTAGTTCCTAAGTAGAGAGGTTGGCAGCATTGCACACCGCTTGACAACATCCTTCCTGAGAACGTCGCGAGCGTGTAAACAAACAACAGTCGTTCCGCGCGGAGCTGAATGTAGTGAGTATTGGGCTGTGAGGTGTCAACTATTGATCAGTAATTGTTGCAGAGAGATAATCCACCTCATAGCCGCCCCAATTAGAGAATCAAAAGATCGGCCCCCTAATCTATTCAAATGAATAAATATTTATTTTATATGATTTTTAGATTAAGCAGGGCTTGAGTCATAACTCAAGATTACTATTGCCACCATCGGGCAGATTGTCTCTTTCAGATTTTATTTAAGAAAGAAAATCCAGTACATGGTTCTTCGGTTAGGGAGTACAAGTGGTACCTTACCATCGCCATTGAATTTTCCAACGCTGAGTGTGCTATGGTCTGGATAATAGTGCCTGGGATTTTATTTATTCCTAAGAAGTTCAGCGTCTCCTTTGGAATTGCCCTCTAGCACCAATCATAAGGCCAACAACTTCCCATTTTTTAATTTTGTACTTCTTTCTGAGATTCTCAAGGTTTATACAAAGGGCACTAGGAAAGTTTTGCAATGTGAGTGAACGCTTTAGACTTTTTCAAAATAATTTCCACCACACTCAGTACACTTCTCCATACGTCAAAACCAGTCACTGAACCAACTCTGCCACTTTTCTTCGGTTACATTTTCACACTCTTGATCCCGTGCTGCCAGAAGCTCCTCGTCAGATGCAAAACGCCACCCTTTCAGCTTCATTTTCACTTCTGGGAAGAGTGCGAAGTCACATGGGGCAAGATCAGGACTGTATGGAGGGTGGTCAATCACAGTCAACCCTGATCTGGCAAGAAAATCCGTTGTTACATTAGCACGATGTGCTGGAGCATTGTCGTGATGCAAGAGTCAAGTGTTGAGCCGTGACCTTGAACGGAGCTGCTTGAGACCCTGGATGACCTGAGGCAGACAAGTCTCACTGTACCACTTCACAGTAACTGTCCTTTGTGTTTCTAGCACAACCCGAGTCAGGATGCCCCGTTTAGTGAAGAATACTGCATCATCCTTTTCTTCACTGACCTTGACTTTTGCACAGTCACAGAAGTACCCTCATCTGCAAACAGCCACACCTTGTTCTGGGATTTTGTTGGGACATCATAATAATAAAGCCAAGTTTTGTCACCTGTAACGATGTTATTGACATTACGCGAAGTCCCATTTTCAAATTGTTTTAGAATTTTTCAGCACCATTTCACTCAATATGCCCTTCGTTCCTCTGAAAGTGAATGGGGCACCCAGTGGGAACAAAACTTTCTTGTAGAATTGAATGAATAACTGGTGCAGGGATGTGGAGGGTATCTTCTACCTGCTGATATGTCAACCGTCTCTCTTGCTGCAACATTTTCCTCACAGCTTCAATGTTTTACTCAGTCACTGATTCAGCCGGTCGCCCGGAACGAAAATTGTCTTAAACCCCAAAATTTCCCCTCTGGAACTCTTTGTACAAGCGGAAAATTGTTGTCCGATGTGGACAGTCTTTCCCCAGCACAGGAGTCATTTCCTCCAGGCACTGGTCAACAGTTAATCCAAGAGCAAAATTGTAGCGGATAGTTGCGTGATATTCACCTTTAGACCACGCTGGCCTCTTAACTTGCTTTCAACCCCACTGCTTGGTAACAACTGATGTGAAGGTCGTGTCTTGCTGTCTTCGAGACCAGTTTTCACCCCTCTTTTCATCCCTCACCATAACAGGGGTGTCCAGCCTACAGTTTTTGCGTATTGCAAAACTTTTCTAGGGTTCTTTGTATGTGGCCTTTTTCTCCTCACACAATAATCGAGGCTGCTGTTCAGTTTCCTCGAATCTTAGAGTGGGATCAATCGCCATGCCTGTACCTTTCGTCTGGTCGATGACAACATCAGCTCGTCTTGCGGATCCATCTGTGGAAAGACATCCTATTTCTTCACGGATCTCCAAATGTTGTTAACGGAGCCTTCCAGCTATCAATTGGCAAACTGTATTGTGCCGATGGATCCTTATATTTTATATATCTCATTGCTAGGCAGTGGAAACTTCGTCATTCCACCAACGAGCAAACCATGTTTCTTCATCTGTCTTGTAAAGTCTTGCCGGGTTGCCTGAGAAGTGAACAGAAGAGTTCAATGGTTGAATAATTGGGCCATTGTTAAGCATTGAAAATGCCAGGAACAGTTCACCGGCCATAGCCGACTGCTCAGTATTGGGCTTCTGTTAACTTTACTCCGAAGTAGTTACAAGGTTTCCTTTGCCCAGCGAGGATATATTTATGCAATACATTATTGTTATTAATGGAGAACAGGGTTGTTGTGACTTACCTGCTTGTCTGTCATCCTGGTGACCGTGGTTTGATTCCTGGTTTCAGGAAGAGCATGCGATCTTAAATGCCCGCCACAAATATTTTGTGCCTCAATGCGTGCAATGACCCTGAGCAAGCGGGATAAGCTGCGGTGGATAAGGATGATAGTTAATATTGTTTAGCATCCAGCTGTAATAATTTAGTATAATCACAATGTAGGGTCAACTCGTATTTCGGGGAGTACGAAGGGAAAACAATTGGATTTTAGGAGTATGTCAACGGAGAAGTTTGAATACCACTGAGATCGGTTATCTCGTGAATTTGGACACTATTGTAGTCCACAAAATGTTAGAATATTAGCTTATTCCCATGAGGATGCTTGTTGAACAGGATCACTCTATTGTTAGTTGGTTTCATATTTGAAAATTTCTTACTTTACAGTATGTTGGATGTAACATTGTTTCTTGTAATATAGGGGATGAAAAGTTAGATCCAGCTGGGTTAAAAGTCAGGTTGTGAGTTTCACAAATAGGAAAAGTCCTCTGAGTTTTAATTACTGCGTTGATGGGGTGCAAGTTCCTTTTGGGGATCGTTGTATCTAGGTGTTAATATAAGGAAAGATCTTCATTGGGGTAATCACATAAATGGGGTTGTAAATAAAGGATGCAGATCTCGGCACATAGTTATGAGGGTGTTTAGGGGTTGTAGCAAGGATGTAAAGGAGAGGGCTTATAAGTCTCTGGTAAGACCCGAACTAGAGTATGGTTCCAGTGTATGGGACCCTCACCAGGATTACCCGATTCAAGAACTGGAAAAAATCCATAGAAAAGCAGCTTCATTTGTTCTGGGTGATTTCCGACAAAAGAGTAACGTTACAAAAATGTTGCAAAGTTTGGGTTGGGAAGAACTGGGAGAAAGGAGACGAGCTGCTCGACTGAGTGGTATGTCAAATAAATATTAAAATTTATTTATTCCACCTATTCAATACATAAATAGAGATTTTAATTAAGAAATTAAATCTTGAATAAAATTATAGGGACATGTTTCGCCCTTTAATTAAGGGCATCTTCAGTCATAATCTCAATCTGAAAGGTAATTAATCAGGTACCTGATTGTATTAAAATTACATATGAAAGTGAGGATGATGTTCGAAATGTACTTCAAATGGTGAGCAAATGGTTAACAATAGTTATGATATTCTTAAAATGAAGCCTTAGGAAAAAAAAAAAAAAAAAAAAAAAAAACAACACACACAACTCATAAATTTATACACTTTCTTGAATGTCCTTGTTTAGCTTTAATATGTTTTAATACTCCATTTGGAATTAACTACATTTTTTTATTTTATTATTATTCTAACGCCCTCAAGATTTAACGTAACAGTTTACGTTCTTATAAAATTACCAGTATACAATTTGTTACCAATTTTTAAACAAGGACATTCAAAAAAGTGTATAAATTTACGACTTTTTTTTTTCAAAGACTATATCATAACTATTGTTAACCATTTACTCACCATTTGATGCACATTTCCAACATCATCCTCACTTTCATATGTAATTTTTATACAATCAGGTACTTGATTAATTACTTTTCAGATTGAGATTAAGACTGAAGATGCCCTTAATTAAATGGTGAAACATGTCCCTATAGTTTTATTCAAGATTTAATTTCTTAATTAAAATCTCTGTTTTGAATAGGTGGAATAAATAAATTTTAATATTTATTTGACTTCATTGTACATTTCAATATGGACCAAAACATGAGAATTATAACATGTAATGAGTGGTATGTTACAAATCATCACTCTCATGAGTGGTATGTTCCAAGCTGTCAGTGGAGAAATGGCATGGAAAGACATTAGTAAACAAATAAGTTTGAGTGGCGTCTTTAAAAATAGGAAACATCACAATATGAAGATAAAGTTGGAATACATGAGGACAAATTGGGGCAAATATTCATTTATAAAGGAAGGGGAGTTAGTGTTTGGAATAACTTACCAAGGGAGATGTTCAATAAATTTCTAATGTCATTGAAATCATTGAAGAAAAGGCTAGGAAAACAACAGATGGGGAATCTGCCACCTGGCCGACTGGCCTAAGTGCAGATCAGTATTGATTGATTGATTGATTGATTGATTGATTGATTGATTGATTGATTGATTGATTGATTGTGAGTTTCTCCAAGAGGAAAAGTCCCCTTTGATTATTGGGTTGATGGGGTGATAGTACCTCACAGGGGTCATTGTAATCAGCTAGGTGTTAATATAAGGAAAGCTCTTCATTGGCTTTATTGCATCTACAAGGTTGTATATATGTTGCATATCTCTCCACATGATCATAAGGGTATTTAGGGATTGTAGTAAGGATGTAAGAGAGGACATATAAGTCTCTGATAAGACGCCAGTTAGAGAATGGTCTCAGTGTGTGCGACCCACATCATGATTACGAGAATTGGATAAGATCCAAAGTAAAACAGCACAAGTTTTTCTGCGTGTTTTTTGAGCAAAGAGTAGTGTTTTGAAACATTTGTAGGCTTTCGGCTTGGAAGACTTTGGAGTAAAGGAATGAGGTGTTCGACTAAGCAGTATGTTCCTAGCTGTCATTGGTGAGATAGTGTGGAATGATTAGTAGAAGAATAACCTTGAGTGGATCTTTTAAAGGCAGGAAAGATAAAGTTGGATTTAAAGATGGGAAATTGGGGCAAATGGAATAATTTTTTAAGGGAAATGTTTAATAAATTTCCAAGATCTTTGAAACCATTTTAGGTACACAATTGATAGAAAATTTGCTACCTGGGCGACAGCCTTTAATACAGATCTATGATGATTTATTCCAGTTTGACTAGCAGAAATGTTTTTTCACAGCATGTCCTTATCGTAAAAATGTATATACCATGTGAACATAAGGATGATGTACAGGTATGTTAACAGAGTCTGCCAGATGGTTATCAATGTTGCTGAGTGTTCACATAGCAAGCATTCTCCTTTATTGTATGCTATTCCTGAACGCAGCCATTCTGCTGATCTGCTAGAGATTATGTGATCAGAGGGATGTTTTTTAGTTTCCCATATTATTGTACTCTTTATAACTTTGAAAAAGAAAACAACACACTGGGTTTGGTGTGTGTACATCTTATTTTATGAAATGTCACAGTCCAATTGAAACAGTACGTACATCAACACTTCTTTTTTCCAGACGAGATGGAACTATACAGTATATTACATTGTTGGTATAATTCTCTAGCATAGAAAGAGGTACATGATCAGTTGCCTGGTGTTTGGGTGGAATGTCTGCCTCTTACCTGGAGACCCTGGGTTCAATTTCTGACTTGTCCACAAATTTTAATTCTGGACAGAGGGCTTGATCAGCCTCATGCAACTGAGGACCTGGATGTTATGAGAGGCAGCAGACCTGGTTACAGATGTCAAGCAGTATGGCTGAGTATTTCTTAACAGTGACCACATGGAACACTGATTGTTGGGTTAGACAGTCGCGCACTACCCATGTCACAGATTCTTGTACCAACATTAATTACTACAGGACGTCATCTACACGTGTAAACACAGAACGTACTTTCACACAAGGTTTAATTCTCGAGACATTTGTAAACCACAAACAATCACACCATTTTTCTTTTTACACACTCCCGGAGTTCTCCATTTCCAATGAGTACGTAACCAAGTTTAAGGAAGTAAACACAAAGAACACATATTACTGGTTTCTCACATCCTCCCCCCTTGATTGTTGCAACAATTAACAATGCTCAAAGGTTCAGTTTTTCAGGAAATTTTACTCTCCTCCGCTTCTCGTCACTTGTACCTCCCACAGTGGAGACATTTAAGGTTGCCGGACTCTGTCACCAACATCAATGACAGGACTAACATCTGAAGGTGAAGATCCTTCCAACAAGTAGAGTCTCTGTAAAGGCCGAGTAAGTTCACCAGAAGAAGTCTTCAACCATACCACTCGTACCATACCATCTCTTCCAGGATATACCTCAAGCACCTTGGCAATAGGCCACTCGATCCACCTTTTCTGGTCGCAACCAATGAGCACAATGTACCCTTCCTTGATTTTTTTTGTTTCACCACTTGATTTATGATGACAATGTACAACCTAACCCAGATATTCATCCCTGAATCACTTCCTCAAGTCCTTCAATATATCTTCTGGGAGAGGGCACTGTAATTCTGCAACCATACCTTTGGCTTCATGTTGTCTGCATTTTTTGCACGATGCAATCACATTTCTAACAGTTCTTCGACCATTCAGTATCCAGTATCTCTGTCGCAGGTGAGTTAGTAGTATATGAGTTCCACTATGAAGCAGTCTTTCATGTTCCTCCTGAATCAAAAGCTGAACTAGTTTATGCTTGTTTGGCAGACAACGGGGCATTTGAAGTTATCATCCTTCCTTTCCACAATTTTAGTCTTCACCCGCAGGATTCCTTCTGCATCCTTGAAGACACACAGAGATTTCAAACTAGAAACCCTTTCTTTGGTGAACGTTTACTCTTGTAGCAGTTGTATAAGCTTCTTTTCAGTCCTTTCTATCTCTTGCACTGTTAACTTCCCTTTATATCTTCCATTTGTTTGTTTTGCACTATTCTTCACAAATCTGAATATCCATGCCACCATCCTCACTAACTTGGTATACTTCGAAGTGTATTCCAGAAACCATGAGGTAGAACTACCAACTGTCATCACTACCCCTTCCACCTCTTCCTGACAACAGGACTCTATGCCCACAACCATATTACTGGGCCATTCCTTCTCAGGTAGCTTTAGCCATGCTGATCCCTCCCACCAGGCAGATTCTAAGAGTTCTTTAACCAAGCATCCTCGCGATGGCAAGTCAGCAGGGTTTTGTTTTCCAGGAACGTGGTTCCACTCATCTCTTTGTGTGAAATTTAGTATCTCCTTTATTCTGTTCTCTACGAAGGTTCCCCATCTTCCATCCCTCCTAATCCAACCCAACCGAGCTCGATAGCTGCAGTCGCTTAAGTGCGGCCAGTATCCAGTATTCGGGAGATCGTGGGTTTGAACCCCACTGTCGGCAGCCCTGAAGATGGTTTTCCGTGGTTTCCCATTTTCACACCAGGCAAATGCTGGGGCTGTACCTTAATTAAGGCCATGGCCGCTTCCTTCCCACTCCTAGCCCCTTCCTGCTTCATCGTCGCCGTAAGACCTATCCGTGTCGGTGCGACGTAAAGCAAATAACAAAAAAAAAAAATCCAACCCAGTACAATAGTTGAATCAGTCCAACAATATTGAAGAGTTTTCATGAGACCTAAACTATTCTTGACAGTGACTAGCAGATGGACACGAATGCAGCAAGATAACAATTCTAGTCTAGGCATAGTTACTTTCTTCACCGGTGCAACTCGTGACTTCGCTAGTAACAACTGCACTGTCGTCCCACAGTTACTTTCACTTCTTAAAAATACAACAGCAGCATAGGCTGAAGCACTAGCATCACAGGAGACATGTAAAGTGTATGGTGTTCGATCGCTGCTTGAAGTAAATCGTCTAGGAATTTCAACATCAGCCAAAAAATGCAATTCTTCCAACCACCTTCTTCTCTTTTCAACTTTCCTGCAATAGTTTTTTTGGTACAATAGTGACAGGACATGTATACTCTACAGGATCAAATACTGCCTGACAAACAGACAAAATCTTTCTTCTTGTTACAGGTGGCTCTATATTTTGTACTTTCCCTACACAAGATAGGCTATCAGTTGTTCTGTTCCATAGTAATCCGAGTACCGGTATGGTTTCTTGAATCGCAACGCTTTCATTTAGTGCAGTACTCGCCCAACCTCTTAACTCAAACTTTGCCATGGCCATCAAAAAAGAAGCCTCCTGAATAAAACAGTTGACTTCTTCTTCCGAGCTGACTGAAGCAACACAGTTGTCCACATAAAATGAATGCTTGAGTTTTTCTGCAGTTTCACGGTACCCAGCAGGACAATTATCAAGATGATGCTCTATAACAGCTCCCAGAATGAACGGGCTGCAATTTACACCAAATACAACGCGACATTGGCGAAAAATCTTAATCTTCCTAGTAGCGTAATCATCCCACCAAAGGAATTTCAGATAATGACAGTCCACTTCGTTCACAGAGATTTGCAGAAAGGCCTTCTTTTATCTGACACTACTCTTATTTCCCTTTCTCGAAATCGCAGCAGGATGGATGGTAGAAGTTCCAGGAAGTTGGGGCCTTTCTCCAAACAGTCATTTAGGGACAGCTTTCCTCCTTGTTTACTGGAAGCATCAAACACGGGTCGGCACGTTGTAGTTGAATCACTCTTGAAAACTCCACGATGAGGCATAAAGTATCCCTGCTTGTGTCCAAAGTCATCTTCTTCAATGATATTTTCTTGTAGCCAGTCTTGTAGTACTGAATGATATTCTTTGTATCTGTTCTCGGAGACAAGTTTCGAAGTCATTGATGCAAGTCTTTTCTCTGCCACCATTCTGTTATTTTCAAGATCCTCTCTTCTTTCACACCAGGGTAGGCAGACTTCATATCTACCATCTTTGTTAACAGTGACTGTTCTTTCTTGAAATGATTCAGAACTGCTAACTCCACATCTCTGTTTTCCTGTCTACTGGATCTGTAATCCCGAGCACATCTTCTTGCCAGATCTTCACTATGTGTTAGTAAGGATGTTAGCAGGTTAGCCGTGTTACCATGCCCTGTATTTTGTGTTGATCCCATTATCACCCAGCCAAGACGAGTTTCTTGTGCCACTAAGGCACACTGTAATCCTACCATATTTCCCGTGAACAAGCTTCCTGCATAATCAGCTCCAATTAAAATTTCAATAGTAGGATGACCAGCTCCATTGTCAGAGACTACAGTGCCTTTCTCTTTTAATTCTTGCAGGCAAGCACTTTGATTAATGCGAGGAATTGAACCACATATAGAAACTTGATCTAAGGCTTCAATCTCACATGAATAATTTCCTGTCATACTCTGAAGTGATACTCGATATCTCTTGTGTACATGTCTTTGCAATGAGATTCCCCCAAACAGAACTTGTATCAGATTTTCAGATCCAACACAAGAACAAGCCATTTCCAGAGCAGTCTTCTTTAGAATATAGGAACGCTGAGATCCAGTATCTATTATCGCCCTTACTACACGTTGACTACCCTTAGCTGTGATAGCTACCATTAGATTCTGCAGTAGGACATCTAGAGAACAACAGTGGTTTGCTCCAACGACACTCGTGTTTTCCCTCCTATTCTCTTCCGACAATATTGGTTTCTTGTTAGTTCTAGGCAGATTAGAACACATTATCGGATAATGTTTTTTCCGACAGATCAAACATTTTAGTGAAGATTTACACCTTACAGACCTGTGTCCGGGTTTTAAACATGTGAAACAAGCCCGTTTAGATTTTAACATGTCTGTCTTTTCCCTAAGAGACATCCTTTCTGCTTTAAAACACTCCTTCCTCCCATGAAACTTTTCACAAAATACACAAACATTTGATCGTGTACCGGTATTCTGTTTTTCACCAGTCAACAGATTGTATGCAGTCGGTACAGTTTCATCCTCTGTTTCTTTTCTTTCATTGGATGTTTTACCTGATCTATGAGTCAGTTTAAACCCAGTTTTAGCTAACATTATCCTCTCCTCTCCTTCCACCTCAGCCTTTAGAAATTCTAGCAACATCTTCAATTTTTCACTGTAATCACTTGCCTGAGCCACACTTGAACTACTCCTCATCTAGATTCTCAAAAGCTCCTCTGGAATGCTTGATTCAACAAGGGGAAACAAAATTGCCGCATGCTTGTCAAAAGTCGCTTCAATGGATTCCAGCGCTCTTAAGTAACACTCAAGTTTATCGTACAGTTGTAAAGTATGTTCCTTACCTTTCACACTGGTGGCATTTTTTATGACCAAACCTAGGAGTTCTCTGATGTAGAACTCTGTCAGCAACTCCTTCTTACCAAATCTTTCAGTCAGTCCGTCCACTGCCTTCTGATAGTTTTCTGCAGTCGGTGGATAGCTGTCGATGATTTCTCGTGCTCTTATTCCTGGAACTGTCGCCTGGATCAGGTACTGGAATTTGTCTTCTGCTGCTATGTCTTCATCTTCATGAATTCTGCTAAACTGACTCCAAAAGGAAAGCCAGCCCTTTATCTCACCGCTAAATTTAACTAACTCTATTTTTGGTAATTTCATATTCTTTTTATGTGAATCAACAGAATATGCCATCTCAAACCTAACATTTTCTTGGGTTACACCTAACCTCTGAGTGTGTGCTTCTATTTTGAATCTCATAGCGTCCATTTTATCCCTATATTCTTCAATATTGGTATACTCATGTTCATATTTCTTATCACTCCCTTCTTCCTGCAAAACCAAGTCCAGTATTTGCTCATCTAACATCGAAAGTTCTTGAAATAACCGTTCCAATTTTACAGACATTAACCTAATAGCTTCGTCATTTATCGCATCTTTATTTAACTCATCTAGTAAAAGTCGGGATGCTTTCGTGAATGATATCCTCACAGGTTTCCGTTTCTTACACAAATTCTCCATTGTGGCACGGTACAGTTATACTTATCACGTCGGGGTCATCAAATTAAATGTTGGGTTAGACACTTGCGCACTACCCATGTCACAGATCCTTGCACCAACATTAATAACTACAGGATGTCATCTACACGTGTAAACACAGTTCAAAATGCAGAACGTACTTTCACGCAAGGTTTAATTCTCGAGACATTTATAAACCACAAACAATCACACCATTTTTCTTTTTACACACTCCCAGAGTTCTCCATTTCCAATGAGAACGTAACCAAGTTCAAGGAAGTAAACAACACAAAGAACACATATTACTGGTTTCCCACACCGATAACTACTGGCAATCTGGCTAGCGGCAGTTGTCTTTGCAACCCAGGACCCCAAATGGGTTCAATGTGCCAGTGGTTTTGTGGATATTATATGCTGAGAACCATGCTTTCAAACTACTTCACCACTGCTTGTTGGAAAAGTGCTAAAAGTATTTCTTTTTGTGTTACCAACAGTACTACTGCTTTTAACTACCCATCAACGCTCTTGACTGCAACCTCTACTCTGATAGGAGGTATTAAAGTCTGCAGTTCTTCAGAACATCATGGGGAGCAACAACTCAGCATATTAACACATATAATGTTCTAATTTAAACTGGCAATGCTTATGTCTTTGTTAATCAGAATCTTTCAGATGGAATTGAAGCATGCCTACGTTGTCTTAATATTACTTCAATAGTCTGGTGACAAACTAGCGAAGTGGCTTAACTGATTCAAGGAAAGTTCACCAGGGACTTGAAAAATGCAAAGTGGTTATCTGGTCTTCATTACTCTGTTTTAAAATTATTATTAATAATAATAATAATAATATTTACTTTACACCGCACCAACACGGATAGGTCTTATGGCGACAATGGGATAGGAAAGGGCTAGGAGTTAGAAGGAAGGGGCCATTGCCTTAATTAAAGTACAGCCCCAGCATTTGCCTGGTGTGAAAATGGGAAACTACCGAAAACCATATTCAGGGCTGCCGACAGGGGGGTTTGAGCCCATTATCTCCTGGATGCAAGCTCACAGCTGCACGCCTCTAACCGCATGACCAACTCGCCCGGTCTTCATTAATCTGCAGGGTATATCTACGATAGGCCTATATAAAGTATAACGTATACACCCAACAACAATTGGATCTCTTCTCATGAATGTCTTCCGAGTAGTGAATGGCATGCAGCAATTAAAATGACTGTGAATGTTCTGTTCTAGGCAGATCTTTGGTTGGCATCCTTTGTTTTCACAGTGAGAACAAAACTGTGGCTCATATTCTTGGAAAATGCTCGCATGGTGAAGTAACTGAGGAACTCCCAGTATTATAAAATCCAATCTGTAATTGCTGATAAACTGCAAACAAAGCATTTTAATGTTCACGGTATATCATCTGCTGGCAGCACAAAACATATTGATATAATAATAGTTTTTGTTATGAGCAAGAAAGGAACTGACTTCACCAGCAGATTGGAAAATCATGGAGTCAAGCCTGAAGAATTGAACACTGAGAAAGGGTATGCTTATGTTTGTACTGTGCCTTTCTACAAAGATAAATACCACATGGAGGAGAAAGTGGCTATTGGCCTACTGCTATGGGCACACAGTACAATACCTTTGTTCTTTGTGCAATTCTGGGTACAGTTGAGCTTAGCGCAGAAGAGCATCTCAGACATTGATAGCCAAGGCTGTCTGGTGACCATGATTGTTAGGGCGTGAAATGTATAGAATGTGACACGTGGTTAGCCAGTTCGAGTCTCGGTGGAAAAGATTTTCACCATCAGAATGTTGGTCGTCACGATAGGTGAGGTGGTGGTATACAATTTCTGTTCATTAGATTGCACGCCAAACGGCTGAATTCAATTCCAAACATCTCTGCAGTGTTCATTGGCGTGAGGGCATATGACACTTAATGGTGATTCATTAGGCTATGTGCCAACACAGAGTTTCACCCTCTCTTGTCATCATCCACCCAGATATGCAGGTCGTCCATGAGAGTCATATAGAAAGACCTGCACTAGGCGAGCCGAACATGTCTCGACACTTCTGGCATTAAAAACCATGAGTATGCTAAATTAAAAAAAAAATCAATAGAATATTGATATGATAATTAAATTCTGAAGCCTGATGAGACATCTGTTGCAAAGTTTAAATCTATTTGTATAATTCTTGGAGTTGTAGAACTGCTTTCAACCTTAAAAAAGAAATCTTGATTTGTTTGTTCATTGCTGGCAACCTCTTCATTTGGGAAGGCGATAGTTATTATTTGACTGCGCTTGATAGCTGCAGTCGCTTAAGTGTGGCCAGTATCCCATAGTTGGGAGATAGTGGGTTCGAACCCCACTGTTGGCAGCCCTGAAGATGGTTTTTCGATGATGGGGCTGTACCTTAATTGAGGGCACAGACGCTTACTTCCCACTCCTAGCCCTTTCCTCTCACATCTGCCATAAGACCTATCTGTGTCGGTGCGACGTAAAGCAACTTGCAAAAAAAGTTATTATTTGTAGTAGTCTTTTCTGACTTCAAACTATTGTTCAACATTTTCTGTTGGTATACAAGTTTGATACACAGCCTCATAACAGTCCACTTCTATGCTTGTAAAATGTTGCCTGTATTCTGACTTTACCTATTACTTAAAAATCAGAGTTGGGAAGTAATTGAGTAAAAGTAATCAAATAACTTCTAACTTTCTTAGTAATTTTTTACAAAATGTGATTTTTACTTGTAATCTACTTCTTGAAATAAATTGTAATTGTTACATTATGGTAATCGATATACATCACATGGAAGCAGAAACGGTAAAAAGAAAGTGACAATGAAGATAATTTTTTCAGTTCTACTGCAGCAGAACCAGTAGCTTTACCAGTGCTGGATGAGGTGGCCTACTTTATCTCTCCCAGTACTTCCAGAGACAACATACGTATCACTGCTGGCTATGTTCTTAAAATTAAACTCAGGTATTCCTTCTAGAGCCTGTGTAAGGTGTTTTTTCAATAAATGCAAGAATATACTTTCCCTGTAGGGTGAGGCTTAGCGATGAGAATGTTAAGAACCAATTATTTCTTAAATGGCATTTGAAATGGGCTACTGAAAGTCACTAACTGAAATAAAAATTTTGGTAAAAGATGATTTCAAAAGTTGTAAAGTATCATGTTCAGCCTAACATAGTAATAATAGCCATTGAACACCCCTATGCTTAAAAAAAAGTCTTTATATCATTCCAGCATCATGTGAAAAAATGTTGATTTCCTTAACTCTTTGCCATCCCTAATGCTCCAGAGCGCGCGAGCATTATTACCCGCCTGTCATGCTGAACGCTCGAAAGCGCTCGCCACACTTGCGTTCATTAGATTAGAAGTGTGTTGAGAGAAATATTGAAAGGTCTTGTGAAACCACACTGTATTCCTTTGATTCAGCAATGTCAGGACCTTGTTGACAGCATTTCCTCTTTGTATTTCCCAAGCAGACCTACTTAAAAACCTCGCCTTTCAGTGAGAGATTATTTTTGTTCAAGTTTTCACCATGTCATCTAATCATGGAGTTGTGTCAAAAGGTATGGAAGTGTGCAAAATTGAAGATATGTTAAAAGTTAATGGACATAGTGCTCTTTCTAGCTGTGGTTCAGAGTTGTATTCTGATGAATGTAGTAGTGATAATGATTCCGAGAATCATGAACGTGAACAAATATTGTGTGAAGATCGAGGGACAGGGCTACAAAAAAATTTTGTTAGTGATATCTGGAGTCACAATATTCATTTTGATGAATTGAAAATATGAAAAAACAATGCCAGTCCAAATCACGATTTACTTTCCTGGAGTTCAGAAAAGGATTGTTTTGTATTATTTGTGGGATTGGAATTTTATGAGCTAGTGGCAGAGCAGACGAATATTAAAGCCAAATATTTACTAAGAAAAACTGGCACTGTTGATACCACCTGGCAAGACACTAACACTTACGAAATAAGGGCATATGTAGGAGTTCTAATTTATATGGGATTGGTTGTTTTACCTGAAATAGATTATTACTTCCTAGGAGACTTTTGCGTGTGCCCATTAGTCAGGTAGGCAATGACACTGAAACGGTTTAGGAAACTTGGGCAGTATTTACGTCTAAGTAGCCATGTAAACAGGACAACACCACAAGACGAACATTACAATATTCTGTACAAAGCAAGACCAGCTCTGCAACTTACCGAAAAATTCGGAATTTTGTACGCACCTGGCCGGGAACTCGCACTAGGTGAAGCTATGATAGGTTTCAAGGGAAGATTTATCTTGAAACAGCACCTCCCAGGGGAACCCACCAAATGGGGTATCAGAGCATGGGGTATTGCTGACAGTGGAAATGGCTATCTTCTGAAATGAGAGATATACACTGGACCAGAATTTATTATTAGGAGAGCAGGAGGTTTTACACCCGACAGAGTCATACTGGGGAAAGTGGCGTCATGTTTACTTCGATAACTTTTTCATTTCTGTAAAACTGATGTAATTATTGCTAACCCATAACACCTATGGTTGTGTGACAATGAGGGTAAATAGAAAGGGTTGGCCTGATCAGTTTAGGAAACCTGCGCAGCTGAAACTCAAGCAGGGAGAATGTAGGAAAATGCAAAATGAGGGTGTAATGGCAACGGTCTTGCAAGATAAACATACTGTTCTTATGCTGTCAACAAATTCAGATTCTGTGAATGATGGTACAGTGAACCGAAAAACTGGCAAATGCTGGGGCTGTATCTTAATTAAGGCCACGGCCGCTTCCTTCCCATTCCTAGGTCTTTCCTGTCTCCTCGTCGCCATAAGACCTATCTGTGTCGGTGCGACGTTAAGCAACTAGCAAAAAAAAAAAAAAAAAAAAAAAAAAAAACTGAGAGCGATTAAAGGAACAATGAAGGTATGGAAGACTTCACTTCAGGTTTTTTCGGAGAGAAGCAGTGATATTACGTTGTCTTTGGATAGGCCATGGTATAGCAACGCACTCCTACTTACTGAAGGGGGAAGCCCACCCCCTACGGTGTGTACTTGCGCCTGTCATCTGTCCGTTGTACACGTCTGTCTCTCGTTCGTTATCGGAATTAACCAGACAAATCGCTCCACCAATTAAGAGCGGCCATGCACCACCACCCACTGAATCAAGAAAGAGCTCTCAATCTGTCAGTTATTCCAGTGTTCGGGGCTGAGTCTGGCACTGTAGTGTAATGGTTAGTGTTATTAGCTGCCATCCTCAGGGCCCTGGGTTCGATTCCCGGTACTGCCAGAAATTTAAGAATGGCAGGAGGGCTGGTATGTGGTTCAAATGGTACATGCAGCTCACCTTCACTGGGGGTGTGCCTGAAAAGAGCTGCACCACCTGAGGCTGAGCAAGTTTGCTTTTACTATCCTTACAGAGTACAGTGCGTAGACATGGTCCATGTGCGCTGTAGTATAAAACTTCCGAGTGTCATCTCCGTCATTCTGTGAGGTGATGAGCTGTCCGCAGACCTCGTCATCCGTTTTATGAGGGATAGTGGCTTGTTTTGTAATGTTTAAAAGTGAATTTTCTATTTCAAATTCTCATTTTATTAGCTGCTTTTATACTCTTTTTTTGTTTTAGCCCATCTTTGTGTATTTTAATGTGATTTCTAAACTTTTAATTTGATGAAATATGTTTCATTTCAAAGGCAATGCCTGATCCGATTTTAATACATTTTAATCTAATTTTAAATAATTTTATAAGAAAATAAGGCTTTGCGAATTAGATCCACCGATTATTTTAAATTCATCATTTTCGTCCTTTTTTAAATTCTAATCAGTGGGTCAGTTTGAAATTTTAATTATCATTACTTGGGGGCGGGGGGCGGATGTTCTTTTTTCCTTTGCATTAGGACATTGCTCAGTAGTCTCTGTGTTATAGCAAATGATAACAACTTGTTCTTATTTTGCGTTCTTTTGCATTTTTTGCTGCTTTGGGACGATCAGTCATTATTTCAACTTTCAAGAAGAATAGTTAGATCATTTCAAATAATTATTCAGGTATTTTTTATTGTCAGACTGATCAAAGTCTACAAGTGTCAAGACAAAAATTTATACTATTTTCTTACATATGGTTAAATTTGCTAAATATCTTTCATGGCCAAGCGAACTGCACAGGGGAGTCTTGTGTTTCCAAGATGTGCAGGAACACAGTACAGAAATCTGATAATTAGGTGAAAGTATTTCCTAACGTGTATCAAGCACAAGGAATGCACCAGCTTTCCCACCTGCCCCTGCAGCCATTCACCAAGAACAAATGGAAATGTGAAGGGATTGGGAACAGCAGTTACATAACTTTCCCTTTCAGAACAGAGTTATCCTCCCAAGTAGTTATGTGCAAGAAAAATGCTAAAAGTGAAACTACCAAGCATATTTTTTAATTCAGCTAAACTAACCAAACTAACCCCATGGCACTACAGCCTTGAAGGGCCTTGGTCTACCAAGCGACTACTGCTCAGCCCGAAGGCCTGCAGATTACGAGGTGTCGTGTGGTCAGCACGACAAATCCTCTTGGCCATTATTCTTGGTTTCTAGACCAGGGTCGCTGTCTCACCGTCAGATAGGTCCTGAGTCCTAATCACGTAGGCTCAGTTGACCTTGAACCAACCCTCAGATCCAGGTAGAAATCTCTGATCTGGCAGGGAATCAAACCCAGGGCCTCCGGGTAAGAGGCAGGCACACTACCCCTACATACGCGGCCGGCTTTTAATTCAGCTAGTGAATGTATTTAGAAAAGATGTGTTTACAACAGATGGCCGTGTTTTATTTTGTAAATTTTGCAGTGTTAAAGAGGGTGCGGAGGGGAAGTTTGTAGTACAACACATTAAACGAGAAAAACATCTGGAAGCTGTAACGAGTGCGAAGAATTGGTACTTCCCAGGTTTGTCAGGGCTAAAGTGCTAGTATACATATAGCAAATTATTATGTACATATTTATATAAACTTCCAAGTAAACTATTATTTCTGTAAATTCAAGAGTGGTGAATAGAACAGGGATATAGTAATTGTAAAATCATTGTTACTCAGTCACCAGAATTCAGTTCGCCGAGCTGAGTGGCTCAGACGGTTGAGGCGGTGGCCTTCTGACCCCAGCTTGGCAGGTTCGATCCTGGCTCAGTCCGGTGGTATTTGAAGGTGCTCAAGTACGTCATTCTCGTGTCGGTAGATTTACTGGCACGTAAAAAGAACTCCTGCAGGGCAAATTTCTGGCACCTTGGCATCTCGGAAAACTGTAAAAGTAGTTAGTTGGATGTAATGTATGCGTGTTCAGTCCGTCACCGATGCCGCTGGTGGGATCCTCAACAGCTCTGCCATCAGCTGTCATAGATGGCCTAGCCATCACTGAAGAGGCGTACTAGGGAAATGAGGAGTGAGGTAGTTTCCTGTGTTTTCCTCACTAGTTGGATGTAAAGCAAATATTATTATTATTATTATTATTATTATTATTATTATTATTATTATTATTATTATTATTATTTTTACAGTTCATTTTGGTCATATATTTTAAAGTAATTTTTTACTTATTTTATAGCATTTTTCCATAAATATAAGTGCATTTTATTGATCATTTTCAGTGATTTTTTTTAGGTCATGAACATCCGCCCCCTAATCATTACATTTCAGTTCATCTTGTACCACTAGGGGTTGATGACCTAGACGTTAGGCTCTTGTAAACAACAAATATCATCATTGTGGTCGTTAGTTAATGTTATTTATTTGTTATAGATAAATATGCCTTCATTGCACATTTATTTATCCAAATATTCATAGTTCACTCTTCGGTCCCCTGGTTTCTTCTGTTGTCGTTACTGCCATGTGATGACATTCAAAAGAGAACAATGTCAGTGCCTGGAATTATGAATTAGATTGTGAAATTGTAAAATATTTTCAGAGACAGGTCAAATATGACAAGACTGCATATCATGAAACTGTTTGATAGTAATTTCAAATCAGTATTTTATGTTGTTTTGTTCCTGCTATTTGATGTATAACATGATTTATAATATTGTGTTTCTATATGCTTATTGTTATGTTATTGCAGCATGGATTTACAACAGCTAAGAAAGTAAGTATTCTGTGTTGACAACATTGAAAGATCAACCATATCTGTTTTATAATTGTATTTTCACTTTTAAATAACAATAATCATAATAGATGTCTGAGTAAGTTGGTTATGTGATAAGAGTCAGTAGCTGTAAGCTTGCATTTGGGAGATGACGAGTTTGAGCTCCACTGGCCACAACCCCAAACATGGTTTGCCATTTCACCTTAATATAAAGTCACAGCTGGTCTCTTCCCAGTCTTTGTACACTCCTGTACCATTATTCCCAGAAACTTGTATGTGTTAGTGCAAAATTATTCAGGTAAACAGCAGTCGAATACACGACAGACTGTGTGTCCCCAAAGGTAAAAGTCCAGGGGGTTAAGTCAGGAGAGCGTGGTGGTCAAGCAGAGGTTGGATAACTCTGTAATTATGCATTTCCGGACTTATGTTGTGATACTTTTTTTTCTCCTCCTTATATGAGGAATCCATTCCTGAAGATAATGTCACTGTGTTTCGATACATCCTGTGTGTTTTAAAATAAACATTTTTTTTCTTTTGCTATTGGTTTAACCTTGCATCAACTCAGACAGGTCTTTCCGTAGCAGTGGGAGAGAACATGTCTAGGTGGCCTTAATTAAGGTGCATTAAGTGCGGTTTGTATTAGTAATTTGGTGCGCTTGTGTTATTAAATTACAGTGGGCTAGGGCTAGTGAAGCAAGCATTATGTGGTGTGGAAATGAGAAAATGCAGAAAATAATCTTCTGGGCTGTCAATGGTGGGGTTTGAACCTACCATCTCCTGAATGCAAGCTAACAGCTTCATGACCTGAACCATGTAGCCAACTCGCTCTGTGCAAAATCTGTACCCTTACCTTGACAAGCTGATTTCTACAGCCATATATAAGCTACAAAGTTGATGTGAATAAGTATGCACAGTAGGTCTGAAGTGAATAGAGTTTGCAACAGCAAACCTAATAAGGGGTCATAACTTATTATTTTTATTAATTTAAAATAACTTTGACAGTTTCAAGGTATTCCTGGTATTGTAATTCTGTTCTTGTACTGTACTTTTATGTACTGTACACTCAACTGCAGAAAAATTGGCCATTACAGAAGAAGACTTTCTTTCAAAATCCTCTGGTTTGAAATAGGATGAACATATTGTGTAGATAGTAGGATTCAAAGTATCATCTCTTCAGCCACCGGCTATCCACAGTTTATGAATATCCTTGCGTTTTGAGATACAGTACATTAGAAATGAGTTTCTGCAGTGACCTTGGCTGGTGGTGATACTGTATTATGTTGGCAATGCTCCAGCTGACCTGAGCAGGATGCAAAGCGGTTGAAGTAAGGGGTATGGGAGGTGGTCAGTAGCTTGTAAGACTGAGAGGCTTACTACAGAGGGAATGGTTGCCTAGTCGTACTTCCTCTTGAAACAATAATCAGCACCACCACCACCTTACTACAGAGGAGTGAACATTTTTAGTGGAGTGGTCTTTCCAGGAAGGTAACAAATACATGGACACAGTAAAAAGATGATTTTGCAAACAGTGTCCTACATGGTTCTACCACATCGTGTTACTGTACGGGATTTAATAAGTAAATTTAATAGCCACGGTGTGTATTCAACGCTCCAAAGAGTGGGAGACCTCCAGTTTTAATGGAAGATAAACTTTTGGATATTTCTGACAGCTCCTTAAATATCATTCTAAATCCATGTGGAAATTGGCACAGCTGACTGGCGTATCTGTCTTCACAGTACATAGAGCAGCAAGAAAGAAGCTAAATCTGTATCCATATAAATTTTCAGTCATTCAGGAGTTGAAGTTGGTCGACACAGAGAAGAGGATTCTTTTATTGCGAATGGTTTAATTGGTTTGTTAATTATCATGGAAAGGAAGTGTTAGACAGAATATATTTTTACTGACAAAGCTTGGTTTCGACAAACTTGACCAGTAATACCAGTATAAATGGTCCGTTATTGATAATTGTAAATTTCCCAGCTAACTCATTCCTGGTTGCAAGCGTTTCGCCCCAGTGTGCTAAGTTGGGCTCATCAGTTGGTAAATAGCATACCCACCAAGACGCATGGCTAGTGCATACCGCGGAGGCCACTGCATAGGCTATTTGGAGCCACCGTCAGTGCCAATAAATAAATAATAAAACGTTTTCATTTTACTAACGTTCATTCAAAACAAAACTGATGTATTGACAATATTGGATTTATGCCAATACATATTGTACTAGTGTTACTCTAGTAACATCGAGAATAAGACAATGGTTTTAGCTCAATAGAATGTGTCAACGATCTTATTAAACCTTGAGTAAATGTTAATTGGCTGATGATGCTCACAAAAAGGAGCGAAACATGTACCATGTTAATATAATAAGGATGTAAGTCCTCATTAGTTTATTATGTATTGCATAGGTGGTATTTAATAAAATGATAATAATTTGTATCACATGTAGATCTTATATACGTCCAAAAAATGAAACTTATAACCTGCAACATACCACTTAGATGCGCAGCTCATCTTTTTCCCGAGTCTTCCCAGTCCAAACTTTGCAACATTTTTGTAACACTACTCTTTTGTCGGAAATCACCCAGAACAAATCAAGCTGCTTTTCTTCGGATTTTTTCCAGTTCTTGAATCAAGTAATCATGGTGAGGGTCCCCTACACTGGAACCTTACTCTAGTTGGGGTCTTACCAGAGACTTATAAACCCTCTCCTCTACATCTTTACTACAACCCCTAAACACCCTCATAACCGTGTGCAGAGATATGTACCCTTTATTTACAATCCCATTTATGTGATTACCCCAATAAAGATATTTCCTTACATTAACACGTAGGTACTTACAGTGATCCCCATAAGGAACTTTCACACCATCAATGCAGTAATTAAAACTGAGAGGACTTTTCCTATTTGTGAAACTCACAACCTGACTTTCAACCCTGTTTATCATCATACCATTGCCTGTTGTCCATCTCGCATTATGGAGGTCATTTTGCAGTTGCTCACAATCTTGTAACTTATTTATTACTCTATACAGAATAACATCATATGCAAATAGCCTTATCTCTGATTCCACTTCTTTACACATATCATTTATATATATAAGAAAGCATGAAGGTCCAGTAATACTGCCTTGAAGAATTCCCCCCCTTAATTATTACAGGGTCAGATAAAGCTTCACCTACTCTAATTCTCTGAGATCTGTTTTGTAGAAATATAGCAACCCATTCCAGTCACTCTTTTGTCTAGTCCATTTGCACTCATTTTTGCCAGTAATCTCCCATGATCCACCCTATCACGTGCTCTAGACAGGTCAATCACGATACAGTCCATTTGACCTCCTGAATCCAAGATATCTGCTATATCTTGCTGGAATCCTACAAGTTGAGCTTCAGTGGAATAACCTTTCCTAAAACCGAACTGCCTTCTATCGAACCAGTTATTAATTTTGCATACATGTCTAATATAATCAGAAAGAATGCCTTCCCAAAGCTTACATGCAATGCATGTCCAACTTACTGGCCTGTAATTTTCAGCTTTATGTCTTTCACCCTTTCCTTTATACACAGGGGCTACTATAGCAACTCATTTGGTATAGCTCCTTCATGCAAACAATAATCAAATAAGTACTTCAGATATGGTACTATATCCCAACCCATTGTCGTTAGTATATCCCCAGAAATCTTATTAATTCCAGCTGCTTTTATAGTTTTGAACTTTTGTACCTTATTGTGAATGTCATTGTTATCATATGTAAATTTTAATATTTCTTTAGCATTAGCCACCTCCTTTATCTGGACATTATCCTTGTAACCAACAATCTTTACATATTGCTGACTGAATACTTCTGCCTTTTAAAGATCTTCACATACACACTCCCCTTATTCATTAATGATTCCTGGAATATCCTTCTTGGAACCTGTTTCTGCCTTAAAGTACCTATACATACCCTACCATTTTTCACTAAAATTTGTATGACTGCCAATATTACTTGCCATCTTGTTAACCTTAGCTGACGTCTTTGCTAGATTCAGTTTCCTAGTAAGTTCCTTCAATTTCTCCTTACTTCCACAGCCATTTCTAACTCTGTTTCTTTCCAATCTGCACCTCCTTCTTAGTCTCTTTATTTCTCTGTTATAATAAGGTAGGTCTTTAATTTTTAATACAGCTTATATCTTCAGTCTCTCCATGCAATTTTTAAGTGATATATTCGGGAAAAGAATAATTTTACGAGGGCTCTGGCAACCACGTAGTCCCGATTTGTCATCTCTGGGCTTTTATTCCTGGGGTGCTGACAGGTCCTTAGTTTACCAGTTTACTTCCAGAACAGTTGAATTAAAAGTAGTCATAACAGATTTTGTGAACTCGGTATTGGCTTTGTTAATGGTCTATCTTTGTGTAATGGGTTATTACAGAAGCATTGTACTAATAATTTTATCAGCTTTATGTCCCACTCATTACTTTTTATGGTTTTTGGAGATGCCGAGGTGCCAGAATTGAGTCTCGCAGGAGTTCTTTTATGTGCCAGTAAATCTGACACGAGGCTGTCATATTTGAGCACCTTCAGACACCACCGGACTGAGCCAGGGTCTAATCTACCAAGTTGCGGTCAGAAGACCAGCGCTTCAACCATCTGAGCCACTCAGCCTGGCGAACCATTGTACTTTTAATCTCTCGATTCCCCTTGTTGCGCAATCTCTCGAACTGTCCGCTCGCATCTGACGTACTTCCTCTTAAAACAATGATCACAACCACCACCACCACCTGAACAGACACTGCTGCCACCCGAACTATGCACTTGGATATTCTGCAACTGCACTAGTTGCTGCGGACAGTCGATTCTAACTCTGTATTAAACAATATTTCTATGCTGGTCAGTTTTTGTGCGGTTGAGTGTACATCGTTTCATGGAATATTCTAATATCAGGTAGTTATTTTTGTCCTTTGCATGCAGCTGACTGCATCTTATACTGGGCCAAGGCCTCATATGATAAGAACAAGACACATCTCATGCCGATGTTTGTAAGTGGGCAGACAGTTTTTAGTTTGCTGTTCTTTGTGTTATAACTCATTCTGCAATTTATTGTTAAGGAACCCTTGTATTAAATTCATTTAGTATTGGCCACTTGGTCTGCCAATGTTATTAATTACTGTGTGCTAGTGGAGTAAGTTTTTGTAGTGTATGGTAATGTTAACACTAGGTGATATGATTTTTACGAGTTACACTTATATGAACTTCATGCTGGGAGGTGAGTAGATGATTAGAGAAATTCCTTGGTGACCCACTTATGCACAGGGTTACAGTAAGGTGATTTATTTAGATTTGGTAAAGTGGGGAAATCTGAACAATGGAATTGCTATGCAAACATGCTGTGTTTCTAGCAGGAAAAAAAAAAAAAATGTAAAATATTACTGTAAAACATTCTCCCAAGAAATCTCTGCATCATCTTGCTTACAAAAGCATACCTGGGAGGTTCTCAGCCAACTTTTAAAACTAAAACCTTATAGGTTAGGAGTGCGTGCTTGGACCAAGAATTACAACCATGTGAGAATTCAAGTTGAATTAAATTTTATAATTGTATTTTTCGGAACATTGCTGTTGGTAGTGCTTTGTTATAATTAATAATTTTCTCAGACAAAATATGGTCACATTTCCAGGTTACAGTTTACAGTATAATCAAAATCAACACTAAAAAGAAACCCTTGGGCCAATGACTGATGAAATGCCCCTTTAAACAAATATCATCATCAAGAAATTCCTGAAAATGTACAAAGTTCCACTGCATGACTGAAAATTGGTCTATTATGTACTGTAACTATAAGGAAGATAATACAGCTCATTTCTTTCAAAGAGGTTGTATATACATTCAGAGAGCTACTGCACACAGTACTTGCACTGTTCTGTTCTTTTCTTTTGAGAGTTATTCAGTAACGAAAGACAAGCAGTACATTTTCAACAAGATAGGAGAGGATTTTGATTACATGATCATTAGTGCAGGGTTCTGACCTGCATGTTCCTCCCACCTTAGTATGTGCGATTTTTACCTGTTGGGAATCTGGCTCCATGGATAACTTGTTAGCTTGCTGGCCTTTGATCCAAGGGATCCAGGGCTTGATTCTGCGCCAGGTGAGCTGAGTAGCTCAGGCAGTAGAGCGCTGGCTTTCTGAGCCCGACTTGGCTTATTTTGGTGGTATTTGAAGGTGCTCAAATATGTCAGCCTCATCTTGGTAGATTTCCAAGCGTGTAAAAATCTTTTTTGGGACAAAATTCTGGCACCTCAGCATTTCTAGAAACCTTAAAATGTAGTTAGATATAAAACCAATAACAAGGGTCCCTGACTGGCTGTGTGTGCCATCTTCACCATTAGATTTCATCCTCCTTACATATGTGCAGGTCGCTGTCCAGAGTCCATATGCCCTTATTATACTTGTCGGGAACCCTGAAAAGGCAAATCTACAGGAATAACCTGCATACTGTACAGAATCTTATAGAGAATATCAGAAATTTGTAGAATTATGGAAGCAAAGCTGTCGCAGATAAACATACATTTTATTAGAAATGATGTTGCCAACAGTCACTCCAAACAACTCGCAAAAGAGAGGTTTGTTTTGTTATGAAATAAAAATATTATGGTCATGCTTTTATTGATCAAAGTTGAGTAATTAGAAATGCATAGAAATGCGAGGGAAATTTGTCCATTGATGGAACTGATGACTAGCATGGCAATGACCCAGTTTAGCTGCAGCCAAAGGCCAAAAATAATGCTTATTTATACTGGTGTAGTTTCCATGATGTAACCATATGGATGACCACACTCTATTGCAGGACATCTGAATATATTGATGGTGCTTTGCTTATTTTAAATTGACTAGACAATATTAAGTTTATCATCAATTAACTTGGGTTAATGTTATTGTAGAGAATCATTTTGTGTACTTTGATAGAAAGTCCTTCTCATGATGCATGTTGCCTTCACATGTAAATTAATTGACTGTTTTATCTATCAAATATGTATGCAATACTAAAAGTATACCATTTTGCTTTACACTACTATTTTTCTTTCAGAGTGGCTATGATTCGTATGGATATGGTGGTGGAACTGACTATGAGTCCCATACAGTTGACAATGCTGACAGTGCCTCGGTAGACTATGATCGCCAGCATTATAATGTTCCTGATATGGTGAAGAAGTTCATTGTTTATTTCCGTGATTGCATCAATGAAGGTGTTATTTATGAAATTCAAAACCTGTATGAGAATACGTAAGTAGTTTTACCCACTTTCTAATTACAGTATCATATTCCTCAGGGTAGGACACACTTCCTGGAAAAAAAAGAAAAAAAAAGAAAATCCACAGCCTGTTTACAGTCATTTGACCGGGTCAGGGATGGGATGAATAAAGCCCCCATCTAGTGGCGAGGCTAGGAATTGTGCTGGCTGCCGAAGCCTGTCACACTCCTCTGGGGCAATGATTAATGACTGACATGAAATGAAATGATATCGGGGAGTGTTGCTGGAATGAAAGATGACAGGGAAAACCGAAGTACCTGGAGAAAAACTTGTCCTGCTTTGTCCAGCACAAATCTCACATGACCGGGCGAGTTGGCCGTGTGCATAGAGGCGCGTGGCTGTGAGCTTGCATCCAGGAGATAGTGGGTTCGAATCCCACTGTCGGCAGCCCTGAAGATGGTTTTCCGTGGTTTCCCATTTTCACTCGAAGTAAATGCTGGGGCTGTACCTTAATTAAGGCCACGGCCGCTTCCATCCAACTCCTAGGCCTTTCCTATCTCATCGTCGCCATAAGACCTATCTGTGTCGGTGCGACGTAAAGCCCCTAGCAAAAAAAAAACAAAAAAAAAAAAAAACTCACACTGAGTGACTGGGATTTGAACCTCAGAACCCAGCAGTGAGAAGCTGCCACCTTAACAACAGAGGCCTCAGGACACTTTGTAATTTTTAAAAAATGTTCCAGCTGGAGAGGACTACATGAACATGCGTGCATTAGCCTGTGTTCAAACAAAACAAGATCAAAATATTTTAAATTGGTTGATACATTCATTTACTACAGTGTTGTAAAGTCTACTAACCAACCAACTAACCCCATAGCACTACAGCCCTTGAAGGGCCTTGGCCTACCTAGCAACCGCTGCTCAACCCGAAGGCGTGCAGATTGCGATTACATTACATTACTGCACGACAATTCCTCTTGGCTATTATTCTTGGCTTTCTAGACTGGGGCTGCTATCTCACTGTCAGATAGCTCCTCAATTCTAATCTCGTATGCTGAGCGGACCTCGAACCAGCCCTCTGATCCAGGTAAAAATCCCTGACCTGGCCGGGAATCGAACCTGGGGCCTTCGGGTAAGAGGCAGGCACGCTACCCCTACACCACGGGGCCGGCCTGTAAAGTCTACTGGGTGTGCATAATTGAACACACAAAGCACAAGACCCAGGGCCCGGACTTATGTTAATGGTGCTCTGGGCAAAACTTAACACAAGCCTTTGCGGGAGGGAATGTTAGAAGAGGTTACTGATCATTATGGGGCAGATGTTGATGACCTAAAACAGCAATGAAAATGGTTATTAAAATGCCCTTAAATTTATGTAAAAATGCTATGAAATAAGTAAAATATGACTTTAAAGTATTTGATCAAACTCAATTCTGGCAACTGCAACAATGGTTTTCCAAATAATTGCTCTATTTACTTTGCCCCCCATGTATCGCAAGTCGATATCTTTTACCATGGTTATTAAATGTTTTTTTCCAGATCTGCAAATACCATGTGTGTGGACATGCCTTTCTAAGATAAGACCTTGTATTTCTATTCAGTAAAAATTTGTATTGAAATTTTACAATTTTACATGTGTGCTATACTAAACTACTGGTACGGTGGTTTTCACGCTTGTCAGCAGATACTTTTCTAGATTTAAGGATAATATTTTAAAAATAATTGGTTCCTCCTCCTCCTCCTCCTCCTCCTGTCACCTAAATCTTACTGACAAAAAGGAGTTATTAACAATAGTTCACTATAACCAAAGCAAGCAGTTTTGAGTGATTATAACTTCCAGATGCCATTTTTCTTACTTCAGTTCCTCAATGTTCTGACAAATTCTGACGGTCTCAGTATTGGGTCTTCCCTTTTGTTAACATTATGTATTTCTTTCTCTATTATTGCTGAATGTTAATGTAAGAAATTTCATTTTTTTTTGCTCTATTGAACTGAGAATTACAATGAATAATACATTAAAAAGTTTATTCATTACTGAATGTGTTCCAACTACTGTTCACCGGGCGAGTTGGCCGTGCGGTTAGGAGCGTGCAGCTGTGAGCTTGCATCCGGGAGATAATGGGTTCGAATCCTACTGTCGGCAGCCCTGAAGATGGTTTTCCGTGGTTTCTCATACTCACACCAGGCAAATGCTGGGGCTGTACCTTAATTAAGGCCACGGCCGCTTCTTTCTAACTTCCAGGCCTTTCCTATCCCATGATGATCTTATCCAAATGTAGGCAATTTCCAACAAGCCCAGGTGCATCCTAATAGACAGAGTTACATTTCTTGCATCAATAAGTTCTACTATAGTAATATGGATAGTCACCGATGAATTCCAGTTCATTTGCCAAATCGTTTCTGAGCAGGCCCTGGCGTATTTAATAGAGGTGGGACTCTATTGTTTTCATAGGTCCAAGGCTTGCTGAAACATTGCAGGTGTGTGCTTGGATAAATATTTGTAAAGCAAGGCCAGTCTAACATACTGGTATTCTCTTTGGAATTCTAACTTCAATGCAATGTTTTAGGGAACACTAGTGGTATTGATAGTCTAGCCACTTATACAAGGAAGTTCGTTAAAAAGAGAGGAATCTCTGTATAGGCTGTGAAGGCCTAGGTAGGAATTAATGATGGGATATTCGATTCATTTTACTGATCAAATTAATTTAAAAAGCCACCTAATCGATACTTTATTTTTGCCTTAGATAAAATTAAAAATACATTATACACAGAACAAGTTTCGACCACTTAGTGGTCATCTTCAGCTGTATATAAATATCTTAGATGAAAACATTTGTACAGTAAGCACATTAACCCTTACTACTCGTCTGTCGGGTGAGGCCCGACATGGCGATATTCCCGTTCCGGTCGCATGTCGGGCGAGACCCGACATGACATTATATCGCCCACCGCTCTTCTGCAGTTTCTTAGCCGACAAAATAAACGATGCTACACTGTACTGCCATCTTTTGGTTCAGCGTGGAACTTTGAAATATCCAGATGTTATTTGACAGTCAGTCAAAAATCTATTATTTAGAGGGCAGCGTAGCCGTCAACTGTCCACTCACGCACACGAAAGGTCGAGCGATAGTAAACAAACATGGTCGCCATGTGCTCTTCTAGTCATGTATATAGTTTACTGTTATATGTTGTATATGTCGGGTAACACACAAAACCACAGTATTTTCGCACCTCACCTTCCTTATACCCTAAAAGTGAACTGGCGATGTTCGGCTTGTGTACCATAACCCAACATGTGCCTGATGCTGGCGGCTGGCACAATTATAAATCAACTGATCCCGATTTCAAGAAATCGCCGTTTAGCCTACAAACTACCGTGAGATATGAAACCAGAGACTGAATAGTGTTTTTCAATTGCTTTTTACCGATAATTTGTTCAGTGAAATTATTAACGAAACCAGTCGGTATGCGATAACGATAGTAATACTAATAATAATAATAATAATAATAATAATAATAAAATGCAAAATAATTTGTCTTAAATTGCACATATTGCTGTTATTTGTTCCAGTATAGCTTGCTTAAAACGTGTATAGCCTAAATACATCATTTAAAAGCAAATGCTATCTCCAGAATCGTGAAAGATGAATACGGGTCATATAAGATTAAAATTCGCATTTAAATATGAGTAGTAGAGACAGCACAGAGAACTTTAATTCGAGGGGTAAGGGGTTAAACCTTAAAAAACAAACTATGTCCCATGGGATCCTAAAAACTATTGCTCTAGGTGCTTTAATGGAAGTGGGGAGGGGGGGGGGGGGTAAGGCAATGTGTGTGAATGATACTTAAATTACAATTCGCGTCTACATTTGTGTTTAAAAAACTTATATACTAAAATATTTATTTAAATTATTTAAAAGCGTCTATAGTGAAACACTTTTGTAATAACACTAGGTGGCATGAATAAAAAGCCAATGTTTGTAACAATCTTCAGGCATTTGTGAGAAGTATACTTAATTAAAATTCGCATCTACAATGATGTTCAAAAACCTTGTTTACTAATAAACATATTTGAAAAAAATATCTTAAAGCGTCTGTGGTGAGGCACTTTAAAAAAAACCACTTGTACTTGAATATAAGTCTATGTACAGTGTATACCAGTCTTCAGGTATTTGTTGTTTATAATTTGTGTTGAATATCTTCCTTAATTGTTGATCTTTTGGTTATTTTACTGAATCGATTCATTTGATTCCGTTCACGTTACTGAATTGATACAGTAATCCGATTCACGGCACATTAGAGTCATCATTCCTATTGCATCTGTGTAGTGTGTACTGGTATGATAAGACAGTAGCAGCAGCAGCAGCAGCGACATTCAGTGCTTGCTGCTGCTATCTGGTCTTCATCCTAATAACTGCGTCATCTACCTTTTAGATTCAGGTTTCTTCTGTAGCCACCTCTTCGAATCAAGTTTTGATGTTACAAAGCCTTTCTCCACAGTGACAACTCCATTAAATAATTATATATTATTAGATGAAAAAATATCTGTACGCACAATCATAAATGATCTGCATTTAAATCTGCCACCCAGGTGGGTGGGCCCTGTCAACTGTTTGCTTTGTCTTTTCTTAAATTATTTCAAAGAACTTGGAAATTTCATTGTATTCACGGTTAGTACATAATACAAAATAAATCAGTTAAAAAATTAAATACGGGAAAAAATAGGTACTTGTGCAGTACTATACATGCTTATTATATTGCAGCACGAAACTTACATAGTTAATAATAATACACATTAATAATAACAATAATAATAATCGACACAACTCAAATTTTCTATACAGACTTGCATATCTGCCAACCCTTCCGATTTACCTGGAAAGTTTCCATTTTTTTTTTAACTTGTCTTCCAGTTTTCAGATTTATTTTTACTTCTTCCTATTTTTGAGCAATATAACTTCCAGTTTGGTCAATACTCTTCCCCTAGGATAAATTATTGTGTGCTTGTGTAATTTATGCAACCTCATTTTCAAGCGTACTTATTTGATGCTTTATTTGGCGAGTGTATCGTCCGTCGCCTTTGTGTATCGTATTTCCCACTCACTACAGCATCGTGTGTGTTTTACAGCTGGGAATTTGGGACGGCAATCGTTGTCTTTGAATCGTGCTTTTTTTCTTTCTTTCGTTGCGCGAGGTTATGTTTACCAGTGAGATATCAGAGTGAATACTGTAAATGCACCTTCTTGGATACATTTTGGAAATAGTTCTTTTTTCGTGGCATTTGAAAGGTATAAACTGAATCAAGGTTAAATGCATGCAGTAACGGGCCTTAGAAAATTTTGTGACGCGGTAAGGGTTGGTACTTCTGAATTGCGAATTGGCAGTTAATTCAAAATCACGTAATTCGAAGTCCGATTTTTGAGTCCCAACGACTTCGAATTAATGAGGTTTTACTGTATATCACATCGGGATTAAAGGAATGACTAGTTTAGTTCATACCTGGAAAAATGATCCCAGGTTTTTGAAATTTCACATTGTAATAGTAAAGGGCATACTGAGTTTTATCACTCTCAGTTCAAAAACATAGACTTAGGTGTTCCACAGGGTAGTATTTTGGGACCTATTCTTTTCTTAATCTATGAAAATGAAATGGCGTATGGCTTTTAGTGCCGGGAGTGTCCGAAGACAAGTTCGGCTCGCCAGGTGCAGGTCTTTCTATTCGACACCCGTAGGTGACCTGCGCGTCGTGATGAGGATGAAATGATGATGAAGACAGCACATACACCCAGCCCCCGTGCCATTGGAATTAACCAATTAAGGTTAAAATCCCCGACCCAGCCGGGAATCGAACCCGGGACCCTCTGAACCGAAGGCCAGTACGCTGACCGTTCAGCCAACGAGTCGGACTTCTTAATCTATGTGAATATTCCTCACAGTATTCAAGTAGAAACTGCAGTTCTGTCTGCTGATGAGACAGACATGATTATTATTAATCCTACATCTACAGAAATTACAACAAATGGAGTCCTGTCTAAGATTCATGCTTCAGTAAAAACAGATTAACATTGAATTAAAAAATGACCCAATATATGATCTGCGTTACCTGTGAGTAGTACCATTATGTGAGGAACACCATAGGTCTGTTTACCTCTGAGTAGTACCATTATATGAGAACACCCTGGGTCACTTTACCTATGATTAGTACCACTATATGAGGAACACCATGGGTCTACGGTGTCTATGACTAGTACCACTGTGTGAGGAACACCACAGGTCTGGGCGGCACCTGTGATTAGTACCGCTAGGTTAGGAACACTATGGGTCTACATTGCCTGTGAGTATTACCATTATATGAGAAACACTATGGGTCTACATTACCTGTGATTAGTTTTATTATGTGAAGAACACCATGGGTCTACTTTACGACTGATTAGTAGCATTATGAGGGGCCCAGTAACTTGGATTTTGGACAATAAGTATCATCTCAAAAAATAAGGCATTGCAAATTGGATTCACTGATTGTTTTGAATTGAAGGTCAGTTTTCATCATCATTTGTTTTAGATTCTAGTCAGTGGATGCATTTTGAAGTGTTAGTTATAGTTTCATTTCATTGCACCTCATACCATTAGGGGCTGATGACGTTACTATTAGGACCATTTAAACAACAAACCTCATCATCATAATCATATCTTATGCTATTGGTCTCTGGGGTAGTTACAAATCAAATCTTGACGTTATCTTTCAAATACAGAATCGAGCCATCAGAATTATATCGAGACGTAACAGGTTAGACCATTGCAGATCATTATTTAAGAATCTAGGGATACTCCCAGTACCAAGCAAATAAATCACGCAATGCATTCTACAGTGAAACAAATATTGATCGCTTCAGAAAGAACTCTGACAATCAGAATTAGCAGATGCGAACAAGAAATAATATCTTTATCAAGCACAAGAGTAAAACAATTGCCTTGAGACATGTAGATTCAGTTGGAATCAGATTATATAATAAGCTTTCAAATAAGGTTAAGGGTATTAGTCTCGTCTGTTGTTATTATTAACTTGTAAACCTTAATATCTTGAAAATAGCTTTAAAAAGTGCATTGATGTGCGACTGATTATGTTCTTACTGCTAATACCTCCTTCACAGATGTTTATTTTGTTTCTTGAAAACTTACTAATATTAATTAATATGTGCTGTTCTAATGTCAAGATATTTGTTCATTTACAAAGTGTTCATCATTGTGCATAGATTATTGTTAATTTTAAGAACAATGAATAAACTTTTTAGTGTCCACCTATTAAAAAAAAAGTTTATTCATTGTAATCTCAGTTCAGTACAGACAAAAAATGAAATTTCTAATGTTAACTAATTTTAAGAAATCACTTGACAGTTTCTATACTGTTGGCATATTTTGTAATATGTAATTATGCCGTCTGTGGAAGCTAAATAAATAAATGAATCCTTCTATTTCCATTTTTGAACCAATATTGAAACTTTAAACAATGTCTACCTAAACACCAGCTGAACATTGTTTATGCGATGGAACATCGTGCGTAACTTAGACGTAGTTTAGGTACATGTTGGCTAAGGCTTGAAACTAGTCATCATTTCTGCAATCAGCACATTTCAACTAGGCATGTCTCCAGCCAAAGAGAAAATCCTGGAGTTTATGGCTGTGGATATTAATCATTTATCTTAAGTTGCCATGCTGTAAATTGTAAAACTCACCAATGAGGAAGTATCTATATGGGGTACAATTCAAGGAAGGCGAAATATTAAAGATTTGCTCTCAGATAGCTTGGTGAACCTGTCCAATTCTGAATATACAGGGTGATCACAAAGTCCTATTACCCCCTATGTATTACATAGATCGTGTTTCCAGCAGGATGGAGCACCAGCCCATTATGCTATTGCCGTTAGAGAATATCTCAATGAGGTATTGCCTGATAAATGGATTGGACGTGGTTCTGTCAAATTTGCCTGTGCCTTTGGAGTGGCCACCTCAAAGTCCTGATCTCTCATCCCGCGATAATGCATTATGGGGTTCATTAAACGGGAGTTTGCTGCCACACGTTACGAGATGGTTGACGAATTTAAGGATGCTGTTCAGCATGCATTTACTACCATCACACGAGCAATGTTGAGGAGAATTTCACATCATACATGGAGGAGAATCATACTCTGTATGAAAACGAGGATGTACACACAGACACCCTGGAATGAATGATAACGAATAGTCACACTACCTCAAAGTTGTCCTCTGCCATGATCCCACAATAATAAGACACAACAATTCATTACCATCTATGTAATACATATGGGGTAATGGGACTTTGTGATCACCCTGTGTATATGTGTATAGTGGAACCTCAATATCTCGAATCACCTCGTGAGCTAGATTTTATTTCGAGTTACCGAAATTTGGAGATATGGATAATACCATTTTTGAGCATGTGTAGCTCATAATTAGGGCCCGGATTTTTTGAAAATGCATATGCGTATATGCAGATGTATATTGTGAACGTTAGTGCATGTACAGATATATTTTTTTTTTCTTACGCGTGATCGATTATCTAAGATTTCTGAACAAAATGACACATCTAACGAACTCTGTATGTTGTTCATCCTTTGGCAACACGCGAAGCCTTCCCTAATCAAGGAAAGTGCTTTCATTGTCGCAATACAAGCAGGTAGGCGGATTATGACGCTACAGTTGCAAGATTTGGTAACGACTCCCTACGACTATGATTCCCTACTATGATTGTTACAAAGTGCACCTTTTAGTCACAGATCCAGCTTCGTACATGTTAAAAGCTGGTCAGTCTCTTTGAGTATTTTTTTCCAAATCTCATCCATGTCACATGTTTGGCCCATGGATTGCATTGTATTGCAGAAGAGATACGTACCCTCTTTCCATCTGTCAACAAAGTAATTTGAAGTGGGAAAAACTGTTCCTAAACACACCGGCTTGTGTGCAGTTGTACAAAACTCACCTGCCTCAAGTTTCTTTTCCGCTGGGACCTGTTCTCACAAGATGGGGAAACTTAATCATCTGCAATATCGTTCTACGAGTGAAAGATGTAGTTCAGAGTATTGATGATAGTCATACTGCGTGTGTTTGTGAAGCAAAGTGCGCATTATCAAGCTCGATAGCTGCAGTCACTTAAGTACGGCCAGTATCCAGTAAACCAAATTAGCATCCTGCATACAGTATTCAGTATTTGGGAGATAGTGGGTTCGAACCCCACTGTCGGCAGCCCTGAAGATGGTTTTCAGTGGTTTTCCATTTTCACACCAGGCAAATGCTGGGGCTGTACCCTAATTAAGTCCACAGCTGGTTCCTTCCCACTCCGAGCCCATTTCTGTCCCATTGTAACCATAAGACCTGCCTGTGTCGGAGCGACATAAAGCAACTTGTAGGGAAAAGTACACGTGAAGAATAGGGCAAGTGGCCGGGAAATTTAAGTTACTTCGAGATATTAAAAATTGGAGTAATGGAAGTTCGAGATATCAAGGTTCGACTGTACATTTTTAAAACTATATTTAGGTGTGTGGTTTTTTTTCTAGATTCCCCAAGCTGACTGAACAGTATTTTGAGAAGCGACCGTGGCCTGAGGAAAGTGACATTGCTCATTTGGTCGAACATGATCCTGTAAGAACATCTTGTACTATTTTAAAATTGATGGTAGGCCTGTACTTTCATTAAGAATATTTCTCATTTTTATTTTTACTGTTTAGGTGTTCCTGAGCTTGTACAAAGAATTGTACTTCCGTCATATTTATGCTCGCATTACTGGAGGACCAACTTTGGAGCAGAGATTTAATTCTTTCTGTAACTATGGAGAATTATTTAATTATATTCTTGGTAAGTATGACTTATTTCTGATTTTAACTCCATGCTTAGGAAGCTGAGCTGCAAAAAATTTGATAGCCTGAATGAGTAAATCGAAATTTGCTGCTTTATATTCAAGGATTATTTTAAATTTAAGTTGTCAGCTGTTGTTTTTAAATACATAATAAGTACAAAACAAAAAGAAACAAATAAATGTACTGATATATATCAAGCAGATTATGCTAAGAAAGAGATAAGGATAAACACTATTATGATTTTACTTTAAAAATCTGAAGGGTTATTTGTATTTTTAGTTTATAATGACAAATAGTTAAAATTAAGTGAATGTTTTTGTTAAACTACTGATTCAAAGAATTCAAATATGTCTTGCAATTCATTTGTTACAAACAGTTGCCAGTGAACCAGTTCCTCTAGACTTGCCTGATTCGTGGTTGTGGGAACTCATAGATGAGTTTGTTTACCAGTACCAGTCCTTTTCTCAATACCGAGCTCGGTTGCTTAAGAAGTCCCCGGAAGAATTGGAAAATCTGAATTCTAACAACAATGTATGGAACGTTCTGTGTGTGTTGAATGTCTTGTACTCACTGGTTGACAAATCAAATATAAAGCGTCAGCTTGAGGTAAGTTATATTTTCTGACAAAGAGTTTTTGTGATCTGTATGTGAATTTTGGAAGTTATGTTGAACCGTAAAGTTTTAATGTTATAAACATTCACTTCAGAAAACTAGGACCACAAACAAGGCCTAAAGCATTTTTTGTCAGGCATTGGAATGCAATTTATTGGAATAGGTTTGTGATTTGGCATACTATATTCTGATTGTAATTCAAGCAACTATACAGTTAAATCTCAATTATCCATTCCTGGAAACAATATTTTCCTGGATTATTTGTTCAAATTACATGATCCTGCAAGCACCCTGATTGAATCATGTTTCAAAAATCCTGCATTATCCATTCCTCGAAGAAACAATTTCCCACATCAACTGTCCAGCAATTTCACTCCCATCAACGTTAAATCCTCTATCAATTATTTTTCAAGATGTGCTATATTTACTTTCAAAACCATATGTTTGAGTACAACATAACCTTTAAAAGTCTAGTAGGCCTGTTGGTAATTTATGTAGTACATGACCTACAAAAACTTACTGCATATACCAATGACCATATACAGTAGAACCTTGATAATTCGAAGTCAGTTAATTCAAAATCCCACCTAATTCGAAGAAGCTCTTGTTTCCGGAAACATGAGGTATGGGTTTTGCATGTTATTTAAATTGTTTCATTCGAAATACAGATAATTCATAATTCGACAAACAATTTCGGTTCCATTTCCGAAATTCAGACTTTTAATTCAAAACTGCCCTTACATTTTTTAAAAATAGTATTTTACGGAATAATTTAAATTCAAAATTTCTTCGCGTCATGATAGAACGCATCTTCCGAAACGTGCAGGGGTAGCTTTCCGCACTTTCACTCACTTTGGTCTGTCTACAGTGTGCTTCATATTTGCTAAGATTGAGTGAAATCGTAATTCTTTTGTATTCAGCATTTTAAGTAACATCACAATATCACGTAGCAGGCAGTGTGCGGAGAAGCAGAGTCCACAAACAATGGCAATGCTGATGTAACTGCAGCGTTTTTTTTAAATTTTTTATGCCGAGCCCAGATGGACTTATGGTTTTAAAGGAGAGAAGTGCCAGGCTGGAAAATCATACAAGAGTGAAGGTCACTGTACTGTGTTCTGTGTTGCAATGCAGACGGAAGCGAGAGACTTCATCCCCTTGTGTTTTTTTTTTTTTTTTTTGTTTTTTTTTTTACTTTACGTCGCACCGACACAGATAGGTCTTATGGCGACGATGGGAGAGGGAAGGGTTAGGAGTGAGATGGAAGCGGCCGTGGCATTAATTAAGGTACAGCCCCAGCATTTGCCTGGTGTAAAAATGGGAAACCACGGAAAACCATCTTCAGGGCTGCTGACAGTGGGGTTCGAACCTACTATCTCCCGAATACTGGGTACTGGCTGCACTTAAGCGACTGCAGCTATCGAGCTCGGTATAGGAAAGTTTGAAAAGCCATGATGTTTTAAGGCTGTCAGGGACTTTCCGTGCAAGTTTAAGACATCTAAAAATGCAAACAATACAGTAATCCAATGAAGCATTTGCACAGGTGACCCAGTATAATTTGTCCTCGTCTTTGAATTGTGCTTTTTTTTCTTCGTTGTGTGAGGTTATGTTCGCCAGTGATTTATCCGAGTAGCTGCCTCTGTGGATCATTGGTAGAGTGTCTGCCTCCGGATCCCAAGATAGCGGGTTCAAATTATTTAGTATTAAAAACTTCATTTTTTGTCCGTATTTCCTCAAGATTTTACAATGCTTGGTAAAGCTAAAGGTTCCACGTATTCAATACATTATCATAATGGTATGTTTAGAACATCACATATTTATTTAACTTATTGTAAAATACATCATTGGGACCGGTTTCGGCAATCCACTATGCCATCATCAGCCATTGAAAGTTTAATAGTAAGGAACATTCAAAAAAGTAAAAATATGCTATAGAATCAGTATAGAATGTATGCTTGGCATACTTTTAACAGCAAGTCCTATTCTACATGAAAAACATTAAAAATAGCTAGATAACATTGACCCATTGTACTATACAAATAACATGTCTTTTTTGAAAAAATACAGTATTATTTGGTGCGTCTAAAATTATTTTGTATATGATTGAAAAAGTCTATGATTTGGTGTAGCTTATGTACAAGAAATTCATATGAAATTGATAAGTGATTCTACAAAGCATTTGCCATTTTAAACCACAGTTTTTCAACAGCAAGTCCTATTTTACATGAAAAAACATTAAAAATGGCTAGATAACATTGACCCATTGTATTATACAAATAACATGTCTTTTTAAAAATACAGTATTATTTGGTGCGTCTAAAATTGTTTTTTAGGTGATTGAAAAAGTCTATATACAGTATTATTTGGTGCGTCTAAAATTGTTTTTTAGGTGATTGAAAAAGTCTATAATTTGGTGTAGTTGATGTACAGGAAATTCATATAAAATTGATAAATGATTCTACAAAACATCTGCCAATATTAAAGCACAGTTTTTTTGGTTCCTCATGATATGCGACTTATACTGTTTGATAATATATACAGGTTCTTCTTTCTTAAAAATTATTGACAAGACAGTCTATGTGTGACTAATATAAGGATAAGCATATTTCTGATATGTTTAATCTTATTTTAGTGTTTGAAACTTGCTTCGTAGTATATTTCAAGATAAATGACTGTATGGCTGAGGCCGAAACTATGGTTGAAATCTTTAATATTATTTTATATGCCAGGTGGAAGTGGGCAGTAATTAGTATTACTCTCGAACCAGCACGGACCTAAAAAGGAAATTTGTAAATTGAGTATGAGTTATTGAGAATGAAACGCGGTACTATAGGAAAGAATTGAAGATATGAAACTCACCCCAGGTTGAATGTAACAGCGTGTAGAGAGAGTGAGGAACAAATGCTAAATGTCAAACGACAGCCGGCTGGCACAGCTGTGAGGCGGGGCGTATTATGTAGGGGAAGGGACAGTAGGAGAGGTTGTGGTCGCGTGTATCTGTGTGTCAGGGGGGCGTGGGCTTTGTCGGGGATAGTAAGCTAGCGCGCTACGTAATATTTTATGAACTGATTGATTTTTAGGTATTTTTAAAATATTAATCAATGAAATAAGCATGTCAAATAAAATTGTAGGTTTTTCCGAAATATCATTTAGATTGTAATTGGGATTGTAATATTGATCTAGAGTAATGTAATAGGTTAGGTCTAAGAGTGGGCCTTTATTTATTGTTTCGATGATGTCCAAGTCTTTGTTGATACCGTAAAAATTGTGTTTGTATTCCTGTATGTGCTGGCCTATTGCCGAAAATTTTCTATATTTTATGGCATTGACATGTTCATTGTATCTGGTATTAAATGATCTCCCAGTCTGTCCAAGGTAAACACTGGTACAGTCATTGCAATGAAACCTATGTATTTTAAATACTCATTAATTTCTTTATTATCAATTTATCAAACAATTAGCGTACTTACTCTTACTTTCCTTGGTTACAAGCAACAACAATGCGCTTTTTCAAAGTATCAACTGTCATAGACAGACGCTTGTCAGAAAGAATGTTTTTCATCATGGAAAAGGAACGTTCTACTTCCACTGAAGTGATTAGCGCAAATTTGAAACAAGCTATTTTGGAAGGACACATGCCAGTTAAAACAGAATTTTCACCTTTCAGAACATCGTGAATGTTCTTAATTTTTTCAATGTCCACATTACCACTCAGAACACGTTTTTTTCACTAACACTGCTTCCCTTTTTTTCTCCTGGTGCTTGTAGCAGTTGATTTACTGCATCTTCGAAGATGGCCATAGATGATACCAGCGAATCATCTCTTTCCTCCAACTTCAAGATTGCTTCTGGTATCACACTATAATGTGCTGTTATAAATGCCAGATCATTGCTGAGCTCTTCATGGTCCAACAACGTTTTTACCTCACAAACTGATGCGACTTCGTCTACTGATATGGCATAAAGTACCTCACGTATCTTGTCCAAATTGTTGCTGTAATATATGACTGCTGAGATCCAGGTTCCCCGTCTGGTGAGAACTGACTGTGGAGGTAAAGGGAGCTCTGGTGCCTCATCCTTGAAAACCCGGATTCGGGAGGGTGATTTTAGGAAGATTTTCTTGGTATTCGAAACTAACTAATCCACGTGAGGATACAAACTTCTTATCTCTTCAACAATTCTGTGCAGTCGCATGGGCCAGACATGTGAGGTGGAGCATTTTAGGAAAGAGAACTTTCAAGGCTGTAGCTGCTTTTTTCATGTAAGGTGCCGCATCTGTGATAAAAAGTAGGACATCATCATGCCGTATTCCATCCAGCCAGAGTAACATTAATGAATTTGTGAACAAATGTGCCACTGTGGAACCATTTTCTCTCTCCATCTCTTCTGTCATCAAAAGAAATACTGATGATAGGTCAGTTTGCTTTGCTTCCATAGTTCTAATGACGACGTTAGTCATGTAACGTCCCATTGCATCCGTAGTTTCATCAGTGAAGATCCAGATCATCTTTTCTGCAACTCTGCTTTGAATCCTCTGTAGGATCTCTTCAAAGGAGATATTCAAATACGTTTTTCTTAATGTGGATTCTGACGGAACTTCTTCTTTAGTGTACTTCTACAGAAACTTCCTGATGGATTGATTTTCCAGTTTCCATAACGAAATTCCGGAGTCCAAGAAAGCTTTACATAGATCCAGGGAAAACTGAGATTGCCTGCTGGATGTTATAACTGCTGTTGATATTAAATTGATCTTAGGGCCAAGAGTATTTAACCTAGACTTATGTTTCGTTGTTGCGAAATGTTGAGTTATGATGTACTTTTTTCGTGATTAATAGATTTTTCACAGATTTTGCAAAACAGTATAGCTCCATCAGTAAAAAGTGTATCCGAACCAAATTTGCAAACTTAGCCATGTAATTTACCACGCAACGTTGAAAATTTCGGCATGTTAAATAAGTCAGCGCGAACACCCAAGTTGCCTTTAACAAGTTCAATGGTAGACTAATAGCTTCTTTTATGTTTGACCTGTTAGGCAGAGGTGATTTCCTCCCTTCCTCTGCATTATCTTATCATTTTGAAATCGGGAATACCAGGTAATTTACGCATTGTCACAGCAAAAGGGGTGTGAGGAAGGAGAAGAAACGTACTTCGCTCATCCTCTCTCTTTCCTGGTATTCATTATGCTTGTGCATTCCTTTCACTAATGAAGGTTCTGCTATTGACAGAGGTTAAACTCATGGGCTGAGAAAAGCTTTCGAATGCCTGAACACAAATAAACGATTTACAGGGAACAATATTCCAAATAGATATTTGTGGCGGCAATAGGTAATTTAATTTGTGCAACCTTTTTTGTCTTTGATGTACGGAAATTCATTATGTGCTTTTTAAGATGTGTAAATCACAGAAAAAAATGCATAACGATCAAAAAAGGCAAAAAAGGCTTTAAATCTTAAAATAGACAACGGAAGCCAAAATAGACAAAAAAAAGGCAAAATAAAAATTGTCTCTACACTTCCTAAATGCACGAAAACGTATTTATCTCTATCTGATTCTTCAATATATCCAGTCAGATAAAAAAGGCATTTTGCCTAACTTCCGGACTCTATTAGATTAAAGAACTAAAAAACTATTTTCTTTTGATTGATTGTTGTTTGGCTTGGCGTTATGTAGCATATTTTTTTATGAATTTGGCTGATCAGAATTACTGACCTGAAGAAATGTAAATGGGAAATTGTTGTAGTTTCCGCGGTAAAACTGAATTTTACGTATAAAGTTCTTTAATTTGTGTTCTTGGTGTAGTAATTTTTGTAAGATTATAATTATACATTTTTCATTTTTGTGATGTTTAGGCAAATTGTTGATGGTTGTAATTCATTTCTGGATTTTCCATTTTCCTATATTGTATGATTTTTTTCTATGGTCCCTCCAAAAACTGGGAATTGAGGATCCAGTGAATTGGAACATTTATGTGGACAATAAAATAACAACAGGAAATGTGTATCCTATTCTCATGTTTATTTGAGATGTCCTTTGCTGTATGGAATACCATAAAACAATTCTCCACCTGTAGGGCATTAGCAGCATTCAAAAGACTGCCACAGCCAGTGGACAGTGCAGACTTTGCATTTCCTTGATGGAATATTTTTCATTGATGTTGGAAGTATTTTGTATAGAATATGTCCCCACTGCCTTCCCTGAAGTCTTAGAGGATGGATGTCCTCTTAGTTGTGTAACAAGGTAACAAAACACTGAAATGAAATCACGTATGGCTTTTAGTGCCGGGAGTGTCTGAGGACAAGTTTAGCTTGCCAGGTGCAGGTCTTTCGATTTGACGCCTGGAGGCTACCTGCGTGTTGTGATGAGGATGAAATGACGATGAAGACGATACATACACCCAGTCCCCGTGCCAGCAAAATTAACCAATTATGGTTAAAATTCCCGACCCTGCCGGGAATCGAACCCGGGACCTCTGTGACCAAAGGCCAGCACGCTGACCATTTAGCCATGGAGCCGGGTAACAAAACACTAGCCAGGAGTTGCTCAGGTATGTTGATTTGGAAGGTTGTAAAACCTTCTTGCTTCCTGCCAGCATTGAGAAGGTGATGAGCGAGCGACTTGACTGTGCGGTTAGGGGCGCGAATCTGTGAGCTTGCATGCTGGGACTGTACCTTGATTAAGGTTACGGCCGCTTCCTGCTCACTTCTAGACCAGTCCTATCCCGTTGTCACTATAAGACCTATCCGTGTTAGTGCGCGATGTAAAGGAAATTGTAATGATAAAGAGAAGGTGATGAATAACACTGGCATTCAAAAGTGCCATATCCAACGTATAAAAATACAATTTTTGTACCCTTTTTTTCGTATTTCCTCATCAATGGGAATGATGGCAGTTGCTGATCATGAGAATCTATTTCACCCATTCCACAATTGTATGCCTTTTCACCTAAACAAAATCTCTTCTATCATGAAGTGTAGAAAGCATATGGACTTCTTTCTTGTCTGCCCATTTCACTGCTAAAACCCCATTACAGGATAAAAATGTAAGCTCCCCACTTTTCAGTTTAGTGTTACTCAGTTCATGAACTTTCTGTTTGACTGTGCTATTCCAACTGCATAAGTCTTGTTATTTAGCAGATTGCTGAAGAGTGTATGAGAATGGTACCAGTTGTCCATGTATAAAATTCTCCAACTATCTAGAAGTTCCAATCACATTTCCGTTATTACTTTCTCATCTGCAAGAAATTGGGACAGTTTCAGACATCTCAGCATCACTTCGCTTCCCGGTATGAACCATGAATCTCATCACCAGTGACAGGAAACCAGTGTTCTCTTCGTAAGAATGATTCCGTCAGGCATTCTTGGCAGCTGATTCCAAAAATAAATTAGCATACTGGCAAGCATTAGTTTCTTGAATTACTTGTTCCCACAACTGTTCAGTCAGCCAGGCTGCGTGGCTCAGTCCGGTGGTATTCGAAGGATGCTTGAATACATCAGCCTCGTGTCGGTAGATTTACTGGCATGTAAAATAACTTCAGTAGGACTAAATTCCAGCACCTCAGCATCTCCGTAAACCACGAAAGTGGTTAGTGGGACGTAAAGCAAATAACATTATTATTATTATTATTATTATTATTATTATTATTATTATTATTATTATTATTATTATTATTATCATCATCACCACCACTATTGTTCAGTCAGGAATATATTTACAACTTCTAATTTGCTTGGAGCTTTTCCTCTGTCTTTGAATTATGTCAATTTCACCAAACATAATGCAAGCTTTATGCTGTGGAGAATTATTAAGTGCTCTCATCATCACTTATTTTAGTCTGAAATACAGCTAGAAATAGCTGGTGATAGATCACTGGAATGCCCAATAATTCAGTGGCATTCTTGCTGGTAGAACAGGATTTTGTTCATTGACACTGTATCACAATTTATCTCAGATTCTGTGTGACCTAAAAACTTCAGTACCACTTCTCTCTTGTTTTGCTTGGAAGCTGTCATCTTGATATGTTTCAAGGCCATGGTTTCTTAGATACGAGATGTTCCATTGATGTACATTATTTTCCTTGTGATTATTCCTAAGAAATCGTATATGTGAAATATTGTGCAATCTATGGAGAAGGTTTTGTACCAATACAAAGTTGATTAACAAAAGACAGTGTTCATAAATATTCATGGTACCAGGACGGAGCACTCCATCTTGATACAGTGTAACTGTTCACTCTCCTAACTTCACACTTGAGGAGACGAAAGTTAATACCTTGGTACACATGAATATAAAATAAACTATATGTGGTTTGCCCGCAAATTGCCACGCAAATAGAATCAATTAACGTTCCATGGTTTCCCATTTCTCTGTGTAGTTTGGGCTCCAGCGTTACAGTTTTAAACAACACTATACCGCAAAATTTATATTTACTAGCATAGAGACTTATACTTACATCACAGGGGTAGGATTTTAAATAATTAACCATTAAGTATCGCATGAGAGAGAAAATTAACGCAATATAAAATCTCAGCATCACTTCCCTTCCTGGTATGAACCATGAATCTCATCACCAGTGACAGGAAACCAGTGTTCTCTTCGTAAGAATGATTCCGTCAGGCATTCTTGGCAGCTGATTCCAAAAATAAATTAGCGTACTGGCAAGCATTAGTTTCTTGAATTACTTGTTCCCACAACTGTTCAGTCAGCCAGGCTGCATGGCTCAGTCCGGTGGTATTCGAAGGATGCTTGAATACATCAGCCTTGAGTCGGTAGATTTACTGGCATGTAAAATAACTTCGGTAGGACTAAATTCCAGCACCTCACCATCTCCGTAAACCATGAAAGTTATTATACAAAAATTGAGATGAATCGGAAAAGTTCTTTAAAGCTTGGAGGGATTTTAGAATTTACGTTACTGAAATTAACTGTTGCTTGCTTTATCTAATTGAAGCTCACCAATTACAGCTTCCGTTGAGGTCATCTATCTTCCGTGGTTACTCGTTCCCCTCTTCTCGTTGTAGAATTGGCTCCATGAACTCACCTTCTGTGATATGGTTTGGGCTATCTGGACTAGCACTCCCTAATTGCCTAGTCTTTAAATTAGACATTGGCCCTATACTTGTGAAAATTGATCACCGTTGATCGTAGGCGGAGAAAATTTAGAGATATGAATTTTTCCATGTTATCAGAAATCTCAATCCAACTTAGCTATTCTACTGATACAGTACAGGCTTATACCAAATTCCGTGGATTTGAACTAAACGTAGTTCTTCGTCCAGAATATTTACTGAATATATCTCAAGCCGTAAGCTTGTTTCGTCTCACCCTGATCCGACAGCATCACAGCAGCTAAGTACTGTGTCTTAGCGACAACACACTGTACGAAAAATAGCTATGTCTCGAAGTGACCACTCACTGTCTCAAAAATAATAAAGTAGATGTGGTAGTGTGTCCGCGCTAGATCTTATACCCGGGCTCTCCCACTCTTGGTAACAGCACAATACCAAATCTCTACAACGAAGCATCTGATTCATAGATCTTATTATCATCTCCCTCTCTTCATTCTTCTCAAGTAACCAGTAGGTGTGGCGATGATGTAGATGCCTGGCTTGTTAGCCTCGCGCGCGGGGCGCTGTATACTACCTTTGCTCATGAGTTAAACCCGTGAGTCATCCAACTTCCCCGCTTCAAGAATAACTTTTCCGTGTACACAAGTATGAGATGAAATGACACCAACTCTGTCTCAAAATTGACCATATTTACAATACATAATGAATTCCTTCCTACATAATATAATAATTTAAATAATAAATGATGTTCTCATATATACAATATGATTCCAAAAGCCTTATTTATACATGATTAAAGTTAAATTAATATCTCAATAATTTCCGATGGTGGATAATCTTGATATCGAGTGATATCGCGTAAAAGGATTGTACACTAATTTAATATGGCTGGAGAAGCCTGGACGGTTACAACAGGAAGTCATTATGAAGGTTGGATGGTGAGATCCTTTTTTGTATGGGATTGGGTTAATACAAACTAAGGTTGTCCAGAACTGTTGATTAATCATTTTAGTCTACAGTTGATGAATACTATGTTGGTTCTGTGTTGACTCAGAACAATGGAATCATCCATTTTATTATACCGTATTTACTGCATATCAGCCACGTACCTGATTTTTGACCTAATATTCACATGCATTTTTGAGCTTGTTTCAAGAATGTGCATCTGCAATAACAAACGGAAAGGGCCACTGCTGTGCACAGTCTTAAACACCCTCTTTGGTCTGAATGATAACGGAGCAGCAGGGCATGAATTTTCTCTTCACAAAAAACAAGTGAGAAATTGGAGAAAGCAGCAAGTGGCATTCTGTGGCCAAAACAGGGCAAGATCTGTTGTGTTGAGGGAGCGTTACTAGAATGAGTGAGAGAGATGCGGAAGAGAAGTTGCAGCGTTTCTCATAAAAGAACTAAAAGCATGGGAAATTTCATGATCCTACCATACTCCGGGAAATTGGTTCATGGGAAGTCGTGGGTGGGCTACTCGGTTTATGTAGTGTAATAATCTGTCATTGCAACGGAAAATGTCTTCATACCAAAAATTGCCTAACGACTGCTCCAATAAAGTTAGAGTTTCACAGGCATGTGATCAGGTTAAGGCAGCAAAACTCGTCCTCTCACAGATCGGCAATGCTGACCAAACCAAACCCCCTGTATATTTTGACATACCAAGGACAGGCTGACTAAAAATTTGACATCAGCAGTCTGGTCAGTTGCTATGTTCACATCCTGGGATTGTTTCAGGATGGCGAACTGTTTAGTTAACACTAGCTGAAGGTGTTCCTTCTACATCCACATCATCTAATTTCTTGGTCTTGCACATCTTCACATGTGTTCCAAAAACAATTCTTCCTTTTTCTGCTAGCACAGTTTTCTGGAACTTTCCTTCATAATGTCTTCTGTACACTTCCAAAAGCTTTTTGTATTCTTCTCTCTAGTTTTGCTTTGAGCCATGTTTGCAAACTTCCAAAGATTTCCTTTTAGCTTTCTTCATTTGTTTATTTTCATTCCATATACTGTATTCTTTCCTGTCTCTTGTGCGTGATGCAATACCCTTTTAGAGGCTGGGTTGGCAAGCTTGGACTGATCATGCCTGTTCCATTGTGGTTTAGATTGTTTTGACATATCCTTGTGATTTGGAGCACACCAAGTGAGCTGGTGCTTAATGAGGGTGCTGAAAGAAGCTGTTTACAACCACGAGATGTCTTGATTGCTGCAAATGACTACAGTCTTAACCCATTATTGTCAGCTTCATCTTATCCAAATTTGTCCAGAGTTTCATCTCAACCTCTAGTTTCTGATTCGACGTGAGCATTGAAGTAACCGGCGACGGCAATTATATCTTTTGTTGGCTGGGAATTGAAGGCAGTTTGAAGTTCAGAGTAGAATGCGGATTTTGCTTCTTCTGAGCTGACGTCTGTGCTGCATAGACTGTGGTGACATGTAATGGGACAGTACCAGCAAGTGTTAAGATAGATAACCAACTGCAGAATGATTGGAATGCCAAGACATTTTTGGTTGAGTTTCCGTCCAATGATAAACAGACACGTTCACTATGTTTATTGCCACCTGAATAGAAGAAAGTTATTTCTGTGTTGCTGTTGGGTACATGCACAGTTTTCTTTCCCAGCTCATTCAAATGTAGTTTAGATAAGACCATAGTGGAGATTTTGTAGCGAATTAGCTCATGTACAGTTATCTCAAGTTGGGCTATGTTGTGTATAGTATGGACATTCCATGCAGCTAGACTGGTTTCTGATTTTGGTGCCATGATTTTGGTTAGCTCTCTGTTGTTTTGCTGGTCAGTGACAGACTTTACAGCAACGCCCTGCTCTTGGTTTTTCGCTACTCGATTACCTCAGATGCAGTAGAATTTTCGTCGTATACATTTAGTCTGTGATTACAAGCAAGATTTTGAGGTCGCTTGGCTGGGGACCTACTCTCCTCCTTTACCTGGGTTTGGGACTGGCACCAGCAACTGCTGAGCTGCTCATCCCATCCGCTAGCTACTGCAGGCAGAATTTTCTCTTACTTGGTTGATTGATTGGTTGATTGTTCTTTCTACCTCCATATCATCTAATTTCTTGGTCTTGCACACCTTCACATGTGTTCCAAAAACAATTCTTCCTTTTTCTGCTAGCACAGTTTTCTGGAACTTTCCTTCATAATGTCTTCTGTACACTTCCAAAAGCTTTTTGTATTCTTCTTTCTAGTTTTGCTTTTGGCCATGTTTGCAAACTTCCAAAGATTTCCTTTTAGCTTCCTTCATTTGTTTAGCTTCATTCCATATACTGTATTCTTTCCTGTCTCTTGTGCGGGATGCAATACCCTTTTCAAACCACCACTTTGTTCCTCACCTTCTTAATCACTTCTTCATTCCACAAGCTATTTCTCTTCTTTCTTGTATCTACTGTTGCATGTAACAAGCTTTAACAGCTTCATTTTTATACTACTGTTGCATTTTCATGCTCTTGTTCTGCTGATTTCAGTAAACTTGATTTTAGACCATTCCACATGGCATTAATTTCTCCACCCTCATTTGTTCTTCCATGCACCCTTGCTTTCACTGATTGTGCGTACTGGGTCGTTCTCTCTTCATTCTGAACTTCCTTCAGCTTGAACAGGTGAATGTTTTTTCTAGGTTTAGTTTGTCTCTTGAGCAGAGTATCTTCCACTGATAATTTGTAATCTGTTGTGATTTCTCCTTCTTATTAATATGTGTCATCCATTAGCTACCACCTTGAGTTGAACATAAAATTCCTTTTATACATCAATATTGATAACTATTATTCTTAATTTAACTGCTTCCAATCCACTAACTTTAGTACCAAGCTCGAGAGCTGCAGTGGCTTAAGTGTGGCCACTACCTAGTAATCGGGAGGTAGTGGGTTCGAGCCCCACTGACGACAGCCGTGAAGATGGTTTTCCGTGGTTTCCCATTTTCACACCAGGCAAATGCTGGGGCTGTACCTTAATTAAGGCCACGGCCGCTTCCTTCCAATTCTTAGGCCTTTCCTATCCCATCGTCGCCATAAGACCTATCTGTGTTCCTTTGCCAGTGATTATCTTAATATTCGACGTTCCTGATCTCGCAATCTGTTTCTGTTATAGATCTGTCTAGTCTGAGGACTATTCTGTCTCCAAGTCATTTATACCTCCACATGGGGGATTAGGTTGATGTGAATTGTTTGTTGGGTTACTTTCTAGCCTCCATATTTTTATCCTGTGGATACAAGGTGGCCATTTTAGGTACCGAGTGCCCATTTTAGTAGCCTTTCATGACACACAGGGTCTACCGTGGGGTCTCTACTTTAACCCTAGTCACAACATGGAAAATATTAATATTAAAGATTATAATAAATTTTACTCCCTCACCAGTGTCTGCACAGATGATGATGATTATTATTATTATTATTATTATTATTATTATTATTATTATTATTATTATTATTATTATTCCTTAAATTGTACATGTGTTCGCCCGCCTCTGTGGTGTAGTGGTTAGTGTGATTAGTTGGAGACCCGGGTACGATTCCTGGCTCTGCCACAAAATTTGAAAAGTGGTACGAGGGCTGGAAAGGAGTCCACTCAGCCTCGGGAGGTCAACTGAATAGAGGTGTGTTTGATTCCCACCTCAGCCATACTGGAAGTGGTTTTCCTTGGTTTCCCACTTCTCCTCCAGGCAAATGCCGGGATGGTACCTAACTTAAGGCCACAGCTGCTTCTTTCCCTCTTCCTTGTCTATGCCTTCCAATCTTCCCATCCCGCAGCAAGGCCCCTGTTCAGCATAGCAGGTGAGGCCACCTGGGCGAGGTATTGGTCATTCTCCCCAGTTGCATCCCTCGACCCAATGTCTCACGCTCCAGGACACTGCCCTTGAGGCGGTAGAGGTGGGATCCCTCGCTGAGTCCGAGGGAAAAACCAACTCTGGAGGGTAAGCAGATTAAGAAAGAAATTGTACATGTAGGTGGAGAAAGGGCAAGCAAGGTTGGGAGCTTTTCATTTTTGTTCTTTTCGAGTAATGCTAGTTAGGTGTTTTAGCATAAAATAAGTTGTTCCTTTTGTATTTTATGCTCACGTTATATTCCACATAAGAAATGTTCAGTCTGAGGTGACTACCTGTTGTACACATTCAATATATTTTAGCAAGTAAAGATGGTGTTAATTGTGATATATAGCACTGTAGTGCTATTGTTATGTTTTTAGGTTCATGCCAGTGGGGGTGATTCTGATTCTGTAGCGGGAGACTTTGGCCGTCATCCTTTATACAAAAAACTGGGCTACTTCAGCTTAGTTGGTCTTCTGCGTCTTCATTCCTTGCTGGGTGACTACTATCAGGCTATAAAAGTGCTAGAGAACATTGAACTCCATCGCAAGGTAAGATCATACAGACTTCTAAATATGTCCTTGTGTACAATTGTATTAATCTCCATTCACCCACCCACTCATTTATTTATTTATTTATTTATTTATTTATTTATTTATTTATTTATTTATTTATTGATATTCTTTATAATTCTTTACCAAAATTGTTGTTATAAGAAGTCTTCCTTGATTCAGTTGCGGTGATGCTTCATTGATAGATTCTGTACTGAAATATTGATGGCACTTGTGCAATATTTACTCTTCATTTGGGAGGTGACTTGTATTTTGCATATTTCCTGTGTCAATTTCTTTTCTGCATTGCTTCATAATAATTCATTTTATCTTTAAAATATTTGACTATACTTACACTGGTTTTTATAATTTCTAATGGGGAATGTGATTGTTGTTTTAAGGGATAAAGCAGTGTTGATAATTGTCTGTCCCTTTTAACATGTCAGGAATGTGATCATACTAAGCAGTAAGTACATAATATCAGCTTCATATCCGTATTGACAGTACTGAATTATACACTTTTATGAAGACTTCATTAGATTCTCTACAAAGTGTCCTCTGTTTATGAGGGGGTCAAGTATTCATTGACCAAACTTGTTTCAACCTATTTTAGGCCATCTTCTGTGGATTGTAACTTTATAAGTACATATGTTACACTCAACACTGTGCTTAATTAAAGTTTTGTACACGGTTCTAGAAATCACACATTGTATAGTTTGAGGCTATCACATTTAAAAGGTTCATACACAGTTTTTACTTGACTATTGTGGTAACTGTAAAGTTCAATTAAAATGTACACATATCTGTTTAAATTTCAAGGATATGCTATGAAACAATATTATTCTAAATTTTGTTAAAAAATTATTCAAATATAAAATGTTCATTCTGTTGTACAAATATAAAAAAATGGAGTTTGTACATAGTATTAAAGTGACTATAAAAGCAGGTTAAATTCGAGATATAGTCTCTTGTCTTGATTATAAAATATATAAATAGTAGTTATGCTGGCAGCCTATTCTTCTTTATAAGACATATATTGTAATTTGGTGCTCCTTAGATAGTTGTCAAATGTGTTAAAATAGGGAAGTAATTGCCTTTAATTCTGCTGTGTTTGAAGTTCATAGAGTACTGTAGATTGGAATATCATCATCATCATCTACAGTTTCCAGCTGTTGGTCGAGTGTGCTTGGAACATGCCTCTCCATCTCCTCTTGTCTTCCCACCACTTCTCCCTAGTCACTCTTGCACAGTCCTTACCTCTTCTCTGTACGCACTCTTCCACTCCTTTTATCCACCTGTCTCTGGGTCTTCCTCTTGGCCGTTTATCTGTTATCTCCATTTCGTGCATTCTCCTTGGTATCCTTTCCTCTGTCATTCTCTTCATGTGTCCATACCATCTAAGTCTAGGTGCCTCTGTCCTATTTTGTAGTGGCTCTTCTTTTACTATATCTCGAACCTTCTCATTTCTCATCTTGTCACTCCTATCCTGCTTTTCAGAAATTTCATTTCACTTGCCTGTATGCTATTCATGGCTCTCTGCCGCATTATCCATGTCTCAGCTGCATACGTCAGAATAGGTATATAGTACGTCCTGTATATCACCGTTTTGCTTCTCTGAGGGACATCTTTGCTCCATACCAGGCTTCTGACACTTTTCAGGAATGCTCCTGCTTGTCTTCCACGCTCGATTATTTCCTTATCATTTCTTCCACTTTCCTCTATGATACTTCCTAAGTACTTGAAACTCTCTACCTTCCTAAGCTGTTCCCCTCCAAGCATTATCCCTCTCGTAGGTCTCTCCTTCTTTCTAGTTGTGATCACTATCTTGCTCTTTTGGATATTAAATTTCATTCCATATTGTTCCACCTCATCTACACCTCATCTGACCTGTAAATAAAAGATTGTATTTAGATGTGTAGAGGAGATTCATGTGTGTGTCTGATTAATTTTGTATTCAGAAACTTACGTGCTCCATTAGCTGTTCTTGGTTTGTCGCCTACCTAATCTTCCCAATGTGGAGCGTGTTATGACAGGCGATCTATTGTTGTTGTTGTTGTTGTTGTTGTTGTTGTTAGCGTTCATGCGGATTGGTATTGTAGTGGGTAGTGGAGTGTGTTGGGGGAAGTGGGAGGGGAGTAGAACTGGGAAGGGCTTTGTTTGTGGAAGGGGTTGCTGGTCTTTTGTTTTGCAGGTGGAATAGGTTTAAATTTTGTTTGCAAATCAGAACAAAACTGTTGATTAACATGTTTTTCCTTTAATACATGATATTGATTGATTGATTTAAAAACAAGAACAAAAGGGCTCTCAGCTGATTTAGAGAACGTGTACATTGGTATTGACCAATTCAAGAACCCTTCCCGTAATCTAAATGTAATGAAACACTATATCTTTACCGAGCTCGATAGCTGCAGTCGCTTAATTGCGGCCAGTATCCAGTATTCGGGAGATAGTGGGTTCGAAGCCCACTGTCGGCAGCCCTGAAGATGGTTTTCCATGGTTTCCCATTTTCACATAAGGTGAATGCTGGGGCTGTACCTTAATTAAGGCCACGGCATTTCCTTCCCACTCCTAGGCTTTTCCTATCCCATCGTCGCCATAAGACCTATCTGTGTCGGTGCGACGTAAAGCAATTAGCAAAAAAGAAAGGCTATATTTGTCTTCACGCAAATGCTGAACATTGGTTTAGGTTATGCCATACTTTCTTGCGACCGCATAATTATTTTTTATTTATGCAAGTTTAATAACCATTAACTTAAATTTGGAAGATGGTTTTCCGTGGTTTCCCATTTTCACACCAGGCAAATGCTGGGGCTGTACCTTAATTAAGGCCACGGCCGCTTCCTTCCAACTCCTAGGCCTTTCCTCTCCCATCGTCGCCATAAGACCTATCTGTGTCGGTGCGACGTAAAGCCCCTAGCATACCAACTTAAATTTGGCATCATAATATCGAAGAGAACCTGTTGAAAATTTGCCAGCAATACCTTTTCCACATATCTCTACAATACGGTGATCCATTGGGAAAATATTCCTGCTGTCTATAAAACTGTTACTTTTACAGGTACAACCAGCTGCCGCTAGATACACGACTTGCTTGCCGGCTTTGGCTCACTTCAGCAGCTAGCGATGTATAATAAAGACGCGGGCGTTGAAGGTCAGCGAGTTTATTGCACCGTGGTATGGCCATTCCGCCCTTGCGTTTTTCGCACACATACCTCACAATTTCATCTTTGACTTTTTTGAAGCTTCCTTGTTGTGGGCCACTGAATGCATATATTTTTTTTTTTTTTTTTTGTGTGTGTACAGTACGCATTTTTAAACTTTGTCTTCATGCCAGTGCTGAACCTTGGCTTTAGTTATGCTGTATTTTCTTGCGGCTGCACAGTTATTCTTTATTTCCACGAATTTAATAACCATTAACTTAAAATTGACGTCATAATATCGAAGAGAACCCATTGAAAATTTGCTGGCAATACCTGTTCCATGTGTGTCTACAATACGACGATCCATCAGGAAAATGTTCCTGCTGTCTATAAAACTGTTACCATAACGAATAGAAGAAGAAGTGATATAACTGACATAGCACGCCTGGTCCGCCGCAGCGTGGCGCTGGCTCCGACCTGGGCTTCAAATTAGTGCTTACGAGACTTTTAAACCCTTGTGACCTGTTTTACTTGTTAAATTACTGTAAGAGATCCTCTTAGGTGCGTGTAAGTTTGACATCTCCACTTACTTTATTGTGCCCATTTATAATTTAATAAGTTGTCTCCTGTAATAATCCAGTTTCAACAATGGTATCTTTGTCAGACACACAATGGCAACATACATTCAAGATAAAAGCGTCTTCTAAAAGTAGGCCTAAACACACAATTTTTGGAACAGGTAAGCAAATATTACCAATCTGAAATATAATTATTACAACGTATCAACACACATATGTATATAAGCAGTCACATATATTAATTTATCTAAGTTCATTAGAGAAAAAAATATCTTAATATAGTTCAATAATTCAGGGACAGCAGTAAGACTGCATACAGGTCTCAACAAATCAGAGAACAGATGATGTTGATGATATCAACAGTTTCAAATGAATAGTAAATGAAGGTCAATAAGTATCACCCTCTTGTGACCTGAAATCAAATGATCAAATCTGTAGGGCAAGTTTCTTCTTGAGTGAACTGGCTCCTAAGTATAAGTGTTGATGGAATTGACTTGCTAAATAAGAACAAAAACACAGGCATTCCATTTCATGAAGCAAAAATAATACTGTTAGAATAAGGATGATGTTTAAGCATGTAGGAAATTATAGGAAACTGGATGCAAATCAACAGGACACAAACAAAATACCACATCACAAGGTTATGTAGGCCAACCTTATCAGTACAGCATAAACTCACCATCATGCAAAAAAGGAAAAATGTATAAAGTTATGAGAGAATAACATGTGTAAGAAAAGCTGGGGAGTCATCCTCTTTCTTTTAATTTTTACCTTTAGTTCGATACCTTAGAAAATTTCCTAGTAGATTTTGACATTTTCCCTGATTTCACTTCCTTCTGGTGTTCCTTCATCTTAAACGACACTTCATGTAGTGAAAGATCAGTTTTGGTACAGTCTCCATGGCATGTTGTTCATTACACCCCATGCCTGAAGGTTGAATTGTAATGTTCTCCATGTTTTCTAAACAGTCATAAAAACAAGTCACCCCAGAAACCAGAGGGAGATGAGAGGTGAGCACTTATTGTCTCTTCTGCCTGAAGCAGGACATTAAATAATACCTCTGAAGGGTGGCACAAATAGTTTTGTCCCAGTTGAGAACCATAGTCCTGCAAGTAAAGAGGGCAAAAGAATTGGTTGTTACTGCTGATGTCTTGATAACATCAACACAGGAAGCACACTTCAGAAGTCTCGGGGCCTGATGTACAATATACAGTAAAACCTTGTTAATTCAAAGTCGTTGGGACTCAAAAAATCGTACTTCGAATTACGTGATTTCGAATTAACCGCCAAGTCGCAATTCAGAAGTACCAATCCTTGCCGCGTTACAAAATTTTCTAAGGCCCGCTACTGCATGCATTTAACCTTGATTCAGTTTATACCTTTCAAATGCCACGAAAAAAGAACTATTTCCAAAATGTATCCAAGAAGGTGCATTTACAGTATTCACTCTGATATCTCACTGGTAAACATAACCTCGCGCAACGAAAGAAAGGGAAAAAAGCACGATTCAAAGACGAGGAGAAATCTATGCTCGCTCCCATGTGCAAGTGCTTTATTAATTGGATTACTATACTGTATGCATTTTAGATGCGTTGTATTTACACAGAAAGTACCCGATGCCCTTAAAATCGAACTTTCCTATGACCCTATCCTTGTACGATTTCCCGCCATGGCACTTCTCTCGTACTTCAGAAATGTAAACACTTGCCGCGTCACGAGTATTCTAAGACCCATTAATACATGCAATCACCTCGATTCACAGTTTAAACGTTTCAAATGCCATGGAAAAAAAACTATTTCCGAAATGTATCCAACAAGGTGCATTTACAATGTTCAAATAATTCACTTGGATAAATCACTGACAAACATAACCTCAAGCAACGAAAGAAAAAAAATCGCACAATTCAAAGACGAGGTTAAATTATGCTGGTTCCCCTGTGCAAATGCATTATTTTTTGGATTTCTTTACTGTTTGCATTTTTATTATAGATGCTTTGTACTGGCATGGAAAGTGCCCGACGCTCTTAAAACATTGTGGCTTATCGAAGTTTCCTATGACGAGGGGATACAGTATCTCGCTTCCATGTGCATTGCAACGCACTACTGTGACCCCCATCCCTCACACTACGATTTCCCGGCTGGCAATTTCTCCTTTAAAACCATAAGACCGTTCGGGCTCGCATTAAAATAAAGCAATGCAGTTTCATCGGCAATGTCAATATTGTTCGGTGCCTACGAATTTATTATATTTGCCACGTTTTTTCGTCAACTGTCGGCATCGCCAGTGTTCGCAGATTCTGTTTTCCCGCACACTGCATGTTGCGTGAAAGTACGGCGTTCCTTAAAAGATTGAACACAAAAGAATTCCGATTTCATTCAACTTAGCAATCTTGAAGCGCACTGTAGATCCACCGAAGTGAGTGTAAGTGCGGAAAGCTACCCCTCCACGTTCCGGAACACGCGTTCTACTATGACGCGGAGCGGATAAATTTTGAGTTGAAATTACTCTGTAACATACTATTGTTTTAAAATGTAAAGGCAGTTTCGAATTAAAAGTCTGAATGTCGGTAATGGAGCCGACATTGCACTTCAAATTACGAATTATCCATATTTCGAATTAAACAATTGAAAGAACATGCAAAACTGTATCTCATGTTTCCGGAAACGAGAGCTACTTCGAATTAGGCGGGATTTTGAATTAACCGATTTCGAATTGTCGAGGTTCTACTGTAACCAGCTAAATTGTAAACCAAACATCTTTTAACACTAGCAAGGGCACTGATGGGTTGATTTCTCCTTGTACTGAAAGATTTTCACAACCACTTTCAAAAACAATCTTTTCCTGTAAACTTCTCAACACTGATGCTTTTATGTCCCTATTTTCCTTCTCAGTCTTCTTTGCCAGAATTCTGATCTGGTTGACATATGATGTTAAGGAGGGTTCTGTCTTTAGTTCACAATTCCCTCCCATTGATTAAAACATTTTTTACTGGAACATAAATAGATTGCAATGTGTTTGAGTACAAGGAATCAACTGTCAAAGGATGGTCATCAACGGTCAATTATTGCATGATGCCAAAATGTCTCTCTAGTGGATCCTGATTAAATTTGCTTGTCAATACATAGTTTAACACTAGGAAGATGGAGGGGTCATTTTTGACCCTTTTATGAATTCAAAACTCTGCTGTTGCGATAATTTACCTTAGATTTCTTTCAGACAGTATGACTTTTCATCATGTAGGCTTTATTTGCTGTCGTTAAAATTTGGATGCCCCAGCCCTAACAGCTTGGCCCCTGTAATTTAATTACCCTAGAAGAATGGAAGGGTCATTTTTGACCCATATTAGATTTTACAAGAACTCTGATTGTATTTCCATAACTTTGCTTCTGATTTGTTTCCTTTGCATAGCTTTTCCCCCCACTCCACTCCAACTGCTACCTTTACCTATTTACTCCCTCCTCACTCCACCAGTGTGAGACAAGGTTAGAACAAAACCCGCCATTCTGCCATTCGCAGTAAGGAACTTGTGAAACTTGTATTATAAACTGTTTGTTATAGTTATTGAGCTGTTTGATGTGGTTGTTTTACGAATGATTCCTCAAATATGGAGCACAGAAGGTATTTGAGACCGGACGATATAATAGTTTCTCCCCAGGAACTAAGCGAAGGTGACTCTGGGGACGAGTCAGGTCCAGCACCACATGGAAAACGAAATATTGTTGATGGGTGCATTACAAGTGTATGGATGAATTTATCCTCAAAAACATACAGAAATGTATGGAAACAGAGGCTGAAAGGCAGCTACAGTGTAAGAACTGGTCTGGGACTATGGATGAACTTGATGCATTTCTAGGTATATGGTATACTTGTGGGGGCAATTTGTGCGAGAACCCTGGATTTGAAATCGCTCTGGTCCAAAAACTGGAGACTTGAATGAGATTCAATATTAGATCCTCAAGGTCAGAGAAACAAAACTGATAAGTTTGCCCTGATATCAGAAGTATGGGAAAGATTTATTTCAAATTGTCAGATTTGCTACAAACCTGGATCTTCGATTACATTTGATGAGCAACTGTTCTCCAGTAAAACTCGCTGTCACTTTAAGAGCGCCCTGAAAATTGTGTTTAGGTGATTATGTTGTTGAAAACTTAATGGCCTCTTTCATAAACATGGGTAAGAATATCACTTGCAACAGGGTTTTTTGTTTTTTGCATCACTGTAGCTAGCTGAAAGGCTGAAATCCCAGGGACCAGTCTTCTTGGTACAATAAATTGGGTAAGATGGGAGGTTCTGCCGGAGGTGAAAAATTCCTGAGCACAAGTTCTGAATAGGAACAACATAACTTTTGAGTATTTATCAAGGCAAGGCTGTAAGAATGTACATGTGCTCAGTTCACTTAATCCAGATGTCCAGCTGGGAACAGACAGAAAGAAGAAACCGACACCATAAAAATAATGTTACAATGGAACTAAGCAGAGAGTCGATGTTGTGGACCAAATGGCCAGAAAGTATACCATCAAGCCAGCCGCACGTAGGTGGCCATGACACACATTCAGTAATGTTCTTGAATTAGCAGGAATAAATTCTTGGGTGTTGTACAAATAGGTTACAAATGTCAAGATCTCGCAAAGAAACTTGCTGAGAAATTTACTGCAGCAAACACCCAGAGTAGGAATAAAAGGACTGATACTGCAGATGATGATGATGATGATGATGATGATAATAGTAGTGATATAGAAACTTAATGTGGCCGAAAATGCAGGAAATACCAAGTGCGCAACAAATGCAAGAAGGATATGAAAGGTGGGCATGTGTGTAAGTCACGCAAAAACATTGCCTGCAAGACATGTATTGGAAAAGAGAAAATCGTCACCTGTGTAGAATGTCTGTTGAGGTTGACGATACACTCATTTACAGACATACTGTACTTCATCACATGCTCTTCAGACCACTGAAGGATGTTCTTAGTATGGATATATAGGTTCATGAAAATAGATAACTAACCATAATCACAAAAGAGACTTTTATTTTGTATCCATATAATATCTGATTGTGACTTTTAGTTAATTTTACATCCATTTATAACTGAATTTTTTATATGACTGTATGGTTTAGAACATAATATTTAATATAATATGCAGTCAGGAAGATCATTGATATTTATTTTCGTTGTAGGAAATATATCGCCACATCTGTATTCACAAATAATAGAATAAAACTTATATATCACTCGAGGGTCATTTTTGACCCCTCTGTCTTTCTAGTGTTAAACCTTGACTCCACAAATAAACAGCAATTTCCCTTGTGCTCTGAATAGTTACTCTCAGTGATTCTAACGTTCTGTTGGAAGCAAAAGTACTATCTGAATTACTTAGAATTACAGATATGTCTAGTAAAATTTGTTGGTGTTTTGAATCTTTGCTCAAAGCAAATGATGGTATGGTGAAATTTAAAGCATCAGACATATCATTCAACACCTGCGTGAATCTATCAGTCGCTTGACTGTCTTCAAAACCTGGAATGCCAGTTTCTCTAAAAAGTAAGGTATTTGACATGCTAGTGCTAAATAACTGAAAGTCGGACGTTCATTCGCTGGAAGGAGGTTGGATGTATGTGTACAAAAGTCAGTTTACTGCATGCCTTTACACCAGCGAGTTCTGAAGAATTCTCAGTGTTATACACAAGTTCAGAAAAGCGATAGTCCACTGTGTCTATATGAAACACGTCAGCACGCTTGTCACGGAAGTGGTTGTGTATACATTTTAAAACATGTACTGCTTCTGAAAAAGCCCATACTTTTCTCCTTCCAGGGTTACAGAAACAATACTTAACATATCCTTTCTTTCCTGATATTTGTGAATACCAGGCGAGTTGGCTGTGCGGTTAGGCTTGTGCGGCTGTGAGCTTGCATCTGGGAGATAGTGGGTTCGAACCCCACTGTCGGCAGCCCTGAAGATGGTTTTCCGTGGTTTCCCATTTTCACTCCAGGCAAATGGTGGGGCTGTACATTAATTAAGGCCATGGCCGCTTCCTTCCCATTCCTAGGCCTTTCCTATCCCATCGTTGCCATGAGACCTATCTGTGTTGGCCCGATATAAAGCAACTAAGAGATATTTGTAAATGCCTCTCAGCCTGTTATTTTGATTGGCTGCCATCAAATGTGAACCCTACCACTTTACATCCTGCCTGTTCAAGTTGGATTATAATTTGTATTAATATTTTTGCCAAAAGTTCTCCAGGAGTACCAGTTTTACTAGTAAAGACAGCAACTGGTTGAACCCAACTGTGTAACAGAGGTACAGACATAAAGGGCATGAACAGCCAACACATTACACTGGTCTTCAGGTGTTACATTATCAAAGTCTACAAATCCATCTATGAATAAAGTGGACCCATTATACTTTGTCTTCTCTTAGTTTCACCTCATCAAAGTGACAATCACTGTCTTTTTATACTCATCCCTTTCTTCAGTGAAGTAGTTTTTAATGGCATGAAGAGCATTTTTATTTACACCATATGATCATTTTAAACCCTTTAACAACCTCCTTAAGTGCACCTCAGATGGAAGGGGCAGCATACCATGTTTCAGGTGATTTTTATGTGTAGCAAAATACTATCTAAAAGAAACTCACTGTCATACCTCATACCTTTGGGATTCTTTTTCTGACACTTTTTCTACATAGTGTTTCCTAGATAGCCCTTCTTTACACTGACAGGTACCTTGACCTGAAAGTCTCTGTTTTATCCTACCAAGTTCACTTTGCAGAACAGAAACTTTAGCCCTCCCTAACTTAATCAATTTGTTTGCTGTAGCCAAGTTCCATTTTAGGTTCCTTAATTGTTGTTTTAATTTTAACACTTCAGATTTAAAGTCATCGTATTTAGGTGTGTTGGTGAACTGGATATTGCTGATATCACAAGGGGATTAAGAATCAAGACGTTTCGAACATTTGTGGGATGTCTTTGCCAGAAGATTCAGATTATTTTCTTTTTTGGGAGGATTTTCTTTTAGTTACAGTACTAGACAAATACTTAGGCAAATTAGGAAATATATGTGGAATAGAATAGCCCTTCAGTTGCCACTTGGTTCTTGTGAGAAGTACTTCCTTTCTTTCTATCACAAATTTGTCAAATTTAACAATTAAATCTTCTGAAAAGTGAAAGCATTTTTATTTACACCATATGAGCATTTTAAACCCTTTAACAACCTCCTTAAGTGCACCTCAGATGGAAGGGGCAGCATACCATGTTTCAGGTGATTTTTATGTGTAGCAAAATACTACACATGTTGGACTTTTCAGTAAGTTCCGTATCCTTCCTTGGAATGGCCCCTTTTCACTTGATAAAATGTTCCTTATCTTTAGGGGGTTTGAAAAACCATCTTACCTCTTTACACTCCCTGGTACAAAACAGCAAGGCATCTTCACTACTCACATTAAACACTCAGGAAAATATAAGTGCTAAACTGCTGTTTACTTGCATTAAATAGCAAGAAAATTATCACACAAAGATAACCTCAACACACGGCAAGAAATTAAATTCCTTTTCACTTAATGATTCCTACAATAGCATTTCAGGTATTAATACTATGAAGTAATAGTGTAAGCACTTGTATATCAATAAAAGTTTGCCCACCACCAAAACACTCCAACCGATTAAAAACTTCAGATATTCGATCTGTACTCAGTATGTGCTATTGAGGAAGAAGAGATAACACGTCTTCTATTCATTATGCTGTTACTTTTACTAAGCGTCGGGTACAACCGGCTGCCGCCACACGCACATCTCGCTTGCCAGCTTTGGCCGTCTTCTGCGGCTAGCGATATATAATAATGATGCGGACGTTGAAGGTCAGTGAGTTTATTGCGTCCGGCTCCATGGTTAGCATGCTGGCCTTTGGTCACAGGGTTCCTGGTTTCGATTCCTGGCAGGGTCAGAAATTTTAACCATAATCGGTTAATTTCCCTGGCTCGGGGACTGAGTGTATGTGTTGTTTTCATAATCATTTCATTCTCATCAGGACGTGCAGGTTACCTATGGGAGTCAGCTGAAAAGACCTGCAATAGGACTCTCTGGAGGCCACAAGCCGTAGTATGGCCATTCTGCCCTTGCGTTTTTCATGCACATACCTCACAATTTCATCTTCGACTTCTTACAAGTGTCTTTTCTGTGCTGAATGCATTTGTTTGGTACAGTACGCATTTTAAAGCTATTATTGTCTTCACACTAATGCAGAATATCGGCTTTAGTTGTGCCGTATTTTCTTGCAGCTGCACAGTTCTCGTACCTGCCAACTTTCCCGATTTTTGACAGTTTTTCCTGCCTCCCGATTTTAGCTTATTTTTTGGTGAACTTCCAACATTTGTTTTCATATCCCATCATTTCAGCATTGTACGCCTGTGGCCGGAAGTCTTTTGCTCATTGGCAGCTTTCAGATGAAATATCGTTTATTAATATGAGAAATGCACACGAATGTGCGATGTCTATTGAAACCTGTATATCGCGGCGTGTGTATCGATTGTAAATCTCTCGATCTTGCGTGCTATGTTTGTGTTCGTTCACATCAGTCTATTACATGTTATAAACCTCATTTTAGGTCCGTATTGAAAATTTACAGTTCAACAACAATAAAGGTGTTTTAATTTATTCCACCTATTCAATACTTTTATTTTCACGTATAGTGGTTACATAAATAGACTCTTAGTTAAATGGGACATGTTTCGCCCTCAATTAAGGGTATCTTCAGCCTAAAAACAGTCATCAAGAATACAACTAATATTAAAAGTGGTAGCTAAAAGTTTAGCCAGTTATTAAAATTCGGAACATAAAAATGTGAAAAATGATACAATATATAAAGATGCTAATGGAAAACTGTCTATGATTAAACTGTAATCTTGTCAGAGACTAAAACTTCTTCCATTAAAATTCTAATTAAAAACAGTTCATTTAAAATATTAGTGGAAAACCAAAGTGGTAATAATATAAAGCCAATGACATGAGGGCGTGAACATAAGCATAAACATGATTGTCATAAATACAATCTTTCCAAGGCCGCTGATGTAATTCGTCAGCATAAAGTGAGACAGAAGCATCTGTTGAAAAAATTGTAAGTGGCCCTTAGCACCGGTAGGTAATACAATTGGCTGAAACCTTGCCAGGAAATGTCAGTAGATGCAGAAATAATGTTTTATGTTAATGGAAGTTATTTGTTATCTACTGCTGTGTTGGTTGCTGCCCACCTGTTGGCTCTGAGTCTGGTTGCTGCCGGATAGCGATGTATAATAAAGACCATTATGATTAAAATAATTAAGTATAATAAAGACGCGGACATTGATGGTCAACGAGTTTTGTGCACACGTGCGCGAGGGGGTTGAGGGGAAGCAGCGTTGTTACTGTTGTAGCTGTTGGGGATGTCCAGTGCTGTAATGTCGCAAATGCAAGACAACCCTTGATTTTTCACATGGGATTCTGAGAAAGAAACGTTTTCGTGGATTCGGAGAAATACGGTATATTTCTTTCTGTTTTTCACAGATTTCATTTTTTCTCTCATGGTGAGAGAATCAAACAGGTGTGCTCAGCAAATTATTTCTAGTTAGGCAAGTGTGTCTACTCCTCTAAAGAACTGGACTAAAATTTCTACCTCAGAAATTAAAGCCTTTCTTGCATGCATCCTCAATATAGGGATGGTAAAAAAATCAACCATTGTATCATAGTGGAGTCCACTACCTTCTTTGGCAACGTGCAAAGTGTGCAAAGTATAAACCTTTAGTGGATCATGTCCAGTAAGTATAGATGAAGTACTAGGGTTCATGAAAAGAAGCAGGGTGGGGAAAAGCAGGTGCTGTTATTGGAATTACCTGCAAATTTTGGAAAGAGGCAAGAAAAAATAATCATATGCGAGGAATAACAAGAATATTTAACACTTAGCAAGATTTATACCAGGATATTTGCAAAAAAGACTCATAATAAAATCGGTGGAGGATTACTCTATACTCTCAGTATACCAGTCCGGTTTCAGGAAAGGAATGAGAACTTCAGACAATATATTCATAATTAAAACATTAATGGATAAATACAGTACTTAAAGAGAATTGGTGGTAAAATATATGTTACAGCTATAGTTCTAACAGAAAGCTTTTGATTCTGTCAGCAGATGGCCAGTCGCTGCGAAGCTGTCTAGAATAGGGTTGTCAAATAAAATGATAAATGCCATAGAAGAACTGTATTAAGAGGTCTATTAAAGTAAAAGAGAACTTAGCTGTGGGAGAGATGTATTCATATATTGGGCTAAAGCTGGGGTGCAAATTATCACTTACCGTATATTCATACTTTTTATTAATTATATTTTGGAAAATGAAGGAAATGAGAATATGATAAGCCCATGTCTTAACAATAGACATTTCTGGCATAGTTTTTGCAAACATCAGTTGGTATCCAGAGAAGCATCACAATAACTACTGAATATTATACAAAATGGAATTTAAAAATGAACATTAAGAAAACAAAAGTTGTAAAAAGGGAAATAAACTAAAGAAAAAGAAAGGTGGTGGGTAGAATGTGTAGAATTATCAGTAGTTAATAAAATATAATATTAGGTTGAATTATCAGTAGTTAATAAAATGTAATATTAGGTTTTAATACTAGCATCTAATGATAAGTGGAAAGAACAAATAAAAATGAAAGGCCTGGCAGCTTTATCTAGCACAAGATGTTTGGAGAGGAAGATGCCAAATACTGAATATAAAATGCAGAAAAATGTTCTAAATTCACTTGAAAAATCCAGAGCATTGTACGGGGCAGAAATATATTGAGGAAGGCAGTGAGAAACTACAGGTGAAAGATAATAATTTCTGTAAAATAATACTGGGGTTGACAGAATGTTTTAGCTAATAGTGGAGTTAGAATCATATGTGAAGATATAAGTATACAAGCAGATTTAGCTGAAAAGATTATAAAATATTGGTTAAGATTAAAAAGGGGAAACAGGAGGGAAATATTGAATTTAGCTTACCAATGTCAGATGAAGCCTTTGAAAGATGATTACTGGTTAAGCAAAGTAAAGAGGATGTTAGACAGAGTAAGAATGGGAGACTGTTGGGATAAAGAGATTCAGGCGAAGATAAGAAGATGAGTAAAAAAGTAACTTCGAGCGAAATAAATTTAGAAGATGATGATCCTGACACAATGTAAGATCAAAAGAACATAATTAGAATTGTGCAGAATTATCCAAAAGTTGTCAGTCAATAAGGAACGAATGAAAGAAACGCTTACGGATAGAGAAGTAAGATGTATGGTGCAATGTTTAATGGTATATACACTGCTGAAAAAAGAAATTAGAATACCATGGAAAGACGATTTTGAAGTAAGATGTATGGTGCAATGTTTAATGGTATATACACTGCTGAAAAAAGAAATTAGAATACCATGGAAAGACGATTTTGATCCAATGACTGTATATGCCACCAGCAGATAGCGTAGGGGCATAGCTAACATAGAATCATTCTTGAAAGGTATGTCAGGGTATTGTTTTAGTAGGTTGGAAAATGCATACAGTTTTTGGCAGAAATTTTTGTTTCTTGGATATTTTCAATTGAAATGGTTTTACTGCACTGTAGGCAACACTGATTAGCTTATGTTAAATACAAATGGTCCATTATTGGAGAATTTGAATTTCCAATAACGGGCCATTTATATTGGAATTTACTCACTCAGGAGAAATATGTCAGGTTCCAATTAATAATGTTATTTGCTTTACGTCCCACTAACTACTTTTACAGTCTTCGGAGACGCTGAGGTGCCGGAATTTAGTCCCGCAGTTTATGTGCCAGTAAATCTACCGACACGAGGCTGTCATATTTGAGCACCTTCAAATTGTCAGGTTCCCTATGGTAATCAGTATCTATTATCATTCCCCTGCAACAATGCATTTGAGGTGTTAAAATATTTTGTCATGTCGACTAGGAATACTCAAGAAATTGCCGGATTTCCTGTTGAAGTGCAAAAAACCATTCCAGTGTGTATCTGCCGCGGCTCAGCGATCTTGCTTATGTCAGTCACCATATTCACTGTTTAGTTCATCCAAGAATGTTTTAAAACTTTGGTGTGTCAAAGCACTACTTCGAATGACATTGATTCATTTTGTGACAGTCTGCATAACTCCTGTGAGATTTAACACCTTTGCGCTAAGTACTTCTTTGTGTATAATGCATTGAATTTCATGCACCATGCCCCCCAAAGATTCTATTTTTTTCTGTAATACTTCCACCATTCCCGAATGAATTCCCGACATACATAGTGTATCATCTGTAGTTACACTGCAATCCACTCAAGTGTGACACTATCAACACATTTTACTACCTCCTCAGATAAGTCAGTCCCTTTTGTGGTACCATGCATGCTTCTCACTCCTATAACCAATGTTCACACCTGTAGCAAATACCAAAAGTTGAGCAGTATCGCTTATATCAGTGCTCTCATCACATGCATTGGAAAAATATTCAAACTCCTTGCCTTTTTTTAATAAGCTGCTGCCGAACACTTTCCTCTAATTCTTTCACACATCTACAACAGCATGTCTCAAGAGAGATATTGAATTAAATTGTCAGTTTCTGCAACTACTATGAACATTTCTTAACAAATTCGTCCTCTGCAAAAGCTTTTCCGTGCTTGACAATCAGCTTTAATACTGCACAACTTACTTTAGTGACTTTTTTTTTTTGTTTCACACCTTCATCTTCTAAAGTTTGCTACTGTTTTGTAATTTTAGCAGATAGGCTAATTCTTAGATGTAATAATACATTCATGAAGCAGACCTGGCCAACAGCTGGAAACTGCAGATGCAGATGATGATGATGATGATGATGATGAATACTGTAACTTCTTTTTGATGAATATAAATAAATAACATCATGAATAAAAATATATAAATAAAATTACTCAAAAACTTAATAAAATTAATAAGCATAATTAACCGAAATGTCCGTAGTATGGGCGCCAGAGTTCACCAGAATGGATCCCTCGAATTTAGATAAGAGCATGATAAACTTTATATCCCAGGGCGTGTACATAATGCTGCGTACTGGTACATCGGCTGCAGGCCTTACCTAACCTCCTGAAAACGACTAATTAGGTAGGAACTGCACCTAGGTTTATCAATAACACTGATTCTAAAATAGCTAACTATATTCTGAACAAATTCCGTGCATGAGCACCTCATCAGCATACAACATTATACATATAATACACACATAAAATATTGCTGGAAGACTCCATATTTACAACAACAACAATAATAATGAAACTCGTGGGAAAACGAAAGCGAGAACTAAGTTACCATTTGTAAATAGTCCGATGAACAATGTACATGTATGAAGATAAATACCCTTCACTGTCTCTATCAATTCGACTTACCGATTCTCATAATCGGCAGTTATCACATCACACAGATACTGTACCTTGTACTACTGTGTTCACATATTTTAACACTTGTTGTAAAGATATATACACACGTCTGTCGATCCTCAACATAAATTTATGGAAAGTCTGAGATAGCTTTCACCAACATATAATGCTAGGCCGCCACAAGTGCTACAATACTTAATGCGCAAGCACTCTCCACAATCAGCCACTTTCCACAAACGTAACAAGACTACGCTCCACGAACGTTTGAAGTCCAGTCCATTGCAGCCGTGTCACTCCAGTACCGTGTATCAGCACCACTTCCTTCCCGTACAGTGCATCAGTTGTAGTTGTAGTTGTAGTTATCTTCCTTCTCGTTCCTTTTCAATCACCTCTACAATCACCCTTACAATGTTCCTTACAATCTCTCATACAATTATCCTGGTTGCTGCCGTATGATCAACCTTTATAGACATCAACATCCCCCTCCTCTCAGATGATACGTCTGGATTGGTGCTTGCCAGCCAATCATGAGTGATCTCAAATCAAGACCAAGGCCTGAACTACTTCTTCCTCCCAAGACAATAACAAACTCTGGGGTATATTCCATGAGTCACTAAATTTTCCCAATACAACAACAAGCTCATCTCATCAGGCTGGGATATATACATGACACATGAATTTCCCGACACACTGGGGCAGCCATATGACTCATTCAAATTACCAGAGTTATTAAAGCAATGTTTTCCCACTCGTGCAAAACAAATTACTCATACCTACATATGTGGATATCTTCCAGCTTACCAAAATAAATGGCAAAATATACAAATGAAATACTGATAATAATAATGATAATAATAATAATAATAATAATAATAAAAATCGAATACTGACAATAATATCTCTAACTTCTACATATAATTCTGGGGTGTGATATATGTACTATCACAATACATTCATGGTCAATAAATTTATTAAAAAATGAGAATGTTTTGTCTGATAATGTTGTTTAATATTGTGCTCTTTTGTAACTGCTATTACTTCACTGCATATGACACAGATCACTTTCCTTCCATATTCTTTTACAAAATAATTTCCCAGCCAAGATTCATTAAACCTCCTTCACTCGCCATCAGCTTTGCGCTGTTTTGAAAGCATTTTACACTTTTAACAACAAACATGCAGTGCACATTAACCCATTAGTGCATACAGTTAATTTTTTGGGTTTTATTTCAATTTATCTACATATTTCCACTCTTAATAATTGCAGAAACATGTTCCAACAATCAGACAGTTCATACAGGTGATTCACACATGCCATCCGATATATTGAACGCTATTCACTCAGGTCAGTACAACAACACTCAGCGTTATATTGTACAATAATGTTGCAATCTAGGTAGTGTTAGAGTGGTGGATTAACTTATTCAATTTACACTGTAAAGTAGATCTACAATTTCCACGTAAGACTTGTCGCAATACTGTGTATGCTGTTTACGGTTATGTATTTGCTGATTTTGATATCCACGGAAGCATTTCGGGTGAAGTCCAAACTGGTCAAGCTGATTTACTCTTCGGTTGCCACTATAGGACTTCAACAGCTTTCATTCTGGTACAGACACTTTGCATACTTTTTTACGTTGGACCACCTTGATGCATTGCTTAACTGTATCTATTTGTAGTTAGTACCAGCAGTGACAACACTGTTGTCATTCCAGTGCACCAGCAATGCACCACCAAAACTCCTGCAGTCGTATGATCCTCTTCTTTTTCCTGTCCGCCGTTCTTTGAAGGGGATGCTTCTCTGTCTGGTTTTCTTGAAATGTCCTTGTTCCACTTATTCTTTTTGAAGCCAGATGTCTTACCAATTTCAGGAATGTAAAGTAGTTGTGTCAAAGAATATTGTATGCCCCATGTTTGATTCAGTTCCATCTGCATCAAGGACTACACTTCTTCCAAGTGTAAATTATTCCAGCCTTTCATTTTACATTGCTGTATACACTTGGAAAGGTATCCTATAGCCACTGGTAGAGAAGTCTAGCGGAATTTCACAGTTTTGCGCATCATGTGATTGTGGGTGAGCAGGGTGGTAGACAGGAAAACAGTCAGTCACCAAATGAGATGTAGATTGTGATCTTGTCCGCTTTGGAGTGGCTTCTTTTGTGTTACAATTTGACCTACTAATGCTTTTGAATTTTCTATCGGGGATATTGGAAACAGGGGTGCTGGCCCAATCTTATGTATGACTCTCTTTATTTTCGTATGACAGCTTCCTTTTGCACTGTTATCTGGGTTTTCAGTTCCATCTGTAAACTTTCAGTAAATTTTGACTACGACTGGACCTAGCCTTCCCTTTTTCATATTTTGTTGAAGCAATTTACTGTTATGTATTTGCTGATTATGATATCCACAGAAGCATTTCAGGTGAAGTCCAAACTGGTCAAGCTGATTCACTTTCTACCAACGTAATTTAGATTACCCTTATACTAATCTGTCATCATCATCAACCGTTTCACACCCGTCATCAGGAGGTTTGATGTGCTGCTCCTCTCCAAATGTTGGTTCGTCCTCCAAAACTTCCAGTATTTCCCTCAGCATCAAACTAGTAAGAGAATACAAATGTCTGAGAGAGTATGACTCCCTGTGCATAGCGTCCAATTTTCAGGACAGCTATATTTACAAGTCTCTGTCACGTCAGTAATAAGATAATTGACATCTTTGTGTGTCAGCAGATTCATAGGAGTGTCAGCAATATGGTCCATACCAAAGTTACAATTATTGGAAATATTTGTTAATTCATAAATAAAAATCTTGACTGTTGCACAAAACTCTGTACTATCTTGCCGCCATGCTCACAATAAGTGTGATTCAACAATGAATGGTAAGGATAATAAATATGTACTCTTGGTTCTTGTTAGCTGCAACCTTTCTGAAGCACAAGAAATTATCGCGGGCTTAAAATCATGCATAAATTTCACGCATTTTATTTTTTATGATGTCCGATTTTTCAGACGCTATGCACTAATGGGTTAACAGGTTTCAGACACAACTGATTGACAAAGAACTGAGAAAGTAGGTTGAAAAACTGAAGGATATAGGTAAGGGTAACATAACGGTATTTAGAGGAGAATGACCTGAGTGTTATTTCTGAGAATCTGTCCTTGGGCAGAGAGAGGGTGTTATAACAACAGTTTCCTTACTGCTTATCCCCATTGTCATGCATTCCTTGGAGCAGAGTTCCATAAACAATAATTATTATTGTGATTGTGAAAAGTTTTAGTAAAGCCAAGAAAATAGTTGCAGCTCCCATGTGCTGTCTGTGTGAACAGTATTACCAGATATTGAACTGAAAGATAATTAGAATTTTTTTTATAACACTGAATACTTACGAGGGTTACTTCAAAGTCCTTGGTGGGCCAGATGTGGCCTGAGGGGCGTAGTTTGTCCGGTCCTGATTTTGATGTAAAATCATGAAAATAAGAGTATTTGTGTTGCACTAGAGAAAATATACTGAGTGAAAAAAGATGAAATGTATGTATTTTTTTTAGTTAACTTTTTTCTAGAAGCTTAAACTGTATTAATATACTGTTTTCTTTATTTTTCTTTTTTCCTGACAGAGTCAGTTCTCATACGTGCCAGCTTGTCAGATTACCACATCTTATTATGTAGGTTTTGCTTACATGATGATGCGGCGGTATTCTGATGCTATTCGTACCTTTAGTTCCATTTTGCTGTATATTCAGCGTACAAAGCAGTTGTTCCAGTCTCGAAGTTATCAGAATGATCAGGTAATTGAAACTGTCAATTTACATCCCATAGTAACCTCTTTGATTTTTAATAGTTTCTTCATTGTACAATGTTTTCAATTTTTATTTTTTAAAAACCTGTATGTTATAATTTTGATTCATTTTCAGTTTGCAATTTTATGGTTTGAAATGTTTAATTTCAGATTAATAAGCAAACAGATCAGATGTACCACCTTTTGGCCATATGCTTGGTGTTGCATCCTCAGTGCATTGATGAATCTATCCAGCAGGTGCTAAGGGAAAAGAATTACCATGAGAAGATGTATAAAATGCAGTACGGGGACCTTGCGGTAAGTCTTGTGGGTTACTTAGTAGTGCACAGCTCATTTTTAGTGCAACCAGCTTCCACAAATCACTCAAGTTATTCATTTAACTCATTGACTGCTGCCAGTTGAGACTTAAATGGACACAGAGTGCCACCACACTATTTTGAATTTTTTGAACATTTTGTGTTACACTTAGTTCATTTATATATCATAAACTCCTCACCTTTTTACTCACAATTTCACTCTATACATTGCACTTTGTAGGTAGCACATCTATCCAAGTTGTGTCCCTCAGCGCTGATCACACGGGCCCCTTAATATATCATTCCAACTGGTTTTAATCTAAAATCTCTAATTTAGTAATTGTTAAAATTAATTGAATTAGTTCTATATAACATATGAAGAGAATGTACATATTGGACAGTCTGAAAAAAGTTATAATTATGAAGAAGTCTATGTTAAGTCGTATCTTATGCCATAAATTTTAAACAGAAGGGAACCTTTTCTTGTTAGAATCTGATCTTGCAGATGTTAGTTATTGTGCTGCAATTACACATAAAATACATAAAAAACATAGTTATCAGTCATAAAAAACAAATGCTTCTTTACCAGGAAGCATAGTCAAAAGAGACCAACATCTGACATCACAACTCATTGTTTAAAAAAAGACCAGCATCGTACGAAGGTGATTTGAAAAGTCCCTGCAAAGTCCGAGAGATGGCACCACCAGCACGTATCGAGGTCATGTTTAGTTAGTAGCATCTCTTGAATGAACACACACCAAGTTTCAGCCATATTGGTCTATTTCTTTGTGTTTGGCATTCGTGTGAATCAAGGAAGTCGAGTGATTTTCAAGAAATGGACGAAAAAGAATTTCGTGTGGTGATTAAACATTACTTTATGAAAGGCAAAACGCCTCAGGAGACTAAAGAGAAGCTTGATAAACATTATGGTGACTCTACACCTTCGATTAGAACAGTTTATAAGTAGTTTCAAAATTTTCGTACTGGCCATATGGGCACAAGTGACGCTGAACATTCTGGACGGCCTGTGGTGGTCATGACTCTAGAAATCATTGATCAGATCCATGATATGGTGATGGATGACAGAAGAGTTAAGGTGCGTGAGATTGCTAGTGCTGTGGGCATCTTGACTGAACAGGTACATAATATTTCGCATAAACATTTGGACATGAGAAAGCTATCCGCAAGATAGGTGCCACGATTGCTCACGTTTGACCAAAAACTGAATTTTTCAATTCAACAATTGGCTTTACGTCGCACTGACACAGATAGGACTTATGGCGACGATGGGGTAGGGAAGGGCTAGGAGTGGGAAGGAAGCATCCGTGGTACAAGGTACAGCTCCAGCATTTGCCTGGTGTAAAAATGGGAAACCACGGAAAACCATCTTCAGGGCTGCCGACAGTGGGGTTCGAACCCACTATCTTTCCGAGTACTGGGTACTGGGCGCACTTAAGTGACTACAGCTATCGAGCTCGGTAAAAAACGGAATCGTGTGAAGTGTTGCAAGGATGTTTTGCAGCTGTTCCAGAAGAATCCGGAGGACTTTAAGCGTCGTTTTGTCACTGTGGATGAAACATGGATACATTACTATACTCCTGAGACCAAACAACAATCCAAACAATGGGTTACCCAGGAGGGAATCTGCACCAAAAAAGGCGAAAACCGTTCCTTCTGCCGGAAAGGTTATGGCGACTGTCTTTTGGGATTCGCAAGGGATAATCCTCCTCGACTATCTGCAAAAGGGTAAAACTATTGCAGGTGCATATTATTCATCGTTATTGGACCGTTTGAAAACTGAGCTGCAAGAAAAACGCCCACGATTAGCCCACAAGGAAGTCCTTTTCCATCACGACAATGCACCAGCACACACCTCAGCAGTTGTGGTCGCAAAATTAATGGAAATAGGATTCCAACTCGTTTCACATCCCCCCTATTCTCTAGACTTGGCTCCCTTGGACTACTATTTGTTTCCCAATTTGAAGAAATGGCTGGCGGGACAAAGATTTTATTCAAACGAGGAGGTGATTGCAAACACGAATGGATATTTTGCAGACTTGGACAAATCCTTTTATTCGGAAGGAATCAACAAACTAGAACATCGTTGGACGAAGTGTATAAGTCTAAAAGGAGACTATGTCAAAAAATAAAAAAGGTTTACCCCAAACACGTAAGTAGTTTTTATTTTTGCATGGACTTTTCAAAACGCTCCTCGTACACTACCCAGTATCCTGGAGATCCTTCACAACTTTTGCACTTGTAAATTGTTACTTCTGCAGACTCCATTGTTCTTGTATCACTCCTGCCATATTTTTCACTGTACCTCTGTCATGTTTTCACATTTTCTAACTTAGTCATTTTATTACTGAACTTTGTCACTGTTTTTGCAGTTTTCCCTCAGGCAGTAACATTTCTTAAATAAAGAAGGGAAAATTATATTGGGGGTAATTTATTTTTGGAAAAAATTGTTGTAAAGGGAATGACGTTTGATCATACTTATCGGTAGAATGTGAATGAACAAATGAACATTCTTTTTTTTTTTTTTTTTTTTTTGTGCCACCGTAGAGTTTCTTGATTACATGTGTAATAGGCCAGCATCTGATCTTGTAGATCAACACCAGACATAAAATAGTTGTATTGCAAAATAGTTCTTGGTTTTAATTTTACTTCACATCTTTTAGTGGTTATTTCTTCCATGCTGTCTCCTAACTCGCTTGAAATGCTTAGGATATTACATTTATACTGTGTTTCCATTTCCGAATCCATCCGAGCAGGAAGTTCAGAATCCCGAGACACCCATTGGGAAGAGTCTGCCTCAATTAAACATGTGGCGTCTTGTCAGAAATATGAGAAAAACTTGTAAAACTGTTATCCATGTGAGAGGTGGTAATATATATATATATTTCATATGGAACAAATGATGTAGATTATTGAACACAAATATGTACGTAATACATTAAAAATGAATATCAAGACTCTTCAGCCAGGAAAGCGCTGGAGCTGATGCTTTCATGAACTCTTCCCAAACACCTGTGAATCTACGCTGTGGACACTCCCGAATGATGTGGTTCATCGTCTGTTCTTGAGCTCCGCAGTTGCAAGCAGGCGAATCTAGCCATCCCCATTTGTGCAGCGTTGCTTTGCACCTACCATGACCAGTTCGTACGCGATTTAGTTGGCACCACATACCTCTTGGTAGATTAGTTCCTGGAACATGCTGGGGAGGATCATCTAATTGGATTTGACAAGATGATGAGAAATCTCTTCACCTTTCCTTCGAGACTTTGCTGATGTTGAAAGGCCCTCGTATCTGTCCCGGTTTTTATGATCTAGAAACTTATTCCAGCGGCTCCTTTAAGAGCCAATTCACACAGAACTCAAAATGCATTGGACGTTGAGCCTGTGTCCTACAACTGAACATTGAAGACATATCAAAAGATAAATGCGAATACCTGAGTAAATTATCTAAAGAACATAAAATTGATCTCATCGCCCTACAAGAAACCCATCTAAAAGATGATCAGGTAAACTCCAGAGCAAGAATACCCGGTTATAAAATTGTAGGCATGCTTGGTTCAGAGATTTATGGTTCTATCATGTACATTCGCCAGGACATACCTGACTGCAGTGTTACTTCTTGCTACCGACAAAGTAATATTGAAATCATCTCTGTCAATGTAATGGAAACAACAATATCTGCAGTGTACAAACCACCACAGGAACGCTGGCCAGATCCCCCTCTTCCAAACATATGTCATCCAGGTGATTTCAGCAGTCATCACACTTCATGGGGGTATGACAAAAATGATGAAAACGGAGAAAAGCTATCAGATTGGATGGGCCAGATCCAACTTCATCTGTCCCACGATGCAAAAGACAAAAAATCTTTCCATTCTGTTAGATGGCGTAGTGGAGGAAATGCCACTGGAATCCATTATGCAGCGTCTGTTCTCCAGGTTAGGGGCGGCTGCATAAGGCGTCTGTACTCCAGAGGAGCGGCCTCATTATCACCTCACTGGATCACATCCAGAGTTGTAATTCGGGACCTAGTCCCACACAGGTGACACCTTGACAGTCAACCATGGAAGGTCTTTTAAGGAATACTCCACCGGCTGAACCAAGAGTTCAGAGAAGGCAGCATTCGGATACGGTGGGCTGCCACCTGAAAGATACCGTGAAGTCGGAGGCACGGAAATACCCCAGTACTACATACACGAATGAGACAAAATCAAGAATCAAACCAAAGCAGATAACATACTTCTCTACACACAACATAAACTCACTCATGCAAACCGGTAAACTAAAAGTGATCACCGACATAATGGACCAACACAAAATTCTTATCATGGGATTACAGGAAATTAGAAACACTGACCAGGATGCCTTGGAATCTCAAGGGTACAGACTTTATAAAGGTATACCCGGGAAGAGAGTGATGAAGAATGTCCCACAATTTGGAACAGGATTTTTGGTCAGCCTTAAAATAATAAACTCAGTTCAAGAATTCAGATCACAGTCTCCACGACTCTCAACGCTCACCTTAAAGGCATCTTATAAAATCTATACTATAATAAATGCCCATGCTCCCACTAATGATAAAAACAACTCCTCAAAAGACCAGGAGGAAACAGGAGAATTTTGGGACCTATTGGACCAGACCATAGATAACATCCCCAAACACCATATAAAATTATTAATAGGCGACTTCAACGCTCAACTAGGCAGAGAAAGAAAATACCGTGACATCATCGGAAAATGGCCAGCACACAAGAAAACAAATAAAAATGGAGAGAGACTAGTTGACCTGTGTAGAAACCATAATTTAATCTCAAAATCTACATGTTTTAAGAGGAAACCTCAAAAACTCAAAACATGGAAACACCCTGACTACACTAAAGGAGAATGGCAACTGGACCACGTCTGCATGGACAAATACCACCACAAAGAGATCTATAACGTCAAAGTCCTCCGAGGAATAGACACAGGTTCAGATCACTACGTAGTTAAAATTAAAATTAAACTCACTCCCCAGAGGAGACAACAAAAGCAAGCCCTTAAAACTAAAAGAAAAATAGATCCTACCCAGCTAATCAACAACAAAAATTACCAGAAAGCAACTGAAAAAATAAAAATCACAGACAAACTTGAAGACTTAGTACACAACCTTAAACAAATTGCAGAAGACCTAGCTCCAATTAAACCACGTAAAAAACACCAATGGTGGAACAGTGAATGTGATGAAACAGTGGAGAAAAGACATCAGGCATGGCTATTACATCAGTCCCAAAAGACAGAAATATCCTATCAAAAGCTAGTAAAACAGAGAAAAGAAACTACCCAAGTCTTAAGAAGAATAAAAAGACAACATCATAAGGACACCCTGCAGTTAATTGAAGAACAGTTCAGTAAAACTAAATCAAGGGACTACTACAAAACCTTCAGAAAGCAGCTCCAAAAATATGAACCCCCGACCCTACTGATGAAGGATGAAGATGGTAAGCTGGCCCATAACAATAAAGACAATGCAGAAATTCTGGCTAAACATTTCAACAAGCTTTTAAATTGTGAGGAACCTACAGAACTCCTTCATTTGGACACCAACACCCCGATAAAAACATCACCAGAAAACATCAATCCCCCCACAATAAAGGTAGTCTACCAGGCTCTGAATAAATTAAAAAACTACAAAGCGCCAGGAGAAGATCAGACCTTTGCGGAAATCTGGAAATATGCAGGAAACTCAGCAAAAGTTGCCCTCCATCAACAACTTGTCTCTATCTGGATTAAAGAAGAACTACCAGAACACTGGACAACAGCCCTCATTCATCCTCTGCACAAAAAAGGGGACAAAACCGACCCTAATAACTACAGGGGAATCTCTCTCCTAGATATAACATACAAAATATTTTCAATAATCATCCTTAATAGGATAAGTTTACAACTTGAGAAAGAACTAGGAGAATATCAAGGAGGTTTCAGACCCTGGAGGAGCTGTCCTGATCAGATCATGAGTCTTAAGTTGATAATGGACTATAACAGGAGAAGAAACAGAGATATGGTGATAACATTTGTAGATTTCAAGAAAGCTTATGATTGCATCCATAGAGAATCTCTGTTTAAAATTTTAAGACACCTTGGACTACACCCCAAATTAATAAACATGATAAAATTGACTCTCACCAATACCAAGTCAAAAGTGAAGTTTAGGGGTGAAACATCAGAGACATTTGAAATTAAAACTGGACTACGGCAGGGAGATGGGCTCTCACCACTATTATTTAACTGTGCTCTAGAAATGGTAATGAGGGAATGGTTTAGAAAATGTCCCCCCAAAATAAAGATTGGCCGAAAAATCAAAACAAATTGCCTGGGTTTTGCTGACGATTTAGCATTACTAGCAGTGGACATAAAAAAAGCAAAAACCCAGATATCAGAACTTCAAAACATTGCAAATAAAATTGGCCTCAAAATATCATTTGAAAAAACAGAAATTATGCCCCAAAAACCAACACAGCTAAAAGAAGTCACCATAAATGGTAATAAAATCAAAATAGTAACTCAGTTTAAATATCTTGGAGAAGTAATAACACATAACTTAAATGAAAAAATCTCAATCCAAGTAAGAACAAATAGATTAGCTAAAGCACAAAAATTAACATGGGATATCTACAAAAAGAAATGTCTATCAATAAATACAAAAATAAAACACTACAACACAGTTATAAAACCGGAAGCTACATATGCAGCAGAAACACTCTTTTACCTGAATAAACAATCAAAGACTGACAGACTTCAGAAAATTGAAAGGAGGATTGGAAGAACCTGTATCAACAAAAAATATCAGAAAGATGGACAGTGGCGGTTAATACCTAACAAAGTCGTGTACAAAGAGCTAGAACCCATTACAGATACTATGCGTAAGAGGAGACTGGGATTCTTTGGACATATCATGAGGATGCAGGACTCGAGACTTCTGAAACAACTAGTACAACACAATCTCGTCTCAAAAAATACCACAACAGGATGTAAATGGATCAGAGAAGTAAGAGAGGATCTGAAGGAAATAGGCCTTACAACAGAAGACACCAAAAATAAGATAAAATTGAATACAAAACTCAAGAATACAAACCTCCGCTTTACCCTTACACAAAACAAACCAACAACACGCACATTTTCAACTGAGGAAAGGGCACGAAGATCGGAGCGTCTGAAGAAGTACTGGGAGGACCGCAAAGCCCGAACAATCCCTTCAAAGAGACCTGAACGACGGACTGACTAAAGTGATCCTATGTGGTCATAAAAGAAGAAGAAGAAGAAGAAGATGGCGTAAAGACACCAATCCTGATCTCTGCCTAATAACGATGGATGCTAACCATATTCCTTTACCTCACACAAGATATTTACTATCAGGGTTTCCACGCAGCCAGCAACGTCAAATTATTTTAACCATCGGTTTACAGGTCCCATTAATTAGAACAAAACAGAAACCCAGATGGAACTTCAAGAAAGAGGTGGTAATGTTCCTTATTAAGACACTTAATTACTACACAGTCAATTTGGTGTATGGCCAGGGCCCACTTTATGACATGCTGTGTAATGACGTATATTGATAGTCAAAAAGAATTTTTTTTTTTCATTTTAATTATTCCAAAGTACATACCTGCCAACCCTTCCGATTTACCCGGAAACTTTCCGGTTTTTAATTCTTTTGATTTTTTTTTTACTTCCTATTTTTGACCAATATAACCTCTAGTACGGCTAATACTCTTCCCGTAGGATTAAGGATAAATTCTTATGTGCTTGTGTAATTTATGAAACCTCATTTTCAAGCGTATTTATTTGATGCTTTATTTTGTGAGTGTTTTGTCCGTCACCTGCATGTATCGTATTTCCCGCTCACCACAGCAGCGTGTGCGCTTTATACAGCTGGAGATTCGGGGCGGCAATCGTCCTGTAAGCAAGAGAGGCTAGCGCGAGCTAGCGACTCAGTTAATCGGGACGAAAGATGAGTTTGTTATTGTGTTGTTCGCGCGCTGTTAACCATCGTTTCTGTGCATAGTTTCATTGGATTTGTAGGCCACGTGATTTTTCTTGCATTTCTATGCTTTTGCCCTCTGTCAATGTTGCATGTTAATAATGTATGGAACATATTGAATTGTTTTGTATGTGGTAGTTTCACGTATTTAAGTGCATAATTTTAATGAGTTGAATGTTTTTAAGGGGGTTGTGTCGGTGACAGTTTCTGGTATTTTCTTTTCACGTTATGACCAAAAAATATAACAAATGTTATCTCCAAGTGTTCAGAGATACCTATAAATTTCCGTTCATTTTACTGTCTGATAAAGGAAACTACTGTAGTTTCTCGCGCAATATCCCAATATTTTTGGGTCCAAAGTGGGGAAAAAGAAATGTTCGCATATTTGGCGCACCCACAACTTCGAACACCACGCAGCTTCAGATGCGTTTCGATATAAAGATGTCAATCACTCAAGTAGCAGGCTTCCTATTGCAAAAGCAGGCATTCCTACTGCACTAGTTTTACGAGTATTTTGGGTACGAACATTCTATGATCTCAAAATTGTTCCAGCCAACAGTATTCGAGTAATACTGCATCATATGAACTCACGGTGATCAGTTACGCCGAAACATACGGGAATAGGGCAGCAGACAGTAAGTATTCAGTGTCCAAATGAAACATGCTCTACCGCGGTAACAAAAGGGCACTTCAAGCGGCCAACAAGTCTTGCAAAGCATTTCGCGGACCAAAAAGCGGCAGGTTTTCGCAAGTAGAGAAGGATCTGCTTAAATATATGTTGTTACGCAACGTTGGATAAGCCGTTTCTCACGAAATGCTGTATTTTAAAGAATGAGAAATAGTCGCTGTACATGGAATCAGTGTTTCGGACTTGAAGGTTAGCTGAGGCTTGATTAATTTTATGAAGAGAAATGGAACAACAAAGAATAACATTATGCTAAAATATAACGACTGATTTCAACTATGTTCATCGCTTTGTGATTGAGAAGCGTAAAGTGAAGGAATATTTGATCTTCCTTATAGTAACCGCAGGTCAGACGGCAATCAGTTTCAATATGCCACAAAGTTGAACAATCAATAAGAAAGGAATACACAGTGTTATCGTACGCACCAGCGGAAGCAAAAAGCAACGATGTACTGATGTACTGCAATACTTGCTGTAACAGCTGATGGCAGAAAGCTTGCACCTTACATTGTTCTAAAACGAAAAAACAATGCCTAAAGCAAAATTTCCGCGAGTGATCCACGTTCGTATTCAAGAAAAAGGATGGATTGACACGTCACTCGTATGAGATTGGATACGAACGGTTTGGGGTAATGTAGCAGGGTCCATCCTTCGATGCGCGGCCTTTCTCGTGTTGGACAGTTTTTTTTTTTTGCCATATGTCATTGTTATGACATTACATGAATTGTACTTTTATTAGTTCATGTTTATTTTACTTCAGGTTGTGTTGTCAGCTCGTAATGGAAAGAATATTTTCCAGTGTCGGTACTTAAAACCCACATGTCTATCTTACCTGATGTACCCTATTTGACTTCTCAGAAAAAAATCTCACGCCGGAATTTTACGCCAAATGACTATAACCGCAAACGAGTTGAACCATGAATTGTAAATAATTTGTAAATATCTGAATTCCTTGGAAAATTTATGCATCCAAAGTTTTCGCCTGTATTTTTCGTCAAAAAAGTGTGTAATTAGGCGAGAAAATATGGTATTATGCATTTTGTTGCGTGCGTCGGTGTGACATAAATATTATTATTCGTATGTAAGGGGCATAAATGAGAATGATCAGGTACATTTTCTTGTAACAATTTTTATATTTTCTTAGTTTAAGGTTTTAAATTTAATGGTCAATTCGCATTGTAACTGTAGATATGTATGCCTTTTATCCTGACCTTTCTTTTTTCACCTAGGCCGTGGTGGAATATATGTGATGAAACCCAAGAATTAAAAAGTCTTCCTTTCAGAAGATAGTAGGTTCGAATCCCACTGTTGGCAGCCCTGAAAATGGTTTTTCGTGGTTTCCCATTTTCACACCAGGCAAATGCTGGGGCTGTACCTTGATTAAGGCCACAGCCACTTCCTTCCCACTCCTAGCCCTTTCCTGTCCCATCGTCGCCATAAGACCTCTCTGTGTCAGTGCGATGTTAAGCAACTGGCAAAAAAGTCTTCCTATTTTTGGTTTCTAAAAGTTGGAAGGTATGAAAGAAGAACCTTTGTTTTAATTGTGTGTCTGTTATTTTGTTAGGAAGGGTATTCATATCGTGGAGGTGTGAACATATAAAGAAATGACCAGATTTATATTTTGAGTGGTGTGCTCTGTGATCCTGGTACTGTTTTATACTTACACAAACATTCAATAATATATACAGTTAGTTTGGAACCTCGCACACATGAACACCAGAAAAGAATTGCCACAGCTAAAGTGAAGGGATTGAAATTTGCAGATGATGGGAAAATATAAATTCTAGATTCTTTTCTTCTTGATTTAGCTATTTATGTATTCGTAAATGCACAGCTGTTTTGTATTGCCTGAATCGTATCCATGTCTCCACAATTTATAATCAGTATGATTGTTCCCTTATGTCTGTGGTTTTGTTTTTCAGGAATTTGAGGCTTGTTTCCTGCATGCCTGCCCCAAGTTTCTCTCACCATCTCCTCCACCTGCTGATGCTTCTATGGATGACTATGTGAAGGAGCCTACTATGCATCAAACCCAAGTATTTATGGATGAAGTGAGACAGCAGAAAATGCTGCCCACAATAAGAAGGTGACATTAGTTCAAATACTGTATTTACTTACCTATTATACCCCACCCTCTCCTTTTTTCCTTCCTAATCCTCAACTTCAAAAATAGGGGAGGGTATAATATGTGAAAATTTCACTTATGTATAAAAAGTGTGCCCAAGCACATAAAATTTGTGAATGTACAAGGTTGTAGTCTTCTGTGAAAGTTTACAATGACATCCTATACTGTTGCGTTAGTCTAAAAGGGATATCCTGATGTTGAGTAGAAATATAAAGACATATCGATCAGAGCGTTGAACTGCGTATATAATAGGATATCTAAAAAGAATGACAGACCATGTCTTAGAAAAGTTAATAGTGAGAAAGGATATGAAGACAGAAAAATAAAAAAATGAAAGTAAAAAGCTTACCTCTTGATGCTTCAGTGAGAGCACAGTAGTTAACAGCTGTAGTGTTGTGAGAGCTTGGTGGAGGTTTAGGCTCAAGGCGACGGGAGGGAATGATAGGGAAAGAAAGAGGGGAGAAAAGAGGGGTGGCGAGTCTCTATAAATGATTATTATTGTGATATGTATTGAATTTCTTACCATAATATTTGGCGACTATGGAAATTATAGACTCCAAAAGAAGATTATTTTTGGATATTTCATTATTATTGAGGGTAGGATTGGTAAACTGGTCAAGAGATATGAAGTACTCTTCAGCATTGTTATGGAGGGGGCCTTTCTGATTGAAACTATGTTTAAATCCTGTTGAATATTGGTGAAGTGATGATTGAAATCTTTTGACATGCTGACCCATGGCGGAAAACTTATTGTGTTTTATGGCATACACTGTCAATATAATATAGTGAGGAACGGACCAGAGCTAGGCTCAGAAGGTAACCAACCGTAGGGAACAACATAATAAAGGACCTTGTCATTGAATTTTTTCAGTTTGAAAGCTTCAGCGCTCTCCTGTTGATCAAACAAGAGCCATCACACTTCCATTTTTCTCCCACCTCCGAAACTACAGCTCAACTTTCAACTGTAGCATGGAATGTTGTGTACTGCACATCATGGCCTAGCCACTCTCTGTCGTGGAGTGCCATTACCTGCACGCACTTTGCACTGCTTGCTTTGTGCTTCCACCTTGTGCCTGGATTCGTAACTATTACCATTCTGTTGGGTTATATCGATGGAGAAAACTTTGATCTTCCGTCTCAAATATAAAAATATCGATTTTGCTTTAATTACATGTGATAAATCGGATTTCAGTGAGCAAGTTTTTTTGTTGTTTTGTTGTGTTTACATTGTGGCGGCTATACTGTATGTATGCTTCCAGTCACGGATTCCGATATTAGTGAAGTTTCAGTGAATGATGAGGCGAAAATCTTGGTTTATCTGAATGATGATTCAGATATAGAGTCTGAAAGTGAAAGTCGTGATAGAGTGAACGTGGTGACGTAAATACACCGCAAAACACGGGTAATTGTGTTGCCGGTCAGGAGTTTGTCTGGGAAGACATGGGGAATTATATCGGCAAAACGGAAGTGTTTACGGGAAATTATGGGCTGCAAGAAGCTGTGAGGAATTGTTTAGATCCCGTGACAATATTTCAATTATTTTTTACATGTGAATTCGTGAGTATGATAGTGGAACAGACAAATATCTATGCAAAGCAGCACATGATGGCACATGGTATGTTGTTTCCTTTTAGGTCAAGGGTAAATGAATGGGTTCCTGTTACTGTGGGGAAGATGTACATAGTCTTTGCATTATATATGCTGATGGGCATTGTTCAAAAACCCATACTGAGGTCCTATTTCTCAAAAAGCTGTTTACTAGCTACTCCCATATTTACTTTAGTCATCTCACTTGATAGATTTGAAAGCATAACAAGATTTCTTCATTTCACTGACAATACCACCAAACCCCTTTTCCAGGGTCCCATGAAACATTTCAAAATTTCACCTGTTCTAGACTATCTCAATAATAAATTCAAGTCCATGTATCTCCCCGATCAAAACATTGCAATAGATGAATCCCTCACATTGTGGAAAGGCAGACTCATTCAAACAGTATATTCCTCTGAAGGCTTTGCAGTTTGGCATAAAAACATATGAACCCTGTGAATCCCAATCTTGATATTTATGGTCATTCATGGTATACACGGGAAAAGACACAATTTTTAGTTCTTCCTTCATTTCCTCTAATAGATACAAGATTACTGCGATTGTTATGCACCTCGTAGAACCCCTACTTCATTGTGGCCACACATTATGGATGGACAACTTTTATAACAGCCCACTTAAAAGACAATAAAACAGATTGTGTAGGTACACTGAGACTAAATAGAAAGAATGTATCAAAGAATGTGAAAGACACAAAGCTGAAAAAAGGTGATAATGTAGCTCAGCATGCAGGACCAATATCTGTTCTGAAATGGATGGACAGAAGGTTTGTGTCATTTATTCATTTATTTCAACTTACCACAGTGATAAGACAAGTATTGTGCAGAAGAGGGGGGAAGGGAAAAGCTAAACAAGTTTGTGCAATTGACTACAATAAATACATGAGTGGTGTTGACCTCAAGGATCAAATGCTGCAAAGTGATTCGATGAAAAAAAAAAAAAAAAAAAAAAAAAACACACCACTTTTTAGGAAGGTTTTAAATGTTACAGTTTTCAACTCTTTTGTAATATATAAATGTAACCTCCAGAACAAGGGCTGACCACTTGAAGTTCAGGGTAGATTTGGTTGAGGGAATTCTAGCCAGGTATGGGAGTGATGTAACTAGAAATGTTCCTGGTCGTCATTCAGTGGACAACACTGTGCCTCACCTCACCGAAAGGCCCTTGTTAGAGAGGATCCCTCCAACTGCAAACAAAGCTAGGCCACAGAAGAGGTGTGTGGTGTGCTATAAACAGGGCAAAAGGAAGGAATCAGTGTACTGGTGCCCAGACTGCGAAGCTGGTCTCTGCGTAGAGTAATGTTTAAAAATTTATCACACCAAATTAAATTTCTAAGATAAGAATGGTCTTTAAAATATGATAGTATGGTTTCAATAAATTATGTTATCACTGTCTACATTTGTCATTAAAAAACTGTGAAAATTTGGTTTAAATCCAATGCTTCTTGTCTCTGTTATACAGTATAACCTCGATAATTCAAAATCGGTTAATTGAAAATCCTGCCTAATTCGAAGAAGCTCTCGTTCCCAAAAACATGAGATATGGTTTTGCATGTTATTAAAATTGTTTAATTCGAAATACGGTTAATTTGTAATTTGAAGTACAATGTCAGCCCCATTACCGAAATTCAGACTTTTAATTCGAAACTGCCTTTACGTTTAAAAACAATAGTATGTTACAGAGTAATTTAAATTCAAAATTTATCCGCGTCATGATAGAATGCGTCTTCCGGAACGTGGAGGGGTAGCTTTCTGCACTTTCACACACTTCACACTTCGGTGTGTCTGCAGTGTGCTTCACAATTGCTAAGTTCGAGTGAAATCGGAATTATTTTGCATTCAACGTTTTAAGAAACGCTGTAATATCACGCAGCAGGCAGTGTGCGGAGAAACAGAATCCACGAACACTGGCGATGCCGACAGCTGACGAAAAAGCGTGGCTTATATAATCGATTCGTAGGCGTCGAACAATATTGTCATTGCCGATGGAACTGCATTGCTTTCTTTTAATGCCGAGCCCAGACGGTCTTATGGTTTTGAAGGAGAAAGTGCCAGCCGAGAAATCGTACAAGAGTGAGGGTCATTATACTGTGTTTACGAGGATCAGTCAATGGATGACCCCAAAAGAGGAACTCCCTCCTGGCCATGTCACAGATTGGGTGAATTGGAGAGCACTGAACAGACTGCGCTCTGGTGTTACGCGGTGCAGGGTAAACCAGAAGAAATGGGGTTTCGAAGTGAACAGAACCTTGTGTGTGTGTGTGTGTGTGGAGAAGAGCAGACCACAGCCCATTTGCTGCAATGCAGTTCATGCCCATTCAGCTGCACAACAGAAGACCTGGTTAAAGCGAAGCCAAATGCACTTGATGTTGCAAGGTTTTGGGCTCACATAGTTTAATGTGGCTCTTCGCCATTGGAGTATTTATATTATGTTTTATGTTTTTCCTTATCTTTAATTTTAAACTTATGTATGCTTCTGACATGATATAAATTATACTATGTTGCAATGCACATGGAAGCGAGAGAATTCCTCCGCTCGTCATAGGGAAGTCCGATAAGCTACGATGTTTTAAGGGTGTCAGGCACTTTCCGTGCATATACAAGGCATCTAAAAATGCAATTGGTAGAGTAATCCAAAAAATAATGCATTTGCACAGGGGAACCAACATAATTTATCCTCGTCTTTGAACCGTGTGATTTTTTTCTTTTGTTGAGTGAGGTTATGTTTGTCAGTGATTTATCCAAGTGCATTATTTGAACATTGTAAATGTACCTGGTTGGATACAATTCGGGAGTAGTTTTTTCCAAGGCATCTGAAAGGTTTAAACTGTGAATCAAGGTGATTGCATGCATTAATGGGTCTTAGAATACTTGTGACGCGGCAAGTGTTTACATTTCTGAAGTACGAGGGAAGTGCCATGGCGGGAAAGCGTACAAGGATAGTGACTGTATTGTGTTGTCTTGCAGAAGGAAGTGAGAGACTTTCTCCCCTCGTCATAGGAAAGTTTGATTAGCCACAATGTTTTAAGGGCATCGGCTACTTTCTGTGCAAGTACAGGTGCAGGGCATCTAAAGTGCATACAGTACAGTAATCCAGTAAATAACAGCACTTGCACATGGGAGCCAGCATAATTTCTCCTCATCTTTGAATCATGCATTTTCTTACTTTCTTTCTTTGCAAGAGGTTATTTTTGTCAGTGAGTTATCCACGTGCATTATTTGAATACTTTAAATGCACCTTTTTGGATGCATTTTGGAAATAGATTTTTTTTCATGTCATTTGAAAAGCTTAAACTGTGAATCAAGGTTAACTGCATGCAGTAACGGGCCTTAGAATATTTTTTAATGCGACAAGGGTTGGCACTTCTGAATTACAAACTGGCGGTTAATTCGAAATCGCGTAATTCGAAGTCCGATTTCGAGTCCCAATGACTTTGAATTAACGAGGTTTTACTGTAATGTGTTATGTGGTGGTGTGCACTTCTAAGCAAGCTCTGTTCTCTTCTTCTCTTGCAGCACAAAGTAGCAGCGAGGTGAAAGTCCTCTCACGTTGAGGGGTTACTTAGTACACTGAAGCTAAACCAAAATTCAATCAACATTTTTATAAAGGAGGATTATATTATAATGTTCTTTTTAACACATCATTTAAAAATTATTCCAAGAAAGAGGTAGAAGAGAACTACAACAAAGCTTCCTGTACAGACAAAAATGGTTTTAAATATCTTTGAAACGACATGTACCCATTAGTATTTAGTCATTGGACAGTGACATGACTCGCTCACTCACTCACTCACTCACTCCGTAGGCTTCTGAGGGACGTGAAGTTCCCATACCGATCTCGCAATCCTCTTCCATCCTTTTTGATCTTGAGGCCGCTCTTCCCAGTTATCAATTTGGAGGGTCCGGCATACCTTGTTGATCTCCTTCCAGATGCTTCGGGGTCTTCCTGAAGGTCTTTTCCCATTAAGAGATCTCTTCTATAGATCTACTGGTGCTCTGTTATCCTGCATCCTCAGTACATGGCAGCCCAGCGCAGTCTGTTGGATTCTATCACACCCATTGTTTGGGAAATTTCTGCTTTTTCTTGTAAATATGGTGTTCAAAGATACATTCCCAAACACCCATTATAGTGTGTTGTTGAGAGAGGGTGTAAATCTCATAATTAGATCTTTTTTGCCAGCTTTGGGAGATAGGATCGAACGATGGGCCAAATATTTTTGTATAAACTTTATTCTCAAAGACTTGCAACTGATGATGCTCTTTCTTGGTTATACTCCATGTCTCAGAACCATACAGAAGTACTGGTCAAATGATCGTATTGTAGATAATCATTTTTGCATTCCTTGTTAAAGACTCAGAGCCTTATATAGGGCTCATAGAGTTAAATGCCTTTATTTGCATTCTTAATTCTAGCTTGATGTTCCTCTTGCCTTCGGGTTTGTTCATCGATTAATACACCAAGGAATTTAAACTCCTTTGCTCTTTTAAATATATATTTCCCAATCTTCAAAGGCAGTCTGTCAACCACCTCATGTCCGACTTGTTGGTCGAATGGTCAGCGTACTAGCCTTTGGTTCAGAGGGTCCCGGGTTCGATTCCCGGCTGGGTCGGGGATTTTAACCTTAATTGGTTAATTCCAGTGGTCCGGGGGCTGGGTGTTTGTGCTGTCCCCAACATCTCTGCAACTCACACACCACGCATAACACTATCCTCCACCACAATAACACGCAGTTACCTACAAATGGCAGATGCCGCCCACCCTCATCGGAGGGTCTGCCTTACAAGGGCTGCACTCGGCTACAGTAGCCACACGAAATTATTATTAACCACCTCATGATTTGGTCTTTGTATAGCCATGTAATGTGACTTTTTAACATTCTCCCTTCAGCCAATTTTTGCTGCTGTTTCCTCTAGTTCCACAAATAACTGCCTAATTTCTAATTCATTATGGCCAGTAAGAACATATGCAACATATGCATATGCAAGGACTTTATGTTGTCTCCCCAATATGATGCCAGCAGGTACAAGAGCTAATTTCCAGATAATCTTCTCCAGTGCAATGTTGAATAGAAGAGGAGATAGTGCATCCCCTTGTCTCAATCCAGTTTTATTCTGGAAGGAACTTGATTTTCTACCCTTGAGCAAAACACAGCTAACATTGCCATCCATACACAGTTTGCACATGTTAATTAATTTTATGGGAAAGCCAAACTCCATTATGATGTTCCACAGCCCTTCTCTATGGATTGAATCAATATGCCTTGAAGAAATCTATAAAGAGATAATGAACCGACTCCTTGTGTTCCCACACCTTATCATTAATAGTCTTAATTGCAAATATGTTGTCTGTAGTGGATCTGTTGCTACGAAAACCGTTCTGGTAGTCCCCAATGACATTTTCAGCAAATGGGTTTAAACGCTGTAAAAGAATAAAAGAATTTTGTTGGCCATGTTTACAAAAGATATACAGTAGAACCTTGATTATATGTTCCCGGAAACTACGTTTTCCCATATTATTCGTTCCAATTACGTGGTCCCGAGAGCATCTTAATTAAATCACATTGTAAAAATCGCGCATTATCTGTTCCTCGAAGAAACGATTTCCCGGATCAACCGCCCAGAAATTCAGTCCCATCAACGCTAAATCCTCAATCACGCGTTTTTCAAGAAACTGTATCTTATGGAAGGACGACTGCGGCATACTTACGGATCTTGGTGTTGACGTCCCGTCATTGCGGTAATTTGAAGAAGTACTGTACTGGTAAAGCGATCGGCGGTGAACTTGCATAAGGGATCATCTTAGCATCGCATTCGGGTAGTATTGTTTAGAGAATCCTCGGAAATCATGAAGCAGAGTGTCTCCACGACAATAAATTGTAAGAAGACAAAGCTCATTTCAACAGCTCTATTTGAAGACGGAACAAGTTTTGTCAAATGTTCGTACTTGCAAAACGTCTATGTTATGTCCAGGGTTAGATGTTTATTTTTTTACTTTTTTCGAGTGTATCGTCGAACAGTTTTTCGGCATTTCCTTCAGGTCACCGTATAGTCACTGGGCTTTCAGGCAGCAATCCAAACTGCTCCTTCTTAAGTAACACAAATTTAGTATTTTAATATTATCGTATACGATTATGTTATCGAGACCAGAACAGATGTTGCACCTTACATACATAAAGCCATGAGAGGTTTTGGGATTGCTTATTACTGTTTTCGTCCTAATATGACTGGGAATTTCACGTTTTTGTGTTAAAATGTTATAAAAGCCACAGTCGTTTTATTTGCACTCGTTACATTTAAAAACGAATCATTTCGCACTCGTACCGACTTGTACAGCGAGCACGCTTTCCAGCTGAGCTCAAGGTCGTGATAATCGTAATTTCGGAAGTGTGAATGATATTTTTTCTCTTTCCAATTTGATTGTGATTACTGACGGGCAGAACTGAATATAATGCATTTGAAAACTTGAGGATTGACACTTTCGAAACCATATTCTCAAGTTCAACATAACCTTTAAAAGTCGATGTAGGTCTAATTTACTGGGTACAAGATTTCCGTAAACTGACTAGGAACAGCATACCGGTGACCCAATTACAATGGAAGATATAAGAAAAAAAGGATTTTGCCATCATATTGGATGCTTTTGTATAGAATGTGCTTTATTTTATTAAATTAGAGAATGAAAAACTACTTGTGGTCGATTGTTGTTTGGCTTGGCGTTACGGGTATTAGATTTTTCGAAGAGTTTGACTGATCAAAGTTGCTGAACTGAAAGAAGTTTTCAAAGGAATATGACGAAGTTTTCAGAGGAAACTGACGAAGTTTCCCCGCTAAAAGTAGTGTAAAGTTTCGAGATTTTTAAGTCGCGTACCGGTAATTAACGTTGGAAGCCAGCCCCGCGGTCTAACTTGCCTGCTTCTCACCCGGAGGGCCTGGGTTCGATTACTGGCCAGATCAGGCATTTTTACCTGGATATGAGGGCTGGTTCCAGGTTCAGTCATTCTACGATTACCTTTAATTGAGGAGCTATTTAATAGTGATATGGCGACCCTGGTCTAGAGAGCCAGGAATAATGGCCGAGAGAATTCGTCACACTGACCATGTGTCACCTCGTAATCTGCAGGCCTTCAGACAGAGGATGGTCGCTTGGTAGGCGGAAGGCCCATTGGGGCTGTAGTTTGGTTTGGTTTAGGGGCGTTTGAGATTATAAGTATACATGTTTCATTTTGGTGATGTTTAGCAAAATTGTTGATGGTCCATTTGTTCCCGGATCTTCCGTTTTTCCGTATTGTACGTTTTTTTTTCCGTGGTCCCTCCAAAAATGGAGAATCAAGGTTCCACTGTACCATGGTAATTTTGAAGTTCTTCCTTATCCCCTCCTTTATGAATTAAGACAATAAGTGATTTCTGCCATTCTTTTGGAATAACTTCATTGTTCCATATCCTTAGAATGATCGAGAATGAGCGATTTTGTGCGCTCGATTTTTTCCGTTGCCGATATTTATGCACACAGTCATTATACTGCATGCAATCGATCATCTTCGGTACCATATCGTTTTCTCGCTATGCCCACCAGCGAGCTCTCTCGTCGACATTCGAAGGCAATGTCGAAGGTTATTAGTAATATCCGTCGACTGCTCTTCCGCAAGGAAAATGAAGGAAGAGAACATGTTTTCGTAATAAATGCGTAAATAACTTGTCCGATAACCGTTGTTAACTCGTTAAAGGTAAACGCTGAATAAACGATCTCTTAATTTTAATGCTAAATACCGCACTTACGTAAGAATGAGATAGGCCTACACCTCAAGATATGGCAGATGCGTTGTTGATTACAAGGTTAGTTTATATTTTCTCGCGTCTGTTAAATTATGGAAAGGCTATTATCATGTCAATTTATAGCGAAAAGGTTATAGTTTCTCTTCGGTACGGTATAATTTTCGCTCTATGTGCATTTGCGAGCTTTCTCATCAACATTCGAAGGCGATATTGGAGTCGATTAATAATACCTGTCGACTGCTGTTCTCTAAAGAAAATTCAAAATGAAAGAGGATAATAGGTTTCCGTAATAAATGCGTAAATAACGTGGCCATTAGCAGTTGTTAACTCATTAAAAATAAAGGCTGAAGTAAACGATCTCTTAATTTTAATGGTGTACCTTATAATGAAATTAAGTAAGAATGTGATACACCTGAAGATATGGCAGCTTACATCACTGATTTCAGAGGATAGTTTATATTTTTTTCGCGTCTAGTTAAATTTCGGAAAGCTATTCCCATGCCAATTTTTAGCGAGGAGGTTATTATTTCTCCACATGCGTTTCTAATAGGTTTTCATGATACATATACAGTTAGGTTAGGTGATGCCGTTTGAAGAAGTAAGCTGAAATGTTTACCAGAGTAGCCTGTGGAGTGATACCGTATTTCTCCGAATCCAAGACTACTTTTTTTTCTCAGAATCTCATGTGAAAAATCAAGCAAGGGTCGCTTTACATTCGCAGCATGATAGTAATGAACACCACTGGCAACTGCGGTACCGCAGTAACCACGCTGTTTTTCCACCCCCCTCCCCCCTGCACACACAGAACTCGTTTACAATAAACGACCGCCTCTTTATCATACATCACTAGCCGCGGCGACTGGTTGTACAGTGCCTTTGTGTAACAAAATAGTGAAGAGAGAATGACATTCTATTATCCTCTTAAAAAAAAAAAAAAAGAAAAAAAAAAAAAAAAAAAAAGAGTTTCTCAAATGTGCAGAATGGCATCAAAACATGCAAGACTTCGAATTCTTAGAAAGGCCACGGCTACTCAGTAGCAGAGTTATAACGCGTCTGCTGTACCTGACGCTTGGTAAAATTAAGTTTTATAGACAGCAGGAATATTTTCGTGATGAATCGTCGTATTGTAAGGATACGTGGAACAGGTATTGCTGGCAAATTTTCAACGGGTTATGATGCCAATTTTAAGTTAGTGGCTATTAAACACTCGGAAATGTATAATAATTGTGCAGCCGCAAGAAAATATGGCATAGGCCTAACTAAAGCCAATATTCAGCGTTGCCGTGAAGACAGATAGCTTAAAAATGCATACAGCACAAAAAATGCATTCAATGGCCCGGAACAAGAACGCTTTAAAAAAAGTCAAAGATGAAATTGTGAGGTATGTGCACAAAAATGCAAGGGCAGATTTGCCATACCGTGGCGCAATAAACTGCGCATTTGTTATTGAGTTTATTTTTCTTGCCTGCAAAAGCAACTCTAAAAGTGGTGTGTTCTTAGGAATTTGTTTGTGTGTTTTACTTCTGAAGAGTTTGTAGTTCCCAAAATCCATTGTGTTTTCATCAGTCAGTCTTGTTTCTGGGAGTGCCAGTATATGTACTTTTTGTTTGTTTAGGGTTTGCTGAAGTTCATATTGCTGTTCTGGTGCTGGAAACTGCATGTGTCATGCTATATGTGCCACAGTGAGTGGCTCCAGGACCATAGCGTGTGAGTCACTCCTCGGCAAGTTGCGATCCGGCTTAAACTCATGCTTATGGCATTCTCTCTTGCCGTTCTTCTAAAAGCCCAACGGCGATGGGATGAGAATGACAGAAGCAGGAAGCTTGTAGTCTGGACCTGCATGTTGGCGGCAGATGTGTGATGATCGCCTTCCTGAGACCATGTGACTACTCAGGGATCCGGTCCTGCATCTGTGACTGGGCAGGCCTATTTAGGACCACCGCTGTCCACCCTGAATGGGGAAGGCCCTAGAAAATGTGGGCTAAATATCGGTAATCACTTTCAAAACCTGTCTGGGAAACCGCACTCAGAGGGTTACCCCAACTTGCAGTCAAAATCATGAAAGAAAGAAATCTGCATTCATCACTGTTGGTACATGGAACGTCAGAACATTATTAGACAATGATAACAGACCAGAAAGAAAAACAGCTCTTATCAGCCATGAGCTAAAGAGACTCGACATTGCTGTAATCGCCCTGACTGAAACCAGATCGCTGATGAAGATTGCACCCACGGTATCCCCTGTCTGGCGTAAGAGATGACTAAAAGGGACAACCAAGGGATGATTACGTTAGAACTATGAGATTACTTGTGTTTAGTACCATTACGTGCGGAACACCATGGGTCAAAGTTACTTGCGACTAGTACCACCTTGCGAGGGTTTACATTATATAGGAGCAGTACCATTCTGTGTGTTGCTTCTGAAAGAGGTCATCGTGTGTATTCCATTGGCCCGTTGCACTGTGTTCGTATGGTCTGCGTTACCTATGAGTAGTACCACTTTATGTGCAACACCCTGGGTCTGTGTTACTTGCGGTTAATACTACCATGTGAGAAACACCACGGGAATAGCGGCGCCCGTGATTAGTACCACTATTTGAGGAAAACCATCTGTGTTGCCAGAGAGTAGTAGTATTATGTGAGGAGCACCATGGGATTGTGTTGCCTGTGGGCATTACCATAATGTGTGATGTACCGTAGGTCTGCACTGCCTATGATTAGTACTACTATGTGAGCGACCCCATGAGTATATGTGATCTGTGATTAGTTCCATCAAGTGAGGAACACCACGGGAATACTGGCACCTGTGATTAGTACACCTAGGTGAGGAGCACCCTGGGTCTACATTGCTTGTGAGTGGTGCCCTTATGTGCGAAACACCATGGGTTTTTGCCATCTGTGAGTGGTGCCATTGTGGGTGACATACCATTGGTTTACATTACCTGTGATTAGTACCACTGTAGGAGGAACACCTTGGTTTTGTTTTACTAGTGATTAGTACCATTGTGAGGGGCTGGTGATCTGGATTTTGGACCCTTTTGGATAATAAGCATCATCCCAGTAATTAAGACATTGTGAATAGGATCCACTGATTGTTTTTGTTTCACGATCCTTTTCTCATCACCATTTGTTTTAGATTCTTGTCAGTGGATACCTTTCTAAGTTTTATTTTTCATTTCGTTACACCTCGTACCATTAGGGGCCAATGACCTAGCTGTTAGGCCCCATTAAACAACAATCATCATCATCATGAAACCAGTTTCGCATGAGAAGGAAAAATCATCAAGGCTTCATCAGGCTACACCATCTTCTGGAAAGGAAAGGAGGAAAATGAACGTCGATCCATGGTGTGGGTTTTGCAGTTACTCTTTCCGCTCACGTGTTGTCAATAGGTCGACAGCTGCCGTTCAGCGCGAACACTAGTGTGTCGAGCTCTAGTCGCCACATGATTTTGCTTTACATAAAATCAGCTTCATGGCCTGTATCGCACTTACACAGATTCACAACTAAGTACTTTTTATTTTCCACCTTGTCGATACACTGAATTGCTTAAGGCAACTTATTGGTTAAAAGTGGTTCATGGTTCATATATTATAAACATCTTCAGCCACATAACACTGTTTAGATGAAAAATTCATATAATGACAAAGTATCAGTGCTTTAGAGGAAGTGTCCTTAAAATTAATATAAGAAGATTGACAGTATTAAAAACAAAATACTTAAGAGAAATTATATTTTTATTTTTTGGCAGACATTTCATAAACTATTCCCTCATTACAGTGTTGGGAGTCCATCACCGTGGTGTAGTCCTGGTTTTATCTCAAATAGTTCCAATAATTCACCCCTGAACTTTACTTTGACTTGGTGTTTGTTGGGGTTAATTTTACCATATTTTTAATTTTGTGGTGTAGTCCATTCTTTTATGTAGATAATTTGAAATATATATTTAGATGAGCATTTTAGAAATATATTCTTACTTGAAAGATTAAGTTTGCATTGTCCACAATAATCATTGTTTATTATTGCAGCTACTTGAAGCTTTATACAACTCTACCACTCTCCAAGTTGGCTACATTCTTGAGTCAAGGCCAACGACATGGTGATAGTGGAAAGACTTGGAACTTGAATGAAGCTATTCGTGAATTGATCATTCATTTACTCTGCTTCAAGCACAAGATGAAGAATGTAGTGTGGACAAAGGGAACATCAGGATTGGATGGAAAGTTTCAGTCAGGATCAGAGGTGAGAACTTGTTTTGGTTGGCTTTTTGAGAATTTTGTTGGAAATATCTATTTCAAAAATGTTTCTTAATGCTGAAGTGTTTAGTATATTGCCAGGATTGTAATTAATACGTGCAGGTTTATTTGTGCACCGGGAAAGTTTGATTTTTTTAGTTCCTGAGGGAGTTAATAAATCATCAAAAGCAACATATTCTAACTGTAGATGGATTACCAAATAAAATAGATCCTTGGTTTTTCAAGTTATAGTGTTCACAAATTAGGGAACAACAAAATTAAAACTTAGGTGAAGAAAGACCCTGCGCCAGTCCTCACATTATACATTTTTTGCACCAGCCTTCATAGGTTAATATGTAAAATACACAATTGCAGTTCAGTAGTTTACATTTCCTGCTATCAATTATGGTCGAAGTCCATTATAGCGAGAATTCGCAATGGTGAAAAATTTACTCGCTATAACGGATTGTTGTTATATCTGGGTTTTTTTTTGTAAAAGTCGGGAAAACCCCACACATATTACACTCGGTATTGTACCCGCTCAAAGCCTGAGTCCCAACCAGCATTTATCTCAGGGAGTGTTACGGTCTGAATCTATCGCAACTAATAAACAATAAATTTTATTATATAGATATAAGATCTCAAACTAAATGTATGAGCGCCATACAATCAGTACTACAGGGTTGAACGGGACACACTAATCATTAACTTTAAGGCTCATTATAAAAAGACCTAAAAATATATCAAATCAGATCAAAGGGAAAAATCTGAAGGCTCCGTCCTAGGAATGGGGACGGATATTTAAACGGTCACCAAGGGTTTACTATTCTACAAGAACAAGAACCTGGAACTGTTTCCTTGCAAATGCTAAAGGAGCATTTTATTTAAGTAAACAAAATAATTTTTTACACACAACCAAAATCTGTTGATCCTTAATTTGCTGGTATTGGCAAATTATTCCTTAAACTTTTAACACAATATTTGACACTTTTGACCACCCATCCATTTGGGTGATGGAACCGTTGATATCTGAAGGTATCAGATTTACCCTCGTTAACACAATGACCATTGATGGTGACGAACCAATTACCTGTTGGCCAAGTGGGCGCGATCACATGACCCCTGTCATCGCCTCCACTTTTATTGAGATGAGACCAACCCGGGAAACTACTCTCCCCGGGTTCCTAACCAAGATATGCTAATCGTTAACTGAAGGAAGCAACAAAGGGACTCTAACCTAATGGTCCAGATGTAGGGATTTGCCTTCATATTACAAATATTAACTTATTATTTACAACAACGTGACATTATTACGTTATTTCGCCAGCTGACTTCCCTAGTATCATTCATCATCACCATCCGAAATAATAATAAATAAAATAATAAATATTATTATTATTATTATTATTATTATTATTATTATTATTATTATTATTATTATTATTATTATTATTATTATTAATAGTGAGATCATGATTATCGTAACCCGTAATCATCCTTGCTCTAATACTTCAACTTCTCGCTCTTATTATTCTCATCTGAAATAAAAAAGTAGCTTCTTTTTTATTGATACTTCAAATATTATTATTTGTATTAAAGTAGTTTGAAAATTTCAATATTTTCAATTCAATTCCCACCATCATTATTGTGTTCATAAAAAAATTATTCTTCTTCTGATTCTTCAAATTTCATTATTATTTTTATGGTTCACGTGTTACACCACCGTTAGCGATATTTATGGTTAATGCATGAGCTTTTACCATTTTGGTCTACTTTGGCACTAAGCAATTGATTTATGATTTCCTTGGAATATTATTATTATTATTATTCTTATTTTGAAAATTTATATTTTAATTTCAATTGATATGTGGCAGTTAAGTATTATTATGTTTAACGCTTAACTCCTTTTACAATTCCAGTCTAGTTTGGCACTTAATCAATTAGGACATAATTTACTTGAAATATTATTATTATTATTATTATTATTATTATCTCGAAAATTTATATTTTTATTTCCCATCTTTAGAACTTAGTCACATATGTTAACTCCCAAATATGAACCACCCAGATCCGATTTCACATCGGTTGGGACATAATAACGGTATTTGAACCCGCAACCTTATTTTCGTACTGTCGTTAATTCATGGAGACCATGTCCTCCTAAGACAAATCTCAAATCCCATAACACCTCGCAGTTGGGCAACTACATCCAATCTCTGGAAGTGCTAAATTATTCTTTCCATTTTCGTTTTATTGAAGTCCATTTCTTTCCTGGAACTCTTCAAACATTTAATTCATTCATTAATCTTCGGTGCATGGACTCCTGCCACTCATGACACTGAATCTTCATATTATATCGACGTAGGCATTGAAACTTATCTATTTCATCATCAAAAACAGTACGGCTCAATTCTCGCCTCATGCCGGATTTTCGTCCCGCACGACTTCCGATCTCAAAAATGGGCTCAAACCACTCTGGGCTTTCAACATATCGTGACCACCCTATAAATGTGCCTCTGTCACTTCTAAACAAATATTTATGATTATTTATGGAGTCCAAAAAAACCCCATTAAATCAACAATTAAGGTTAAAATCCTATTTACTGCCCAAATCAAAATATTCACGCTACATGTTATCTCCACATTGTGAAATTACTTTAACTTGCAATTATTCCATCAACTTAGGCCCGTGCCATTATTCACAAAGCATTGCAATAAACACACATTTACACATTACCCACGTTCATTTATCACTCCGATACTTCTACTGATTATTATGTTTCTGTCCCCTGGCGAACTTCGCTGCACGAATAATCATCGATATTTACAAAGAATTCAATGGACTTCATTCCGTCCCACAAGAACAAAAATCACTCGGCAACCCTCTACCTCTGGATACTCTTACAACATGCCTTAATATCTATAAAGTTTCAGATAATGGAAACACATTTGAGCACTTATAAAATGAATATTTATCTTATCTTTACGTGAAACGTGCTCCATATAATTTCAAACAATTCAAGCACTTGAATAAACAAATCAACCCTACTCTACTCTATTAAATAATGAAAATTATGACGAGTGCTTGCTCTAATTATGTGCATATTAATTTGTCCCTTTATCTATCTTTGAATTTATACGAGCCGGAAACGGCTCGTTTCACAATCAAGTTACCATAATGAAGGAATATGATTTCCTCCCGCTAACGATAGCAATCTACAAATGTATGTCAGTGGGTACTCATCTCAGCCCGTAGTTTGCTAAACTGGACGAGGAGCATAGCCCCCGTTCCAGCCTAGCCCTGCATTCTACTGGTTTTCATGGCAGCTTGAAGATGTAATCCAATGCACTTTTCAGATTTACACATAATTTTCAAGTTTTAAAATGTTAACATTTTAATAAATTTACACGCACTAATATTGAACTGAAACTTTTCACTTATGGCTCTTTATCTAGCCCACTTAATGTAAATATACGTTCTTCATTCCTTTCCCGGACACTAGGAACATGGGATACCTCGGGATCCCCTTTTACAACGGCCCGGGCGCGCACTCAATTTCCCGTCGCATGTTCGCGCAGCTGACCAGGTATCAGTTGATGATTGACTGTTTACTGGGTGAAATATGTCGAACACCCATGATCGTTCTCACACCATGTACTCCCTAATTTATTTTGTAGAATCTCACACTCCTATCCGTAGGTTTTAATTTAATGAGTTCTGTAAATATTGGAACTCTTCCTACTAGTAGACTGTTCAAGACTGTAATATGAACTACTTAACATCACGAATCACTCTGCTACGTAACATTCTAACACTTCGAACACTACTGCACGAGTAAATACACACGTGCTCCCTGGCGTAGTAACGGCATGGAATCTTCACAAGTAAGTTACGCACCCCTGGCGTGGTAACAGCTCGAACACATTATCAGAAGTAAGTCATGCACTCCTGGCGTGGTAACAGCTCCAACACTTTATCAGAAGTAAGTAAGTCCGTCTCCACGACCCTATATTTATATTTGACTCCCCTCTCCTCCGAGTTCACAGGAGGTCATCTTAGGACGCGCAGCCCCGATATCCTCATGTGACTATTTGCGCCTTTGCCAGTGAATGAAATATGGGATCCAGTGATGTAATTATGTTCTCAAAGGCTCCATGCAAATTCTCAACTAATATCGTTCGCTGGTAATTGATATAATTGCGAATATAGCTCTTGTATCCCGGCCTGGGATTTTGCGCTCTTTTGCAGCGTCCTTTGCCTGCAGCCAATCAACGGATAGCATCCATGAATTCTCAGAATTACGCCAATCAATCTCCCTCAGTTAGTGACTTTTAATAACTTTTATTACTTGGTTAGGCTTCTAAATTCCACCTTATTCCGAATTTATAACTCGCTCCCTTCTATAAATTTAATCTGTGGATTTAAGGTTGACGGTGCTTCTTTCAATACGAAGTTGGCGTACCTACTACTGGTCTATGAATTTTACGATTGGTCCATGCTAGCACGGGACAGAGAAGTTTCATATTTTTTTCTTCAAGTGCCAACCTTGCGCTCAGCTTCTGCTAGTAACTTGGAACTCCTTTGACATCTTTTCTCCGAATTTTGCACACGACTTTATACACTGTTGCCACTACCACTTTCGCTCGGGGCGATGAATGTGTCCCCTAACTTGCAACAATTCTTGCCTCTCTCTTTCCCCCTTCGTCACCATTTCTGAGAATTCTAATTCTGCTGTCTATTGTATTTCTTAATCTTAGTGGAGACAACAGCCTGTGGCAGGTTGCACAATACCATCTCGGCCTGTTCTGTACTTACTATATGTCAAGTAAGATATTCTTGCTTCTGAAACTGAACTATATATTCCTCAATAATTAATTACAATTGAATGACGCCTATCACACCCCCACCAGGGCGCAGTATGCAACGGCAATCCGTTTGTTTGAAACTTGTGTTTTCGCAGATTTCCATACTACGGCTTAATCCTAAATTATTTTTCTAATTCCAAGACAACGTGAAGAATGGAATTAGTATCTCTCCAGTTGCTTCTGTGGGAAACTTTTCAGTTTTTTTATTCAAACAGTCATCTATATATATAAAATAAGAGTTTTGTCTGTACATTGCTCAGAATCTGAAAATAATGGTATTTCTGTATCGGTCACGTCCATAGTAACAAGATAATGCACTTTTTACTTTTCCGTAATCTCTGTCTGTCTGTCTGTCTGTATGTATGTATGTATGTATGTATGTATGTATGTATGTATGTACACGCATCACGAGAAAACGGTTGAAGAGAATTTAATGAAAATCGGTATGTGAAGTCGGGGGATGAGCCTCTACAATCTAGGCTATAAATTATTTTACTCACGCTGAGTGAAATGGTAGTTATGGGGAAGGCCTAAAATTGAATTCTCAACTATTTATGTTATTAGTGGTCTAATGAAAATCGGTATGTGAAGTCGGGGGATGAGACTCTACAATCTAGGCTATAAATCATTTTACTCATGCTGAGCGAAATGGTAGTTCAGGGGAAGGCCTAAAATTGAATTCTCAAATATTGTTGTTATTAGTAGTCCTATCTTGATGAAAATCGGTATGCAAAGTCAGAAAATAAGTCGCTATAGTCTAGGCTGTAAATTATTTTATTCACGCTGAGTGAAATGGTAGTTTAGGGGAAGGCCTAAAATGTAATTCTCAAATATTTCTTATTAGAGGTGTAATCGATGAATGCTACATAACTAAGGTTATATAGTATTAAATTTCCTATTATTCATGTCTTATACATTGTTACCGTACTGGCTATGATCACAAAGATATTCATGAATTTGGATTTTTGTTACTAAGCCCATATCAGCGCCGAGTTACGGGAAAATGGGTAAACAGTATTAATTGAAAATAAGAAACTAGAGTCGGAGAATAAGAAACTACAGTTTACGGCATAAAATATTTTACAAATCACAGAGTCGAAAGAAAACTAAATGTGAAGGCCTACAATATAGAAAGCTCATTACATTGATCAACAATAACATTACATTGACCATTGTTTGTCATGATGTGCTTTGTATCTTCTGTTGCCCCTCATCTCCGGTAGACAGGATTACTGCTGCGTACACAGTATTTTTTATTTGATTTACGTCACACCGACATAGATAGGTTTTATGGTGACGATGGGATATGAAAGGGCTAGGAGTGCCTTAGGCCTTAATTAAGGTACAGACCCAGCATTTGACTGGTGCGAAAGTGGGAAACCACGGAATACCATCTTCAGCGCTGCCGACAATGGGGTTCGAATCCACTATCTCTCGGATGCAAGCTCACAGCTGCGCACCGCTAACCACACGGTCAACTCACCCACTCGTACAGAGTGTAACAGCCTGCCTGAATATTGATGGGCAGTAGCTGGGGAGTTAGGTAACTTTCTTCTTTAGCATGCCATTCCCCTGGTTTATAAATTTTCTGATACTACTGGTACGTAATACACTGGATCATCATAGCATTCGGGCTATTCAATCCCTACTCTGAGGCACTGATTAGAATGAACAGTGTGCATATTTAGCGGAATAATGGCAGATGAGTGTTCATGGCAATCTGCGGCCTGGTCATCCCAGCTCTGGAAGTTTGGACTATTAGATTGGCACCACAATCTAACCGCAGCACTGTTCGTTAAAAGTGATAAAACGTGCGGCTTTCAATTTGATCGAGTATTTTATATGATATTGCTTTTAATCGCTGCATTCATACGTTTTTGTAATGACCTATGTTGATTTCAGGTTAGGAAAACCACAAAGTCAGTCTTTCTGAGAATCCCGTAGCGAAGCACGGGTACATCAGCTAGTCTAATATAACTTAACCTCATATGTATCATGAGAACATATTTCAAGCACCAGTAGAGTAATGTTAACCTCTTCGCTATAAATTACTCGGGAATAGTTTTCCGAAATTTAACCATGCGTGAGAAAATACAGTGTAACCTCGTAGTGTGCATTCCTCATTAAGGCAAGAAATCGCTTAGCACATCGTAAATTCGAAGTCCCGATCCACGCTGTATTAAATCTATTTAAAAATACCCCATTTATTGTGTCACAAAATTTCATTATTACTGCTCAGTACGATCACATTTTTCCTGGCCCTGAAAGGAACATGATTACCAACACAAATTAAGAGCCCTCATGTCAGCAGGCAGGTCGGGAACTTTAGAGTAAATTATTGCTTCAGGAAGCAAGCCATTAGCCTCGTGAAATAATTTATTAATGAAGACAAATCCAGGAAGTGGACAGGTATCCGCATCTTTTACCGTTATAATACCAATATAAATGGTCCGTTATTGGATATTATAAATGTGCTAAGTTGGGACCATTAATATTGGTAATATAAATTTGCTCATTCGGGACAAATATTTCAAGTTCCTTATGGAAATCGCATCTATATCATAATTGGTATGTTCCGAGCTGTCATTGGAGAGATGGTGTGGAATGACATCTGTAGAGGAATAAGTTTGAGTGTGTCTTTAACCTTTTAAGTGCTGAGTAACCAGTTGAGTGTTTGGTACCTCAGTGCTGAGTTTTTTCATTCGTATGTAAAAAAAAATGTAGAAGCCTCAATTTTTAACTCATCAGTGGGGGTGATTAGCTTAAAATGTTTATAAATGTTGGTTGTTTATAAATCTAAATGCAAATGGAAAACCCTACACTTATGTTCAATATTATTTTAAGAGAAAACAAAATTACACTTGTGTGCCTATGCGTGCATTATCTTTATACAAAGTAAAGAGCCCAAAGTAATATTATTTCCTAATATCTGTAGACAACTATTACATGTAACTTCTTAGACGTATATAAGTTGATATTTTAAAATATTTTCCAAACCTGGAATGTGGTGATAGTTAAATGTTTTCTACTGGTTGTTTGTGATGCCGATTTTTTCAACTATCTGCACCAACTCCACTAGCACAAAAGTTTCTAAAAAATCAATGATTTTCGGGTTGCCATCAAACACTACCTGGCCCTCAGAGCCTGTCACAATTACTTGAAAGTCTGGTGAAGAAAAGTAACCGCTTTTGTACTCACCGTGTTTTTCTTGTTTCGTTTAGAAGGAGGTTCTGTTTCTCTCTCACATACAATATTTTCGGCATCCTCTCTGTCACTCTCACTTTCAAAATCGCTTAACAATTCCTTAAAATGATCATCTCCATCATCACTTTCCACTGTGGTTAATATCTGAAAGATTCTGAAATAACATCGCTGAAAGAGCATCTAAATTGTTGTTCCGCCATGTTTGTTTACATCACAGATGAATTCCACAGACGTCTACAAAAAGCTCTGTAAGTTACTTGCCGATGCTATAATCTTTGATCAGTTAGTTCTACATAATGCCCAACAGATGGCAGAACATATCAGAGATCAAATTCGCACTTGAAAGTGAACTGGGAAACTCAAAAAAATTTAAATTCTCATGCACCGTCTATAGACGGGCGTAGCACTGGTGGACCGGCCACGTCAGCCCGTCTATAGGCGGGCGTAGCACTCATCGGGTTAAGTGCAGGGAAGAACAGAATATGAAGATAAAGCTGGAATTCAAGAAGGACAAATTGGGGCAAATATTTGTTTATAGGAAGGGGAGTTACGGATTAGAATAACTTACCAAGGGAGATGTTCAATAAATTTCCAGTTTCTCTTCAATCATTTAAGAAAACGCTAGGGAAACAACAGATAGGGAATATGCCACCTGGGCAACTGCCCTAAGTGCAAATCAGTAGTGATTGATATATATTCATATATTTTATGCTTAATATTCTCTCTGGAATTTTGTTTCTTTTCCATTATTGAACCCTTGAACTTACCGTTACGTCGTCGGTCGTCTGTCTCGGCTACTTTGGTAGAACAATGTCGACTTTAAGATCTTGGGGTCGCTTCTGGTTCTTTTCAGTAACTTCATTGACCGATCAACAGGGTTCAGAGGAGAGCAAAACTACTTCAAATGAGGAGCAAACATGTGCTTACTAAAAATTTACTCAATGAAATCATGATAATTATATTTACGGAATACCCAAGAAGATTCAATTAAATTTGTCGCAACATGTTATAACGCAGTCACAATGCATAACGTGAATGGTGAAAGAATCTTGAAATATTGTTTATATTATTGTCTTCCAAAGAGTGAAAACGCAATGTAAGATTTGTGGACAGCAAAACCAGAAAAAGAATAGAAAACCTGAAAATCGGGCTACATTGACCCAAACGATAACTGAGAGTTAACCCACACGATCTGTGAAAGATCTGATCATCAACAAGTAGAATTCCAGATTTACATTTAACTAAAGTAATCCACCAGTCGACTCGCCAGTCGACTGTCCTCTCAGATATTGGAACATCCTCCGAATGGATCCTTAATCGAACCAAATTGACTATCACTTGCTTTGGATAGCTGCAAAATATTACTTGAAAGCATGGTATTTATTACAAGTTAACAGCAATTATCATAATCTAAAATAAAATTCCACCATGTATTGTCATCTCATGACACCCTTAAGTTATAGATGAATCCCGATGCTGAAACATGCATCACCCCAGACAGATGTTCAGAATGAACCAACAGCACTTGATCATACGTTACATTGTTCTGAAGGAACAAAACTGCGAAATGCAGGGAAACATTAATTCATAATGCCTTTAGAAGAAACACCAAATACTGAAATTAAATAAAAGTGATAAATCACTTCGAAAATTTTTCTTACTAAACCAACTTTCAGGTTATGAAAGTTACTTTGTTAAATTCGTTAAAATACAAGTCCATATTTTAAAACAAAGAACATGAAATCTTTCCAATTCAATTACAAATCTGTCTACCTACACCTGTCCCCTTAAACTAAACTACAAGTGATCAGTACATCAGCGTCTCACCTAAATAATGTGAATAATGTAAAATATAATAACAGCTGAAGAAATCAAAAACTCATTCATAGTGTAAATCCTACGTAATTAACTAAGTGTCAACACACTGCACTATCATAACCAAGGCCTGGATTTTGTTGACCTAAAAATGCTAAAAAATGACCTTTAAAATTACCTTAAAATTATCAAATAATAATAATAATAATAATAATAATAATAATAATAATAATAATAATAATAATAATATGTTTTATTTATCCTGGCAAAGTTAGGGTATGTACTCCCTTTCTTACACTTAACCAGTCTTAACCTAGAACACTTAACAATAACTACTGACGACAATAATATGATATTATTAACAATAACAACAGTAATAGTATTAACAAAATTAATCACACTTACAAAAATCATATCATCTATATAATACAAATCGTACGTAGAGTAAATGAAAAATATATGAATAATGAGTACTATAACTACCACGTAAGAGAAAGTTAAAAAAATGACATACGTTTCTACAGTACACAGAAATATCGCCTTCAATTGAGAGGGGAATAGAAGGATTAGTAAGAAGAAGAAAGTGATGAAGGAAGATCTGTGAAATGAAGAGGGGAAATAATGATGGAAAGGCAGTAGGAGGAGGTGTTTTCAGGTCATAACTTGATGATTCATGCATGTTTACCTAGTATTTCGACACAGGCATGTTTAAAAGCTGAGCTGCTGGACATGCTTCTGGCGTCCACTGGTAAGACATTCCATTGTCGGGCTTCGGTAACGGTGATTGATTTTGTGTAGATTGCTGTTCTGTGTACAGGAAGGGATAAACACATGGTGCTGCAGGATCAGGTATTTTTGTTATGGTCTGTGGAGGGGAGCTTCATGCGATCACGGTGATAGGCTGGTTGAGAAGTTTTAAGAATATTATGCAAAAAGCAAAAAGTATGAAGTGTGCGTTGTTCTTGCAGGCGAAGCCACCCGAGCCGCGTGTAAGATGGTGTGACATGGTCAGCGTAACGAAGTCCACAGATAAATCTTACACAAGCATTCTGAGCACACTGTAATTTCCTTCCCCAGTCTACTCCTAGGTTGTTATAAACTATATTGCAATAATCAACATGAGGTAATGCGAGTGATTCAACAAGAATTTTCTTTAGTTTAAAAGGGAAAGTGAATTTTAATTTACTGAGACAGTGTAGCGTACATTTTTCTACACACAGATATAGTTTGGGCAGACCAGGACAGATGTTCGTCAAATATTATACCGAGATTTCTTACATTTTGGCTATACTGTATGGGAGTACCACTTATGGACAACTGTGGTAACTCTGTTTGATTGAGTTTGCAAAGTAATTTAGGGTAACCAATAATTATTGCCTGGGATTTTGATGGGTTTAATGTCCTTAAAACAAACAAAAAATGACCTAAAAATCCCAGGTATTTATTGTTTGAAACTAAATTATATACATTTCTAGATACAGTATGAACAGTATCGATAATTGATATTTTCTCTAATTTTTACATAGCAAGATGTCAGTTCTTTGTTTTGGAATCTCGGTTTTCCTTAGAAACAAAATGTACCGGTACGAAGATCTTCTGACACCAGGTACTCCGTAAAGAGAAATGATCTGAAAAGGAAAACAACGTTCCTATAAAGATAACCGTAATCGCCGTCGGTTGCAGATTTAACCGTAAAGCTATATATAATGACATATTATGTAGGTTTTAATATTTACCTCGGACTGTGTTGCAGTAGATAACTGTGACCATCCGTAGATTCTCGAAGGTAAAAGAACGTCGATTGTCGGCCAAAACGTTCTTGTACATCGAAAAGCTCCTTTCGACGTCCACAGATCCGAGGGGTGCGTACTGGAAGTGCGCTAAATCACTTGGTGACGGCTCTTCTTCAATATCCACTACACTGAAATCTTCCCTGGTGAGTACCCGGACGACTGAGCACAAAACCTTGTATCCTGTGTTTTTATCAAGAACAGATTTTAGTTTCCGAAATACTAACTCGCCAACTTCATCACGCACATTTTCCAAAGCTTCCTGAGTTGCTCTCACCAAACCTATCGCTTGTTAGATTGTCACACCTCTCTCCTGAAGTCGTGTAATAGCTGACGGCAGGGAGCAAAAATTTGCCTTAATGTATGCCAACTTACCCTGCACATCGTCAGCTGAAGACATCTCTTGGGCGATTTTGATAGCCCTGGTGTCTTGGGCTTCTAGAGAGTTTATCACTCGCTTCACTGCTAAAAAGTTGTCATTGTAGTACTGTATTCGCATGCATTGATCCACGTACCCCAACATGTGACTACAGGCTGCGGAGGTAGTGGGATATCGGGAGCTAGTGACTTAAAGAGTTTCCTGCGCGATGGGGCCTTGATAAATGCCTTTTTTTTACCTGCGACACAAGTCTATCAATGTCAGGAAAATTCTCCCCACGTCTTCTGCCACTCTGTGGAAAGCATGAACTAGACAAGTTACATGCACCATTCTTGAATAAAAAGCTTTGATAGCTTTACCAGCTTTAACTATGTAAGGCGCAGCATTGGTCATGAAAAGTAAAACGTCATCGTACCTCACACCGTCAGGCCACAGCAGAACCACGGCCCTATCAAACATTCGACATATTGTAGAGTGATTGACAGATTCCAGGACTTCACAAGTTAAGCAAAAATATTTCTCCGGGATTATCTATTTCCTTGGTTCCTACAATTACATTAGCTACGTAACGACCTTCAACACCAGTAGTTTCATCTACTGAGACAAAAATCTTCTTTCCGCTTGTTCTTACCCGTATTCTTTGAAGTGTTTTTTTTCATAGCAGAGCGGTATGTGAGTTTTCCTTAGCGTAGATTCGTCCGGAATGGAATGACCTGGATACCGTGCTAGGAACTGCCTTAATTTAGGAAAAGTTAGTTTATGAAGAGGAATATTTGCTGTGACAAAAACGTCACACAGTTTATTAAAAAAAGGCTGAGTTTGTACCTCTGCTTGATTAAGCATTTTGCATGAGTAACTGTTGAGTACTTTTCTTTCTGCTGATATTCTGAATACCGCGCACATGTTTGTCACGACTGACGTGCTTTTGAACAGTGAATCTTTCTGCTGCTGCCACTTTCACTTCACACAATTTACAGAATAATATTTCACCATCTGTAGAAAAGGTATCTTCCCCGAATTCAGAGACAATTTGTCTCAAATGACCTGCCTTGGATGGTTTTACCTTTGGCAATTTAACTCGCACTCGAAATGGTTACACACAACTGACATCTTCAAACTGTACAACTAAAACTGACCTGAAGGAACAAGGAAATAGAGTTCACTGGCAGGATATACCTCACTGCTGTGAACACACTTCCCTGGTGAACTGATAAAGGCTTAGCCCTCGTTTGAAGCTCACCCAAGAACAGCTTAGCTCTCACCTCCTGTTAAGACACAAAGGTGAGGGATGTACAAAGCTACGTACTCAGCTCACAACTGAGTGCACAAACTTTCGAAGATGAACCTTCACGTAAACCTTCAAGTACGTCAAGATGTAGGAACTGGTTGGTTGATTCACAATTAGAATTCAAGAAGGTTCAACCTATTCAATACAAAATGTGTTGTACAAGGTGTTCACAACATATTATTTATTATTACTAGTATCGGTTTCGACGCTTAAGGGCGTCATCATCAGCTAGAAATCACAAAGTGGGCATAGTACATGTCATAAAAGTTGTATAGATAATACATACATTGCAAAATACAAATGATAGGCTGTTTTCTCATTAAAAGCTAGAAGAATGATGTGTAAAATATGGTGATACAGTATAACACATAAAGGCGTTATAGTCTAACGAGGCAAGTGAGTATTATACAATAAAATTGGTATGATGAATGAGAATAAAAGTCTTCATATGATAATAAAACGATGCAGTAAAATTGTCCACTCTTCTGTTGTTGTTCAATGGAGACATATATAAGTCCAGGTCCAGTGTTGTATGTGGTTGGCAAGACCATCAAATATTTGTCTAAGGCCGGGACACCTGACGTTGAGAGGTTGAATAAGGTTGATTTATAAGGTTGTCTCAGCTCAACGTGGGTGGTGAAGCTTAAAAGGAAGAAAAGCTAAGTTAATGAAATGGATAGCTAAAAAAGGGACCGCGGCTGAATATGATAGGATATGAGACTCACCTTGTTTAGCACGCTGGTTGTATGTTGTGAGAAGAGTTGTGGACGAGTGAAATGGGTGTGAGTAAGTTGAAGTTCTTAACTTACAATGGTTGGTTGATGGCGTAAAATGTGGATGCTTATTTAAAAATAACCAATAAGAAAAATAAAATAATAAAAAATGACAAAATAATGATGCAAAAAGTGAGGAGCGGGAAGAGGAGGGGGGAGGGGGAGAAGGAGAGAGGAATGGAATGGAAGGGATGGGAAGGCGGAGTTCGAGGCGGGTCAGGGGGGTGGAGTGGCGGTGGTGTGGGACATAGAAGAGTGTTTTGGAGAGCGTAAAAGATCGATTTCCTCTCCGTATACCTCTGAAGACTTCGATTAGAAAATCGAAAAGGATATTAGGTTTTTCTGAAATTTCATTAAGGTTTAGATTAGGATTGAAAAATTGATCTAGGTGAATTAAACAGTTTTCCGTAACATCGAGTAAAGAGCCTTTGTTTATGTTTTTGAGAATTTCTACGTCTTGTTCTATGGTAGTGAAATTATGCTTTGAGTCATGTATGTGTTGACCTATTGCAGAAAACCTATTATACTTAATGGCATTGACGTGTTCTAAGTATCTTAACTTTGAAGCTTCTTTTATTCTCATTCATCATACCAATTTTATTATATAATACTCACTTGCCTCATTAACTATAACACCTTTATGTGTGTATGTGGAGAAGAGCAGACCACAGCCCATTTGCTGCAATGCAGTTCATGCCCACTCAGCTGCACAACAGAAGACCTGGTTAAAGCAAAGCCAAATGCACTTGATGTTGCAAGGTTTTGGGCTCGCATAGTTTTATGTGGCTCTTTGCCATTGGAGTATTTATATTATGTTTTATGTTTTTCCTTATCTTTAATTTTAAACTTATGTATGCTTCTGACACAATATAAATAAACCATATTTTACACATCATTCTTCTAGCTTTTAATGAGAAAACAGCCTATCATTTGTATTTTGCAATGTATGTATTATCTATACAACTTTTATGGCATGTACTATGTCCACTTTGTGATTTCTAGCTGAAGATGATGCCATTAAGCGTCGAAACCGGTACTAGTAATAATAAATAATATGTTTTGAACACCCTGTACAACACATTTTGTATTGAATAGCTTGAACCTTCTTGAATTCTAATTGTGAATCTCAGTTTAATACGGGAAAATGAAGTTCTTAACTTACAATGGTTGGTTGATGGCGTAAAATGTGGATGCTTATTTAAAAATAACCAATAAGAAAAATAAAATAATTAAAAATGACAAAATAATGATGCAAAAAGTGAAAAAAAAAACAACCTAAAAATCAAATACTTCTAAGAATGACAAAAAATGACTTAATATATACTCATTTCTGTAATCTGGGGGCCATGAACAGGATTTGTATATAACTTAGCAACTTCTATGACGCACCAATTAAAAGATGACATGTCATTGAAATCCGGGCCCTGATCAGAACATACCGTACACCCAAACAGTAAATCTTGAAGTAAAGGGAAAGAAACAAGTAGCAACGAAAGTTCATCGAACTTGAACGCATGCTGATAAGCAGTAGGGACCAGTCTCCATTAGCTAGGTTTCCATGTGGGACAACCCTTACATTTATGCCACTACTGATACAACGCTATTATGGGAGCACCTTCCAGCTGGTAAAGATTATGCCAAAACAGGGCCTAAATAGTACCTGCTAATATTTTCTGTACCTGTATCCACTATTGCAGACACTAACATCGTTCAAGTCGATTCACAAAAATGCCTAACGTATGACTTGGCTATGTACAGACGGCACCCTAATCCTATCGTTGAGCCAACGCTGAACTGTCCACACACTTCTAATGCTAATTATATACACATGGCATCCTAAACCTATCATTGAGCCAACGTTAAGGTATCTATACATCACTCATACTGCCGGACGAAATTGAGACTTTAACACAATGCCCGGATATTTGAATCTGATTCTCGTTGAAATTCTAACACATGATGAAAAATTCGCTACAGAAATGAACTCTACTCTAGAAATATTAACTACGTCCATTTCCTACGATAAAGCGTGAAATCGAAGTTAAATAACAGGTTTGAATAGTTTAATCTATTACTCATTACAATTTAGACACATGCGGTGATGTTCGCTAAATAAAAGTAATTTCAAATCTCGTTCCATATTATGTAATATTACTGAAAACAAGAATCATAACCATCATGATATTCATGGCATAACTTGAGTGTGAGGCTCTAAATGACTTACAATGTCAACGCTCCAAACATGTATCATTGCAAACTAACCAGTGAAGTAAGATCTCATCAACATATGCAGGATGTTTCCAATTTGCGATATTCAATTTACAATAAGTAATAATTACCTCAACTGTGTGTATTTTGTTCGTGAGGTCGGCTATCACAAATGCACTTCGTTGGTATCAGATAGAATCGTCATCTTGACTTAGCTGACGCTACCTATGGTCTTACATAAAATAATAATCATGGGAGAACATCAAATTGTACTTAAAATATGTGTTACAACGTACTCACTTTCATTTGACAATCCTTCCATTTTTCAGTCGTTCTGGATCGCCACAGGATATCGCTCCTCTTATACAGTCTGTCTCAGAAATATACACATCAACATATACACCCTGTCACAAAAATTCCTCTCCATCGAACTACAGGGCCTTTTCTCCTCGGCATCCTGCATATTACATAAAAACCCCCATGTTACTACAGCCCTTGAAGAGCCTCAGCCTACCAAGTGACCACTGCTCAGCCCAAAGTACAAGCAATCCCATAACCAAACAACTTCATAATGATCTCAAACTATTGTCTCAAAATTTTTCCAGACCTCAGGAGGAAAATAGCATGCTGTAATTCTATATCACAAAGACACGGTGTCACAAAAATTAAATTAAAAATTATATTGAATTAAGGTGAAATTCTGGCCTTCTTTTGTCTCTTAAGGCCATCAAGTGTTGTTCAACTGATTACTGTAAAATTGAAACTGATCTATATTTTTTTTAGTGTTGGTTTATTGGTGTCTGTTCCACATACTTGAATTTTAACTGCTACATACTTTATTCTGGATTATTGTGTTTGGCGTTTCAAAACTCTATATTTACTGTTGTTTGCATCACAGTGAGACATGTCAGTGGCAGCTGGTGTTCATTATTATCAACAGTTAAATTAATATCAAGAAAATGTAGTTGTGGGTTAATGTATGTGTTTCTCCTTTTTTGCAGTTGGACTTCTATATTGATAATGATATGATCCACATTGCCGATACAAAAGTTGCTCATCGGTATGGTGACTTCTTTATCCGCAAGATTTTGAAGTTTGAGGAACTGAATCGCAAGTTGCATCAGATCAAGATCTAGGTCTCATGTCTAGTTAGAGTATCCGAAATGGGAATCCGTCCCTCAACAGGTGATCCAGATTATGGGAGGAGAATTTACAGTAATGAAGACAGGGGACTTGTACAAAATTTTAAACTTTTTTAAAATACACCATCATACATTTTTAATAGTTATATCTTCATATAATTTCTCTGAAATTTGTACTGTGAGTGTTTTCAACTCCTCATTGTATAGTTGTGACATAGGGAATTCATGGAAGGCCTAATAGTAAATGTGTACAAATTATTTTAACATTTTTAAACAGTGTCATACCTTGGATCACACTTCACCTTTTCTTTTATTAGTCAAGTTTTTATAGCTAACAAATTAGGCTCCCAATTATCCACTTGTAGCATTTCCTGGTCATAGATTATCCCAAAGCTCTTAATGTACAGTTGGTTTATGTATCTTTTTTGGATTTCATTGAATGAAATATCTCTGTTACAAAGTACATTGTTTATATTTGAAACTAGATTTGCTATATCTCTGTGTATTCAAGTCCTGTATCAAGCAAATAGTTGGCAAAAGCATATTATGTTCTATATTCAAGTGCTCCATTGTTTTTTCTGTAGTGTGTACAGTATGTCTAATACACTAGGCATTTCTGTTCTCATCTAAACATGGGTGTTGCATTCTGATGTTTTAAGTCATATTAATACTATATGTATGAATAGCTTTCTCTGTGCTGCCTCTTCTTACTGTGTATAATTGAGAGATGTATTTTAATGTCCTTGTGGATAATTGAGAGATGTATTTTAATATCCTTGTGGATAATTGAGAGATGGATTTTAATGACCTCTTTTATGAAATACAGTTTTTTGAGTAAGAATTCATTGTTAAGCTTTTTCTTTTGCAACCTGTTATTCTTTGTGCCCTTCATCTCTTCGATAAAAGTAGTCAGGTATGAAATTATGAATTTAGAGCCAACTGTAAGTCATAATTACTTCACCACAGTTTTTATACCAAACAATTTACCATGTTGGAGCATTTTCAATCAGTTATATTTCGTCATCTTCAGTAACTGAGTCCCAGAACAGAAATATTTATTGCCTTGTTTTTGTCATCGGCATTACTGTTTGAAAGGCAGTTGAACAATTCATGTAATGTGAATTGTGTAAGTTTGTAAGAGAGAGTATGTGTGAGACTGGCAAAGTTTGGTAGATAGGGTATTTTATTTATTCTAGTGGGTTAAGGCTTTGTTTCTTAACATTTACGGTAATGCATGTTCTGTATTTGAGTGCCCCAATGTTTTCTGTTTATTTTGTTTAAACAGTTTGTTCAATGCAGAATTTGAAGTGCAGTATCCAGTAATCGGGAGAGAGTGGGTTCGAATCCCACTGTCGGGAGCCCTGAGGATGGTTTTCCGTGGTTTCCCATTTTCACACCAGGCCACGGCCGCTTCCTTCCCATTCCTAGGCCTTTCCAATCCCATCGTCGCCATAAGACATATGTGTCGGCGCGATGTAAAGCAAGTAGCAGTAGAATTTGAAGTGTGAAGATGGTTGTCCAGTTGTACTTCACCACTACCACTGGTTCGGGTCATTCACTGCATTTAAGTTTGTAAACACCTGATAAGTTATAAGTCTGTGTACTGGCTGTTAGAAGTTAAATTTTGATTGGCATGTTATTCTTTATTCTGAATAATGTCTTTTACTTTATTTTTCTAAATTTTTCTGCAGATGAGTATGTGCCATTAGCATTAAGAACAATTTGGGAAAAATAAACTGCCACCTGGGTGGCACTCCTAAATGCAGATAAATTGTGAATGAACAATGAAACCTCTCACTCACTCACTGTGCTCCATAGCATCAACTTTCTCAATGAACAGACACAGTTCAAATCACATCCAGTATACGACATACAAAACAGCCTTTCACACTGTAATATTGGTTATACACATGACATTATCTTGGCTCAAGAGTTGATTGTCAAGGACAACTGATTATAAAATCTGTTGGAAAGCATTATGTCAAAGTAACTCATGGCTACAGCATGAGACAGAGTAAGTTGGCCACGCAGTTTGGGTCATGTTCAGTATGCAAAACTGTTAGTGATACTCCCTAGTGCTGAATCGGTAGACCTTGGTTATCTTCGAGATTCGTGTTGGCAACCTCTGACACAAAAAATATTAAACCATTATGCATCGCCGTGAGACATCTGGCGGTATAATTGCAACACTTTAAATACTGTTGTTATTTACACAGCAAAGTCAAAATATAGGTTCAGCTTGAACATGAGTGAGGAAAATCAGGAACAACATAGAACACCTACATGGAAATGACTGTTTAGAAATTTCATATCAATCGATCATACTATTGATTCAATTCAGATTTCATTTCCATTCAGTTGGCAGTATTACCGGAACTGGGGTAGCTCCCTCCTCACCCCCTAAAACGAAGTATCACTAAAAGTTTTGCGGACTGTAGCCGAAAGCTCGCATTCAGGAGATGGCGGGTTCAAATCCCAATGTCATCAGCCCTGAAGATGGTTTCCGTAGTTTCCTATTTTCACAGCTGGCAAATGCTGGTGCTGTACCTTAATTTAGGCACAGTCGCTTTCTTCCCAAACCCCTTTCATATCCCATCATATCCATGAGACATGTCTGTATCAGTGCAACATTAGACAAATAGATGGTGGGGTGGGGAACTTCCAGCATGGCATATGCATCACAGAGTGAACGCTGGCCGTGGGTATACCAGATGGCATGATATTGTTACCCACCTGCCTGGACCAATGGACTGAGCCAAAAATGTCACATCACCTTTGGAATCTTGGATGCCTTTTTTTTCTCTCTCTCAGAGCAGATTTATTTGGTTTAACGACATCCATACCAGGAATAAGAGGAGGAAAGATAACAAATTTGCTCCAATACAAAAAACTCAAGATTTTATTGATCGCGGCTAGATTAATTATTCACCTAGGGAATACATCATAATAGATGAGATGCTTGAAGGATTTCTAGGATGGTGTCAATTTCAATAGAATATTGGCATAAAGCCTGCAAAGTACAGCATCAAGATCTTTGCGCTTGTAGATACAAGAACTTGCAACATGGAAATATACGTTAATAGTAGCCTGCTGGAGTGGAGAGTTTTCAGTGAATAACAGTGCTCAAAGTATCATTGAGAGGCTGGTGGAGCCAATTTCACAAAGTAGAAGAAATGTTACTACAGATAACGGTACACATTCATTTCTCCTGCTCAGAGCTCTTGCTGACGAATCACCAACTTACTTTGGTCAGTACTGTAAGAAATCACAAGGGAAATGTCACCTATTTTTTGTAGAAAAAGAAAACAGGCCAGAAAAAAAGCAGTGTGTTTGGTTTTGACCAAGAAGGAGTTTTGTTATCATATGTTCTGAAAAATAACATACTGTAACGTGTTGGCGGGGTAGATAAATAAATAAATAAGTACAGAACCTGGTAGCATCCTATTTCTAAGATTTATTAACTTAGCACTACAATCACACACACACGCGCACGATAGCCGAGATTACAACTTACGCAAGTACACTTACACTCACTCACACGGTTTGCGCTCTCTCTCTTAGTTTCTCATGTCCCATCTACAATGACACACACACAGAGTCATCGATTATTTACAGTACACACTCTGTCACACTCGTTAGTGCCGTCACGGTCCACAGCCTACACGTCAGTCTCGCAGGTCGGGATAGTATCCGCTGTTCACTCGATCCGTCGAACTCCGCAGTCCTCTCGGCACCCAGTGTTCCCTTCGCGCTACTCCAGAACACCCAAGGTTCTTCTCCAGTAGCTGGCCCCAAGAGATACACACGTAAGACGTCAACGAAACGGGAATGAGTCCTCGGCTCCAACAAGCAGATACTCCAACTGACTGTGCGCACTCCTCACACACTCACTAACTCACTCTCACTGACTCCAGGCAGGTTGTTCCTCTCTTATATACCCGCGCTGGCCCTTCTAGAATCGTCCGGATGTTCGATGGATCCAGGAACCTCGCGAGATGGAACACTCCAGATTAATAGTCGAGTAATTTCCGTCGTCCCATGTTGCGCGACCACGGACAGAAGAGAAAAGGGCCCGCCCAGCACTTAAATGTTGCTCGTGATTGGTGCGCTCGAGCCTAAGGGGGTGGTGTGATGGGTGACGAGCTCGGCGCATAGCGACTTGGCATGGCGGACGCTATAACCATTACACTATATATTGGCTGTTCTATGCCTGAAGGTGATACAATTGATCCCTCTTCTGATGATGCCACTAAGTCTGATATGTTGACATTTTACAACCGTACGAAAAGAGACATAGACGTCATTGATGAGTTAAAAGGCAATCGCCCTGTTTCAAAAGTGTACAACTGTTGGTCACTAACCCTTCTAAATATTGGTAGTATAAACAGTTAAGCAATTCTCTGTGGTAAAGTTGACAGGATGAACCGAATGTAGTTCCTGAAGACTGTTTCTTCAGAATTATACAGTGACTGGATGAAGTATCAGGTACCACTGGCATGCATTCCCTGGGACATCAAAATGAGGCTCAGAAATTTCTAGGAATCAGCAATGAGCAGAGACGAGATGAAAGAGAACTGTAGCGTTGAGGAATTTGTGTTACTGTGGGAGGGGGGAAGAGAGAGAGAGAGAGACCAAAACAGCATGTGTGCACTGTTCAGATTCCATTTGCAGAGAGCATACAGTTTTCTCTTTTCTGGACTGTGCACATGGAAACCTCAAAGAAGAGGATTAAAATGAGTCTCATTTATTCCTGTGTTAATGCAAAATGTTATATTTACATGTTTGGTTGTACTATGTAAAGATATTTCATTACTTGATTTAGTCAGTTTTAGTTTTATATAAAAAAATTTCAATATACTTAATTGTTTATTCCCATTTTAATTTCAGAAACTCTTGGGTTTATGTAATACTGTAAATTTATTTTATATACTGTATTGAGTAATCAAATTTGTGTGTTGTTGTATTATGTTCATTATGTTAGTTTGTTGTGTGTGGTACGTTCTAGTGACAAATAAAAACAATATGATTCAGATTCAGTAAAAGGCATTTAAAGAAGCAATAAAGCACAAAAAAAAAAATATATATATATATACAACAAGCAGCAAATTAATATTCCATTTGGGGACTTGTACATGATTATCATAGAAAATGCTCCAAAATTTGCTTATATACATGGTACTGCTACTACTGAACTTTATAACCTCCCAGGTTATAATTAATATGATACATTCACAATACTTTTAGGATTATTTGTGATTTCTCAAAAATTTCTTTTGGTATATATCCTTTAAGAAATTTTTGTAACATTCAATACACTTTGTCACTTTTGTCTTGGTGCATGTATCTCAGAAATCAGCAACGTTGTTGGCTTGAAAGTTTTCATAGATTTTCATCATACACTGGTCTTTGGTGTAGGCCATTATTGCATTTTTAGTGTACATGTATTCTACCGAATTTGTAATTTTGCCAACAAAGCGTTTTGACAGTTTTCAGTGGTTGGTCCTCATCAAATGTGGGAGGTACTTCTAGGACCCTTAAAGTGGTCTGCTTTTCTCTAATGTATACCTTCAAGTGCTGTGCAAATTTTCAGCTTTCTGTTTGCAATAGTTTCTGAGATATATGCACTTTTACCAACAAAAATTTTAAGTTTTGGGAATTTGATGTTTAAGTTGACAGTATAATTTCATCTCTCCTGAGATAAAACAAACTCATTCCTGGACCATATTCATCCTGGTTTCTCAGCTCCGTTTCTTCCTTTCTTCTCTTCTGGGCACTCCTCCTGATTCCAGCTTCCTTTGTTGGCTCCTGGACTGCTTTTTTTCTGATTCAGAAACCCTTCTTTGATCAATTGCAATCAAAGCTTTTCTCATGTTCTTTCCACAAACAACAACTAGTGATTGTAGCACTTTGCATCTTGAAGTAGTTCCTTTGTGAAAGATAGCAGAATCAACAACACTTATTTTCAATGTTTCTAGACCCAGCATGACAGTTTTGGGTACCCGTTCCCATATGCAACTACTAAAACTCTCTCTCGGGTCCTGTGGGGGGGGGGGGGGGGGGGGGGGAAGAGAGAGAGAGAGAGAGACCAAAACAGCATGTGTGCACTGTTCAGATTCCATTTGCAGAGAGCATACAGTTTTCTCTTTTCTGGACTGTGCACATGGAAACCTCAAAGAAGAGGATTAAAATGAGTCTCATTTATTCCTGTGTTAATGCAAAATGTTATATTTACATGTTTGGTTGTACTATGTAAAGATATTTCATTACTTGATTTAGTCAGTTTTAGTTTTATATAAAAAAATTTCAATATACTTAATTGTTTATTCCCATTTTAATTTCAGAAACTCTTGGGTTTATGTAATACTGTAAATTTATTTTATATACTGTATTGAGTAATCAAATTTGTGTGTTGTTGTATTATGTTCATTATGTTAGTTTGTTGTGTGTGGTACGTTCTAGTGACAAATAAAAACAATATGATTCAGATTCAGTAAAAGGCATTTAAAGAAGCAATAAAGCACAAAAAAAAAATATATATATATATATATAACAAGCAGCAAATTAATATTCCATTTGGGGACTTGTACATGATTATCATAGAAAATGCTCCAAAATTTGCTTATATACATGGTACTGCTACTACTGAACTTTATAACCTCCCAGGTTATAATTAATATGATACATTCACAATACTTTTAGGATTATTTGTGATTTCTCAAAAATTTCTTTTGGTATATATCCTTTAAGAAATTTTTGTAACATTCAATACACTTTGTCACTTTTGTCTTGGTGCATGTATCTCAGAAATCAGCAACGTTGTTGGCTTGAAAGTTTTCATAGATTTTCATCATACACTGGTCTTTGGTGTAGGCCATTATTGCATTTTTAGTGTACATGTATTCTACCGAATTTGTAATTTTGCCAACAAAGCGTTTTGACAGTTTTCAGTGGTTGGTCCTCATCAAATGTGGGAGGTACTTCTAGGACCCTTAAAGTGGTCTGCTTTTCTCTAATGTATACCTTCAAGTGCTGTGCAAATTTTCAGCTTTCTGTTTGCAATAGTTTCTGAGATATATGCACTTTTACCAACAAAAATTTTAAGTTTTGGGAATTTGATGTTTAAGTTGACAGTATAATTTCATCTCTCCTGAGATAAAACAAACTCATTCCTGGACCATATTCATCCTGGTTTCTCAGCTCCGTTTCTTCCTTTCTTCTCTTCTGGGCACTCCTCCTGATTCCAGCTTCCTTTGTTGGCTCCTGGACTGCTTTTTTTCTGATTCAGAAACCCTTCTTTGATCAATTGCAATCAAAGCTTTTCTCATGTTCTTTCCACAAACAACAACTAGTGATTGTAGCACTTTGCATCTTGAAGTAGTTCCTTTGTGAAAGATAGCAGAATCAACAACACTTATTTTCAATGTTTCTAGACCCAGCATGACAGTTTTGGGTACCCGTTCCCATATGCAACTACTAAAACTCTCTCTCGGGTCCTGTGTTCTTCAATACAAACACTTCTCTAGCAAGTTCCTATCACTGAGATCCCTATATATTGCTTCATAGCTTCTACCCCATCATTTTTCTTCACTCATCACTGATCTGCATTTAGGGCTGTCACCCAGGCAGCAGATTACCTATCAGTTTTTAACTAGTCTTTTCATAAATTATTTCAAAGAACTTGGAAAGCTATCAAACACCTCCCTAGGTAAGTTATTCCAATCTCTAATTCCTCTTCCCATAAACAAATATTTGGTCCAATTTGTCCACTTGAATTCAAACCTTATCTGCATATGTGTGTGTGCATAAGAAAAGGGACCACTTCTCAGTCAACAGTTCACAGAATAATTATAAAAAAACCACTCAAGGGAGTAGAAAGTCGAATTTTTGCTTTTGAAGTCTATGTATTGCTTAGACCGTCATCTACTCACTGTGTGAATTTAAAAGCCCTCTGACAATAAATCATTGCTAAGCGAGGCTCTGCACACTTACTCAATCGCGCTCACAGATGCTCAAACATAAGATAAGATGACTCGGATATCTTATGATAAATAAACCCTAGCTGAGCACTTTTAAAAGTAATAGGTTCCATAAACATCACACAACCAACCGTTTCTTGCTTCGAGAGCTGTGATATTTATAGAGTCTTTTCTGCAGCACTTCGATATATTTAATAAAATGCATGCAAAACCATTTCACTTTCTTTGGTGTTTCGGTTGTGGAATTTACAGTTACTATAGCACTGGACTAAACAAAAGTGATTGAATAGCTGGTGAAATTTTTAGAAAATAGAACACTGAGAATTAGAGTACGTGAAGTATTATGTGATCCTGTAGTGGTTAAGAAGGTCCTGCAAGGTAGCATTATTGGACTGTTATGTTTTCTTATGTACATAAATGATATGAGTAAAGAACTGGGATTACAGATAAGGCATTTTGCAGATGATGTTATACTGTATAGAATAGTAAATAATTTACAGGATTGTAAGCAGCTGCCAAATGACCTGATCAGCAGACAATTGGTTGATTGTAAACGGGATGAAAAGTCAATATGTAAGTTTCATCAAGAGGAAAAGGAAAAGACCTCTCAGTTTTAATTACTGTGTTGATAGGGTGAAAGTACCTCACAGGGGTCACTGTAAATACTTCAGTGTTAATATAAGGAGAGATTTTCATCGAGGTAATCACATTAACGAGGCTACAATAGTTTTTAATAAGTTGTCCTTTTCTGAAGTGGTAATAGAATTATCTTGTGCGAAAGTACATTTGTCAGCTGTTCTCTTAATGGATGATAGATTTTTTAAAGTCTCAAAGAGCGCATTTCCGCACTAGTCTTCTGGCGTACCGCTCCTTCCTTTCTTTTCAGTAGGTGAAGTTGTAAATAAAGGGTACAGATATGTTCAAAATATGAGGGTATTTAGTGGTTGTAGAAAGGATGTAAAGAAGAGGGTGTGTCTCTCATAAGACCCCATTCGAGAATGGTTTTAGTGTATGGGATCCACACCAGGATTTCTTAATACAGGAATGGGAAGTGATCCAAAGGAAAGCAGCATGTTTTGTTCTTTCCCAACAAAAGAGTAGGCAAACTTTGGGCTGAGAAGACTTGGAAAAAGGAGACTAGCTGCTTGTCTAAGTGGTATTATCCAAGCTGTCCATGGAGAGATGGCGTGGAATGATATCAGTAGATGAATACGCTTGACTGGAGCTTTAAAATGTAGGAAAGATCGTATCTATATAAAGCAAGAGTTTTGTCTGTACTGAAACGGGAATGCCCTGCTAGCATTCGCGTTCATGTATTTCTTGAGAGGAACGCACTAACACCCGGCTGTATGGATCCAAAACGAGCGCCGTGCGCACTGGCATCATGGGTGACAGCATGCAAGCAAGCGCTGCTACAGAGTGCCAGCCAAGGCCAAGTGACGTCACACCAAAAGATGGCATTTCATCACAAATGGAAGGTTAAATCGTAATTTTGAGAAAGTCACCTTGCAGGCCTGGTCAACAAATGCTACTACCCAAAATTTCAATAAAATCGGCGGAAGGATGGCCGAGATATGAATTTTTTTTGAAGCTCATATATCCAGTCTCGCCGTCCGACCTTGAGTAATATAAGGGGGTTGCCAGCCTCAAAGAGATCAGATTGTGTCAGTGTGTCACAGAGTACGTCACAGTACTTCGTCATGAACCAGTCGTCTCGCTGATGTGATACAGTTCGTTACTCTGTCCGGCTAAGGACCGGTGTTTGGAAGTACGTAATACGAGTGTTGAAAGCCTTCATTGTGGACTCTTAACTCCACGTGCAAGTGAAAGCTTATTCACTGATAATATCGGTCTGTCGAGCCGAGTAACATTATTTCATTCCGTGAATTATGTAATTGAAGAGAATGTACAGTAATCACTTGATATTTTGAAACTGTGCTTAAAGGACTTAGGGCATAAAGACTGTTCTTTAGTTGTTTCCTCTGCAAGAGACTGTGTTTAGGATATTTTGTGAAATTGTGCCCTAGTAAAAGTACAATTCCTTTCATGGACAGTGTTACAAAGGACAGTGCCAACCTTTTTTTTTCACCCCGTGAAAAAAACAGTGTTGACATTTTCTTTTCATAAGACTGTGCCAACCTTCATTTTCAAAAGACTGTGTTAATTCACTTCGCATAACCGTGATAACATAGGACTGTGCTGATATTTCCTTTCAAAGACTGTGCTGATTCGTGAAATACGGTGTCTTTATTTCCTTTCAAGGGACTATGTTAATTCCCCTCATAAAGACTGTGTCTACATTTACGTGTAATATTTCCAGTAATTTACCTCTGAGAAATTACGTGATTTTTGTTAAGACTGAGTCGTAACAGCACTTGGTTCTCTTTCACAAGACTGTGTCATAAACTATTTCTTTCTGTCTTCGCAGAAACTTTAATTTATTTCTACGTGCGTGTGTGCTAGAACATTGCATGTACTCATTACAAACAGTGCAGAGACTGTCTGAAGGACCTAATTTATTTTCTTTTGCACTGAGATTAAGTGAAGTGGTAAACCATCGTATCTCAGAAAGTTCTAGATTATTTTCATTGCCTATCACTTCAAGTTTGATAGTGACTAATGCACGAACAATATTAATCATTCTCACAGAACTGTGATTTTGAATTCATCTCTTTTTTTTTTTTTTTTTTTAAATGTTCATTCAACACCATTTATAGTGAAACTTATTCGGCCAGTAAACAGCGTCTCACCATAATTTGCAGTGCAGTGCGGTAGAGAAGTGTCGTATCAGATTCCATTGACCTGTGCGAAAGTTTTACATTTCTCTGCTCCTTTCATGGGACTTAGTGGAATACAAGATTCGGCAACTATTCCACGCTGCACTATCATCAGACGACTGCCCCAGGTTCGAGTCTCCTTCAACATCAAGGGCTAACAACCACCGTGGGACGACACCTTCTTCACATCTTTGAGGACATCCAAACCATTCGTCTGTAAAAGGTGATATAATTTCCATGCATTTTTCTGAATAATCTGCAAGTTCCACTTTAAATATGAACTCATTTCACTACCCTTCTCTCGTACTCTCTAAAGCATGAACCGTACACGCCTTGGCGTTATCCATGCTGTCCACAAAACTGAAGTACGGGCATTCCTGTTTCAGTACATTGCTTAAAATTAAAAGAGAATGGTATTTCTGTATCCGTTGTGTTCACAGTATAAAGGAAATGCAGTTTTTAATTTTATGTTATTTCTGTATGTATGTAAGTATGCACATCATGAGAAAATGGCTGAACAGAATTTATTGAAGATCGGTATGTGAAGCCAGGGAATATGGCACTACAGTCTAGGTTAAAAATAATTTTATTTACTCTCGGTGAAATGATAGTTAGGGGAAGGCTTAAAATTTAATTTTCAAGGTGAGGTTCGAACCGACTATCTACCGATTGCAAGCTGACAGCTATGTGACCCAAACCATGCTGCCACTTGTTTGGTTTAAGTTTTACCGTACCAGCTATGATAACAGAAATATTCATGAATGTCAACTTTTCTTGCTTAGTCCATGTCAACATCAAGCATTTGCAAACATAGAAATATTGTTCAATCATGTTAATTGGTAATGGTAATGGTCATGATTTTTTAAGGATGAAAAACAGCTTGGTCATCAGCCCATATCCACAAGGAAACTTGTGAAGACAATCAAAACGAGAGAAAAATTCTGAAGAAACAATTGTGTGAAGAATAAGACAAGAGGGAGTATCTTCTGCTGCCACTCATCTCCGATTGATGGCATTGCTAATGCCGCGTGAGCTACTCGAGTAGAACAGCCTGCCTGAATATTGGTTGGGAAGTTACATAACTCTCTTTTTTTTTTAGTATGACATTCCTCTGGTTTATACATGTTCTGATTACTATTGGTATGTGAAACACTGGTTCAGCATAGTATTCAGCTATTCAATCCCTGCTATGAGGCACTGATAGGAATGGGAGTGTGCATACTTAATGGAAAATGATGGATCAGTGTTCACCGTTGTCTGGGGCTGAGTCATTCCAACTCTGGAACTTGGGATTGTTAGAACGCTGGCCTAGTACTGTTCGTGAAAAGTGAAAAACTGAGCCATTTATCATTTGATCAAGCATTTCATATGATAGCATTGCTTTTAACCATGATATTCCTGATGTCATTGTAATGACCTATGTATATTTAATATTTGTTTGTATCTGTTACAGCATCACAGGAAAAGTAATTTCTTAGTTCTCTAATTTAATACAATAAAACATATTCAATACAAAAATGCCCAACATAATGGCAAAATTCCCTTGTTATCTGGTCACTGTTACATGCAATAAGTATCTCTAAGTCTTTTACTGCATAAATTATTGTTAGGCCTACTTGATTTTTAAAGGTTATTTTGTAATTGAGAGTAGGGTTTTGAATTCACTTTTCGATTCTCAGAAGTTCTGCCTGCCACGAATTGGAGAAGAAAAAATGAAAAGAAGCCCATCAAAACTCCAAACAGTTTGGTGTATTTGCGACCTTGATCTCAGCTGTGAAGTACATTACACTGCAAGTGAATGCTCCAGGTGTGTGCAGTACACTCGACTGTGGTACGCCCAGCATTCACGAAGTTGATTGATGCTGTCTTAATCACAAGGGTTGCAGAGTAACCGAGTGTGCACCTGCTATGTGATTCCTTTCTCCCTGCTACAGCTTGCCGACCTATTTCCGTTCATGGACAGCATGTGTGTCAGGTGTCAGTCAGCTGTTACTACTTTACAAGTGATGTCAGTTGTTGTGCTCACTGCTCCACCTAGTTTTGAAGTTTTGGTGGTTGGGGGATATATCACAACAAGAAGAGGACGTTGGTGCAAGATGGTCAATATATGTTCAATGTTCCAGAAATTAAGAGTTAGAAAAATTCAGAAACAAAATGCCCAGGCAAAAATTCTATCTGGTGAACGGATCGTGGTTATAAAAACAAGCAGGAGTATAATTAACCCAGGCTGGACCAAATTTGGATAGGTGTTAGAGAAAAACACTAATACATGGATTTTATCTGGTGTTTTACATGCTGTCTTCTCCTTCTTCTTCTGCGCGAATGGGTCACTTAGGACTACACAGAATCAACATTTGTTGAGCTTTCCTACTTGCTCTCTTATAAACATATTTTAAAAAGTTTCAAGTCCCACATGGCGGTCAAGACACCAGTGAGAAAGTTAAAAGGTAGAGGTAGATGCACATATAACTTGAGTTACCTCTGAAATGAAGGCCAAAATTTGCTTAAATGGTGGCAATTGAAAGTAACTGTGATTTCTTTAGAAACTGTAAGTATAGCTTTTAGAATTGTAATTTATCTTACACCAATGACTCGATTACACACAAACATCAATATCCAAAATGGATGAACTTTTCGTGAAAAATCCAGCCACAGATGCTCCATCTGAGTGAGTTTTCATCAAGTGTGGGCATTTAATTTTGGCAAGGAAGTGAAGCATTTCACCATCAAATGTTCTCATCATTTTTCTTAACATTTACCAGTGGAATATCACTAAAAACAAGGAACAGTCATGAACAAGTGTAACTGGTAAACACCATACTTTTCTTTAGTTCGATTTTATTTGTTATTAAAATTGGATTCAAGGATTATTCATCATCATCATCATCGCCATTTTAATTTCCCCTTTCCAGCTCCTGCCAGGTCGGGATGTTGATGGCACTTCTCCACTGTTGCCTCTCCTTCCACCACTCCTCTTCAGTAATTGTGTTCCAGTCCAGTCTTCTTTTTCTTACACTGCTCTTGTCAGAGTCCATCCGTCTTGATCTAGACCTTACCATGCCCTCTTCCCTTCTATTTTACCCTCCAACACTTGTTTTGGTATCCTTCCCTCCTCCATCCTCATAACCTGTCCAGACCATCTCAATTTATTCTTCTCCATCCTATCACTCAGTTTTTCTACCCCTATCTCTTTTTCTGACCTCAGCATTTCTTACTCTGTCTCTCCTTGTCTTCCCTACCATACTCTTCAGAAACTTCATCTCACTGGCCTGAATTTTACTCTCATTTTTTGCTGTCAAAGACCAAGTCTCTGACGCATGTGTTAATATACACATCTTGTACATTATCTCTTTACATTTCATAGGAACTTCTCTGTTCTACACCTGGTTCCTCACATTCTGGTAGAATGTATTTTCCATTTGTATCCTTCTGCTGATCTCCTTATCCAACCTTGGATCTTGCATTTTTTCACTTCCCAAATATTTGAAGTATTCAACAAGCTCAAGATTTTGTTCCCTGATACTAACGATTTCTTTTCCTTCTCTTTCTCCTCATGTCGTTACCACTGTTTTGCTCTTCTTCACACTGACCTTCACTCCATATTCTCAATATTGTCATTTAAAGTCTCTTGTTGGATTTACACTTCTGTATTGTTGACTCCCCAGATCACTGTGTCATCTGCACGCAACAATATTTTTATATCCCCTCCATATTTTGCCTTTGTTTCATTTAGAATTTCATCCATAACCATTATAAATACAAGTGGAGACAATGCACTTCCCTGCCTTCATCCAGTTTGGTTTTTTAAACCATTCTGTTCTCCCTACTGGAGACCGGACACAACTGGAATAATTCTAATACGGTACATTGTTTTCACTAGTTCCCTTGATTCCCTTCCACATCCTTTTCTTTCCAGAGTTTCCCCACATGTTTTCTCTATTAACATTATTGTATGCCTTCTCTAGATCAAGAAATACCATCACCAGATCTTACCATTTTCCCACTTTTTTTCCATCAGTAATTTCATTGTAAATATAGGGTCAATCATTGACCTACCCAGTCAAAATCCATACTGCTCTTCTTCTAAATTTCTTTCCATCCTTCCTCCCATCCTCCTTTCTATGAGGGGCATTTGAAAAGTCCGTGCAAAAATAAAAACTACTTATGTGTTTGGGGTAAACCTTTTTTATTTTTCGACATAGTCTCCTTTTAGACTTATACATTTCATCCAATGATGTTCTAGTTTGTTGATCCCTTCCGAATAACAGGATTTGTCCAAGTCTGTAAAATATCCATTAGTGTTTGCAATCACCTCCTCGTTTGAATAAAATCTTTGTCCCGCCAGCCATTTCTTCAAATTGGGGAGCAAATAGTAGTCCGAGGGAGCCAAGTCTCGAGAATAGGGGTATGTCAAACGAGTTGGAATCGTATTTTGCGACCACAACTTCTGAGGTGTGTGCTGGTGCGTTGTCGTGATGGAAAAGGACTTTCTTGTGGGCCAATCGCGAGCGTTTTTCTTGCAGCTTGGTTTTCAAACGGTCCAATAACGATGAATAATATGCACCTGTAATAGTTTTACCCTTTTCCAGATCATGGATTTGATCAATGATTTCTGGAGTCGTAACCTCCATAGGCCATCCAGAACATTCAGCATCACTTGTGCCCATATGGCCAGTACGAAAATTTTGAAACTACTTATAAACTGTTCTAATCGAAGGTGCAGAGTCACCATAATGTTTATCAAGCTTCTCTTTAGTCTCCTGAGGCGTTTTGCCTTTCATAAAATAATGTTTAATCACCACACAAAATTCTTTTTCGTCCATTTCTTGAAAATCACTCGACTTCCTTGATTCACACGAATGCCAAACACAAAGAAATAGACCAATATAACTGAAACTTGGTGTGCATTCATTCAAGAGATGCTACTAACTAAACATGACCTCGATGCACGCCGGTGGTGCCATCTCTCTGACTTTTCAAACCACCTTCGTATTATTCTGTCCAATATTTTGGTTACTTGCGACAACAGTGTAATTCCTCAATACTGTAATTGTCACATACCTTCCTCTCTCATTTCTTAAATGATTGTTTTATTACACCTTTACACCAATCATCAGGTACTTGCTTTTTCCTCTATATAACCAATATTGACCAATAGGTCCTGCTGCCTTTAACATTTCCACGCACATTTCATCTATCACCACTGCTTTTACTGTTTTCATTTGTTTAACAGCCATTTCTACCTCTGCCATTACAATATCACTCTCCATTGCTTAAGTGCGGCTAGTATCCAGTATTCGGGAGATAGTAGGTTCGAATCCCACTGTCGGCAGCCCTGAAAATGGTTTTCCGTGGTTTCCCATTTTCACACCAGGCATATGCTGGGGCTGTACCTTAATTAAGGCCACGGCTGCTTCCTTCCCACTCCTAACCCCTTCCTGTCCCATCGTCGCCATAAGACATATCTGTGTCGGTGCGACGTAAAGCAACTAGCAACTAAAAAACATTTACCACTACAATCTCTTCTGCATCATTTCTCACATTCAGGAGTTTATCGAAATAATCTTTCCACCTATTCTTTATCTCTTTTGGGTCTGTTATTACAGTTCCATTTTCTTCCTTCACTGGTTTTGTGTAGATTTTTTCTTTTGTCTTATTTTTTATCAATCCATACAACACCCTTTTTCCACAATTTACATCCTTTTCCACCTCTTGTGTGAATCTCTCCCAACAATTTTTTTTCTTTTCCTCATTTACCACTTTTTTATACTTTTGATTTCCTGATACTCTTACTTCCTTCTTTCCTATCTCTATTCTATTCTATTTGCCATGTTTTCTTCTTTTGTTTAACAATCTCCTTCACTTTTCATTCCACCAAGGTGTCTCTTTTTCCTTCACTCTCGCCGAAGTTCTGTCATAAATCTTCTTTGTTACAAAGGTGTTTTTAAATTTGGTCCATCCTTTTTTGACATTTTATATCTCTGATACAGGGATGTGCTGTTTTAATTCCTCCCCAGTTCTTTTATCTTTTAATTTCCATACTTTTATTTTATTTTATTATTTTTTCTTTTATTTTCTTGTCTTATTTCTTTTACTCTCACAGTTTTACCTATTTTCACTTTTGCTACCACTACTCTGCAGTCTCCATCAAAGGCCTCCCCTGGTAGTGCTGTTACTTCCATTAACAGTTGGTGATTTATTTTTGCAACCCAAAACTAATCAATAACTGTTTTTGTCCTTTCACCCCAGCCATCTAGTGATCTTTCTACTATTCTTCTTTCTAAACCAAATATTACTCACAATCATTCCATTTCTCTCATAAAGATCTGTCAACTTATCTCCCTCACTGTTTCTTTCTCCATATTCAAATGGACCAATCACTTCTTCTTTACCAATTCTGTCATTTCCAACCTTTGCATCGAGGTCTCCCATGACTATCACTTCCACACAGGTGATTATTTCCTCGAGTGTCTCCAAGAATTCCTCTATATTTTCCTCACTGTTTCCAGTTTGGGGTGCATAAACTTGGATGAAATAATTCACGCCTTCGTTCTTTACCAGATGGTACACACCAGGTCATTGTGCTCTGGAATTCACATAGGCAGGAGAGCCACTCCCTGGGCAGGGCTGCCTCTGAAGAGGGTCCCTATTGAAGGTTATTTTTTCAGTGTTAATTAATCTGCTTTGTTCCTCCTGACATGTACACAGTCAGAGAGCAGCTGAAAATATATAATATGAAAATCATATCCAAGTACTTATTTATACAGTTTGTAAATGAATAATATAATAATGTTATTGTTTTTACATCCCACTAACTACTTTTGAAGGTTTTCGGAGACACCAAGGTGCCAGAATTTTGTCCCACAGGAGTTCTTTTACGTGCCAGTAAATCTACAGACACGAGGCTGACGTATTTGAGCACCTTCAAATACCACCGGACTGAGCCAAGATCGAACCTGCCAACCGTCTGAGTCACTCAGCCCGGCAGTTTGTAAATTACAATGCCAGAAAGAAACATTCCACATTCTCAAGAACTATGTTCAGTGGCACCAGGGTATAATATATGCATACTGAGGGGTTATTGTGATCGTGATTCATTTGTCACGGACATTGGTGCTCAGGAGGCCTGTCCGTGCGCTCTCTGTTTTGACTCTGCAGGCAGTAACTGCGCTGAGGTTAGAGGTAAACAGTGTTTGCAACATTCATTCTAGGGTACAACCACCCCCCGGCAACGAGTACATGCTCCTATTGAACAACTGTAGCCTATTGAACAGGGTTGCATTGTGGACCTGTGGAAATTGGATGGACGTATTGACGGATTGCTGTACATGTTTGGTACAGTGTTTCGGTGGTGTGTTGCTGCTTTCAGCAGTGGTCTGTGAAACATTCCCACACCTGTAGACTAGGCTCTGGAGGTCCGTGTAGTATAAATGCACGTCAAGATACACACATTGTGCCAGCAACAGTGGCTGACAGAACATCATCCAGGAACGACATTCAGTCACATGTTGCACCCGTTATGTTACCAAGAACCATTGGGAACCATCTACTTGCAGCAGGATTAGGATCACATATGCCTCTGGTGAGGCTGCCGCTGCCACTGACACCACGACACCGCCAAGCACGGAGAGTCAACTGGAGAGGGGAATGGCGCTCTGTTGTCTTCAGTAACGAGAGTAGGTTCTGTCTGTATGCAAGTGATGGATGTACATGTGTATGGCGTAGACCTGGTGAGTGGCCTATTTCGGAGTGCATTCGTCCACTACACCCAGGTCCCACCCCAGGCTTCATGGTGTGGGGGGCTATCAGTTACGACTCGCAGTCACAGATGGTGTTTATGGAGGGTAACATAAGCAGCGTCTGCTACATTGCACAGGTTGTTGTCCTTGTGCTACTGCCATTTCTTCAACAGGAAGGTGATATGTTTTTTCAGCAGGATAATACATGTCCACATACAGCTGCTGTGATGCAACGTGTTCTATGTGGTGTACAACAACTGCCCTGGCCAGCAAGTTCACCAAATTTCTTGCCAATTGAAAATGTATGGGACATGATGGAGCAGGAACTTACGTGTTTTCTGGAGCTTGCAAGAACCATTGCCAAATTGCATCAGAAAGTGCAAGATGCTTGGGACAATCTATCACAGGATGCCATTTGGCACCTTTACGATTGTTTGCAATTGCGAATACACGCCTGCATTGCCGCCAGAGGGAGGTACACTGTGCATTATTGCGACTGTTCAGCACCTTTTACTGTGACGTGTTTCATTTGGCCTGAATTTTTAATCGTATTCTACTGCAAAGATGAACTACCTGCCACATCACTTGTGAATAAAATGACCTTTTCCTTGAGGATGTTGCATATATTTTTCCTGGCAGTGTAGTAGAGCTACATTAATAAGCATTATTTCATTTCTTACAAACTTTTCAAATTTTTTAATCACTTTAATATTCATGATGCATAAGGATATTTATTCTCTGTTCATTGTCATCATCATTTCCACTTTTCCAGCTGACAATGGGTGGGGGTAAAAATGGTTGCTCTCCACTTCGTCCTGTCTCTCAATCATACCTCATCCAACACTATGTTCCAGTCCACGTTCCGTTGTCCTTTGCTGTTCTTCACAGAGTTCATCCATCGTAATTTTGGTTTTCCTCATCCTCTCTTCCCTGTCATCTGTCTTTCCAGTGCTTTTTTTGGCAATTTTACTTCTTTCATCTGCTTCACATGTCCAAAGCATCTCAATCTGTTCTGTTCCAGTTTATCATTTCATTTTTGCATATTTAAATCGTTTCATATGTCTTCATTTCTCACTCTATCCCTCCCTGTCTTCTGTATCAAAATCCTCAGGATTTTCATTTCAGCCGCCTGTTTTCTACTCTCATCTCCCTGAGTCATTGTCCAGGTTTCTGCTGCATATATCATTATAGGTAAGTAATATCCATTGTATATAACTTCTTTAGCCTTCATTGGTACAGTTTTATTCCATATTAATCTGTGTATCAGGTACTAGAAGGCACTCTCCAGTTGTATCCTTCTACTAATTTCCATATCCAGTCTTCCATTTTCTATCAGATTACTTCCCAAACATTTAAAGTGTTCTACTATTTCCAGTTCCTTGTCTCCAATTTTGATAGCTCATTTTCCTTTTTTTTTAAATTTCCTCTAATCATCACCATTGTCATGCTGTTCTACACGTTGATCCTCAATCCTCATTGTTCAATCTTTCTATTCAGTACATTCGACTGTTGTTGTATCACCACCTCATCTTCTTTCCAGATCATGTCATCATCTGCAAACATCATTACATTCAATCTTTCCCCTCTATAATCTTCCCTTGCTGCCTTTACGATGTCATCCATTACCATTATGAACAGTAAAGGTGACGTGCACTCCCTTTAGTCCATTGTCAATTCCAAACCATTTTGATCTACCAACTGTTGTCCTCTTACAGCTGCAACAGTTATCATATATTTATTTTATCATTGTTATTAGCTTCTTGCCAATGTTCTTATGTGTCAGGGGATGCTGTCATATGCCTTTTCTAAGTCTATAAAAATAATTACTATATCCTTCCAATATTCCCATCTCTTTTCCATGATCTGCCTCAGAATGAAAATGGAGTTCCACTGTTGACCTTCCACTTCTGAATCCAAATTGTATCTCTTCTAACTGACCTTCCACCTTTTCTCTAATTCTTCTTTCCATTATCTTGGCAACATGGGAGATGATGGTGATTCCTCGGTAGTTGCTGCTCATCTTATCTCCTTTCTTGAATATTGGTATTATAACCCCCTTCCCTCAATCCTTGGGCACCTTTTTCTCTCTCCTTACACACTTGAGTATTCTATTAGTCCACTGGAGTCCCGCTGGTCCAGCAGCCTTGATCATTTCTATGGCTACTTCATCTATTCCCACCTTCATCTTTTTTTAAACTGCCCATTCCACCTCTGTCATTGTAATGTCTGATTCCTTCTCTGTTACTTCTATTCTATGCCTGGAGACCTTCTTTACGTCTGGTTTTTCACATTCAGCAGTTCACTGAAATATTCTTTCCATCTGTTCATTATCTCTTCTGGCTCTGTCAGCACTCCTCCTTTATTTTTTCACACACCCTAAGTTCACTGTTTCATTCCTACAGTTTCTTATAATTCCAAATAATTTTTTTCCTCATTTCAAATCTTCCTTTACTCCCTGAGTGTATTTTCTTCAACTTTTCTTTGGCTACTACAACTTGTTTGCAAATTCATTTCACTTCTATGTATCTTGCTCTACTCTCCTCAGTCTTTTGTGTTTTCCATTCCTTCCAAGTTTTCTTCTTTTCCTTTATCTTTCACTCTATCATTCCACTATTTTGTGTCCTTGGTATCAGTTTTAGTAATATTCTTTCCTAAACTCTTCCTGAACCTCCTTTTCCTTCAATCTCCAGACCCTAATCTTTCTTTCTGTGTTTTCTTGTAGTTTTATGACCTTGCCTATGTTCAATTTTGCTATTGCTGTTCTATGGCGACCCCCAAACATCCATAAGATCTTTCCAATGTCCTTTTTCCACTTGATATGTAATCACTCAAGGTTTTCGATCTTCTGTCTACTCATCCATTCCTGGTAATCTTCTGACTATTTTTCTTCCTGAAGCGTGTATTTCCTATTATTAGTTGGTTCCTCTGGCAAAAATTCATTAACATATTCCCTTGTTGATTCTTGTTGCCATATCCATATGACTCAAGAATCCCACTTGTGCATTCAGATCTCCCATTATAATTACTTTCTTGCCTTCAACGTATTGCTCTGTTTCTTCAAGAAATTTTTCTGTATTTTCTTTATTTCCAGTTTGTGGAGCATATTCTTGGAACAGATCTCGTGTTCCTGTCTCAAACTGTATCCATGCTATGATAATTCTGTCATCGATATTCTCCTCCTCCACATATTCCAGGATATCCTTTCTAATGATCATTCCTACTCCATTTAATGCATCCTGTCCTCCATTGTAAACAGCCTGTACCCTTCCTTCAGTTTTATTTCCCCTCTTCCTCTCAATTTTGTTTCACTAAGACGAAGGACGGCTATTTTCTTCTCTTTCATGAACTCTCTTATCAGCTCTTCAGTCTTGTGTCAGGGTGAGGATGTTGACTGTCCCAATTCAGATATATTGTGATAGTGGTCGCCCACTTCTCACAGCTCCTCCAGTACCTGAAGAACTGCGTGTCACTTGCAGGGGATCTCATGCAATATTTGCACTTATTTTAGGCTTTTATTACGATGGGTTCGCCACTCCCAAAGGCATTTTAAGAGCTGCTGCCAGCAGGTGATGAGGTCACTCCTAACATGGAGTGCAGACGCATTCTGCAGCTGCCTCTAACTTGGGGACAAAGGTTGCTTGATGGGTTTCAGTGTCATTTCTTACACCTAAGAGAACTCATCCACCTGAAGCTGTTAGTCATCTTAGGGGGTTAAGTTATTTCTCGCTGCCTGACACTCGGCACAGCGTCGCTGGCTGTGTGGTCTAGTCTGTTACCATAGTGGACTGGACCAGCCAGACACAGACTCCTTGTTCTAACAGTTGGAAATTTTACTGGACACAACGTATGTGTTCTCCATAAAGACCATGAAAACACCCGTTGCTAAAAATGAGTCTCAATTCAAAGTGCATTCACATCCAAGACCATTCCACCAGTGCTTGCTGCACTACAACCAGACATGATCTCATTTTCCCTCAACCAGGTAAAAGGGCCACACACCTCTTATGCTAAAATCACAGATTGCTTACTAAGTGATCGTGAGTGAGTGAACAAGAGGACGTGTGAAACTGTACCTGAGTGGACGGTAAGTGATGGGGACAAGTACAGTGCATATGGCTCAGTCACGTGTCTTTAGTGCTCTACTCCCTACATAAGCTAGTACAGGTGGGAAATGGTACAAACATTTTAAATGTTATGCTGTACATACAAAACGACTGTGGTTTTTATAAGGTCATATTAACGTTAAAATGGAAATTAAAAAAATCTTATATTTGGGCCATTACTATAACATTTCAAGACCTCCCAAATATGTAAGGTCATGAGAACATGTTAAAAATTAAATATTTGAAAAGGAGGTTCAACCTATTCAATACTTAAAAGAAAGAAATGCAGTAATCACATTCCTATTTAAATGGGACCGGTTTCGACCTTAGTCCAGGTCATCATCAGCCGTAAAAACATGTACAATGTTTATGAATATTGGAGGTCAGTTTCACACTCTGATAGGCACAAAGACACGACACCACATTCTGTCATGCACAAAGTCACAACACTATCAACTAATATACGAAGATCAAAAAAACTTGAAGTCGCAGACGAATAGATTTGTAGTAGAAAGCCGCCAGCTCCTGGTGATCAGCGCGGCACATTCAAGGTCATGCGCAGCGGTCGGACGCCAAAGTAGAGTGGAGAATGTTTTGAAGGTCCAGAATAATTGAATGAGTACTTGTACTCCTCCAAGATTTGCGTCGTATATTTTTATATACGTACTTAACTTCCCGCAACCGTAACATATTCTGGACCTTCAAAACATTCTCCACTCTACTTTGGCATCCGACCGCTGCGCATGACCTTGAATGTGCCGCGCTGATCACCAGGAGCTGGCGGCTTTCTACTACAAATCTATTCGTCTGCGACTTCAAGTTTTTTTGATCTTCGTATATTAGTTGATAGTGTTGTGACTTTGTGCATGACAGAATGTGGTGTCGTGTCTTTGTGCCTATCAGAGTGTGAAACTGACCTCCAATATTCATAAACATTGTACATGTTTTTACGGCTGATGATGACCTGGACTAAGGTCGAAACCGGTCCCATTTAAATAGGAATGTGATTACTGCATTTCTTTCTTTTAAGTATTGAATAGGTTGAATCTCCTTTTCAAATATTTAATTTTTAACATCAATAATTTCAATACGGAACAATGAAATTTTTATCTTTAAATTCATGAGAACACAATCATATATAACAGGGCCATCCAGCTATTGCGCTCCGAGAGCGCGCCCGCGCTCGGGGAGCACTGGGCAGTCAGACTAGCGCTCCTCCCCCTACCACCACTACAGTGTGGCAGCGAGGAGACCTGAGACGGACGATGTTCGGACCGCGCTGACTAGATACGTACGTACAGTCGTGCGTCCGTCGGCTTTTGTGGGTTTGTTGACATCATATTGATAAGGCTGTTTTGCCATAACCAATATACCGCATATACAAATCGAAAGGTACTCCGATGTATGGAATATGCAGGAAACGAAATGAAGTGTTAAGTAGGGAATGCAGTAATGCGATTTATTCAAAACTGAAATTTGAACATATCTGAGAGGAAAAATAAAAATTTTACCAATATTATACCAATATTCTTAAACAATTACGCGAGTTTCTATCGCTCATCGTTGCGGGATGTTTACTTTTGGTAAGCTTAAGAACTGAAAAGAAACGCTCACAAATATACGTTGAGCCGAACATTGACAGAACTTTACAAGCATGTTTATACAAAAGGGGGTATTCTTCTTGCGGAAAGCCACTATAAAATTCTTCCAAACTTCGTGACATTAGAAAGCGGTCTTTAAGACGAACATTGCACTGCAGTTCAAGCTACTCTAATTGAAATAGCTGTGGAGCACTGTCTGCACTAAGAGAAAATGTTCGAACAATTGCATCTAACACCGCTTGGGGTTCTGATAATTCTGAAAATCTCTTTTCAAATTCTTCTTGTAATTGGCGAATTGCCTGCAAGTACTCATCAAAGTCGACACCTTATTTCACTGCTTCAAGCAATGGAAAATGTCCTGTGTTCCTTGCACGCAACTGGTTTTCCCACAAAATCAATTTTCTTTTGAACGCTTAAATTTCTTCCACCAAATCGCAGATATTGTGCTTTTCGCCCTGAAGCCAAGTTTTTTTCTTTTTGCTATTGGCTTTACGTCGCACCGACACAGATATGTCTTATGGTGACGATCAGGCAGGAAAGGGCTAGGACTGGGAAGGAAGCGGCCGTGGCCTTAATTAAGGTGTGAAAATAGGAAACCACGGAAAACCATCTTCAGGGCTGCCGACAGAGGGGTTCGAACCTACTATCTCCCGAATACTGGATACTGGTCGCACTCAAGAGATTGCAGCTATCGAGCTCGGTAAGCGAAGTGTTCAAGATGGGCAGTAAAGTCACTGAAAAAGACCCAGTCCACCACCCACTTAGGATTACGCAAAAGAATTTCGGGCCGCCCTTTTGTGTCATAAAATGTATCTATTCATGGAATAGAGACCTTCCATGAACCGTCTCTACATTGTGTGTGTATGTTGTGTGACAAACATTGCGATCGCTATCATTTCAGCAAGTGCAACAAGAGAACAAAATCTTTACTAGAATATGCGAAAGATTAATGTATTCTTAATGCACATTTGTGCACTATTAAATAAATAAAAGGTATCTATTGCATTCCGCAAGTAAAAAACTCGATGAAGCACCTTCGTCTTGCTCAGCCATCTTACTTCTGCATGGCACGGGATATCCGGATACTCCACTTCGAAGTCATCCAAGAACTCTTTGATTTTTTTTTTTTCTATTTGATTTACGTCGCACAGACACAGGTAGGTCTTATGGCGACGATGGGACAAGAAAGGCCCAGGAATGGGAAGGAAGCGGCCGTGGCCTTAATTAAGGTACTAATTAAGGTTCAGCCACAGCATTTGCCCGGTGTGAAAATGGGAAACCACGGAAAACCATCTTCAGGGCTGCCAACAGTGGGGTTCAAACCCACTATCTCCCGAATGCCAGCTCACAGTTGCGCGCCCCTAACTGCACGGCCAACTCGCCCGGTACTCTTTGAATTGACGGTGCGTGAGTCCATAGGATCGAAGAAAATTTACCACTCGCACAACTGTTCCGATTACGTCTTTAAGCTTGGCGACTTTTGCACAGATTGTCTCCTGGTGTATCAAGCACTGGATCGCCGCCATTAGGGTAGTACCGCTCTGTCATTTTTAATTTTACATAGCTGAGGGACCCCGTTCGTAGACTACGTAATGCAGATGCTCAATCCGTCGTTACACTCGTGAACCGCTCCCTTTTTAATCCCATTGACTCAAAAACACCCCCCCCCCCCCCCCGCCCTGCTTTGAAAATATCTAAATCGGTAGTGGTGTCTTTGAGAGCTACCAAGTCTAGGAAATCCTCGGTGACCCGAATATCGTCATCCACCCCTCGAATGAAAATAACGAGCTGAGCTGTTTCCGTAATGTCGGTTGATTCATTGAGGGCGATGGAAAAGGATACAGAATTTGCTGTCTTCTCCATTAATTGCTGTTGCATATCAACGGACATATTGTCTATTCTGCGAGCCACAGTTTGAGGAGAAAGAGAGATTTTGTGAAATTTCTCAACTAGCTCCATAGGACAAATACATGCCGCATCGTCCATTAGGCACTCCTTGATTACATTCCCTTCCGCGAAGGGTTTCCCAGCTTTGGAAATTTGAGACGAACATTTGTAGCTTGTTTGTAAATTGGGTCCACCAAACTCACTCTCCTCAATCTCCTGTCAGACAAAAATACGGCAAGTCACAACTTTAGTGATCTTCAGATAATTCAATCATTTATTCATTCCCGTTTGTAAACAAGCATTTAAAAATTAAAACAATAATACTTACAGAACAGTGCTGCTTGAAATTTTATTTCAATTCTTCCAACTTTGATTGGCGACTGGCGTCTGTCAAATCACCGTAATCATCCCTGTGGTTGGCACGGTAGTGGTGTTACAAATTGTGTTTTCTTTAACACATAAAATCTCAGTGGCACACTAAAAAATCGGCTGCTCTCTTCGGCCCGGCGGGCAGACCGCTCGCTCAGCCAGCCAAGCTCCTCCCTCCACTACCGAAACTACCTTCCCTCAAAGCGCTCGGAGCACTGGCCTGGAGCACGGCCAGAGCGCTAGCGCTCGGGGAGCGCTGTTTGGATGGCCCTGATATATAATGACTAATGGTTCCAGAAGATTGAGTGCATCATTGAAAGCTGCAGCAACTCTGAGTAAAAGGGCAGAGAAACTACATTTTTAAAGACTTTGTCCCACTTACTTAGAAGTGAGCCATGAACAACCAAAGCAGTAAGAATATCTCAAGTCATAAGGCATGAGAAAGTATTTAAGCTTCAAGACCTGAGTAAGGTCTCTGACTAAGCTAAAATACTGGACTCATGTTAGGAACGAGCAAGTTTGATTTCTGTCTGAAAGCCTTAAGAGAAGTGCTTGAAAACTTGTTCGGTAATACAATCATAAAAGTCTCAAAACTAAACATCTAACCCTGGACATAATGTACATTTTTTTACAAGTATGAACATTTGACGAAACTCATCCCGTCCTCAAGTAGACGCGTCGGAATACGCTCCGTCTCCTTCCATCTGTTGTGGCCACTCTAACGACCTCCATGGTTTCCCTAAACAATACCAGGTGAATGCAATGTGCAAGTTCATTGCTGTTTGCTTTTCCAATATTTGTTCTAATTACCACAGTGTTGGGACATTAACACAAAGATCCAAGGTATTATACCCGTAACATGGTTCAAAGTTAAAGTTCCCAATGTGTGGAGTTATGTCACCCACCGAGCATGCTTCTCCTGCGAGCATGTCAGATGAGAGCAGCGGGGAAGTGGGACGTCACAAACTGGGGAACTTGGTCAAGGCTATATTGCGTCAGCCGATGGAATGTTCGATTCCTTTCTATCATTAATTTCTTCTGAGTGAATTAAGATGTGAAGAAATGAACTACATCACTGTGTAGCCTAATTTTTTATAATCGTGATTCCCAAGTTTCAAAGAGATCTGCTGAAAGATACGGAAGATATTAGCAGTTACAATTTCTTGGTGATACCGAATAAAAAGGCAGGCATTTCTCTTGTCAAGCCAGTTCACTTTGTACCACAGCCGAGATCGGACGGCTGGCTGTTGGTTGTTCCGCTGACGTAACGTGAGTTGCCAGTTCGACCCTCTGCGAAAGTTTAAGTCCGCGTACTACGACGCATTATAAGACAGAATATTTTCAGTGTCGTGCGGGTGGTGATAGAAACTGCGCCTAAGTTGAAATATGAACAGTTGAGGAGTTTAACATTTACGAGAACAGTGTGACTGAAACTTACATTTTCTCACCAATACGATGTTACGCTAATATAATCTGATGTTCGTATTTGAACGACAGTGATTAACTTTACAGAGTTATGTAACATTGAATACTGAAAGTGTTGAAACGTGATCATTAGTGAAACGTCAAAACTGTCCAGGATTTTATATTTAATCTTGATGAATGGTAAACTGTGCTTGTAGTGAAACATAATCCAATATTTTCAGACTGTTCAGGTTATTGAATTTATGGTAGTGAAGTATCACAGTGCGTAATTATTCTACTAAAGGTGTTGGAACATTTTTTTCAAATTGTACGTCTATGTTACGAACGACTGATACAATTTAGTGTTGGCTACTGAATGCATGATTCGAAGCAGTGTATCGATTCATTCAAGTGTCCGAGTGAATCGATTCACAGGAACGGCGAGCTCACGGCACACGATTCAGCTTACTCCCAGCGGACAGTGCTGAGTGGCGCACTCACTGGACGTTGACGGAGAGCCGAGCTTCCGCTGCAGTGAGACAATGAATCATGGCACATCGAAAGAATCGTGAACAAGCGCGGCTCAGTGAGACACAAGATTCACACGGCTTCTTATCGGCTCACTGGACACGCGGAGAGCCGAGCTTCCGCTGCTGCGAGACGTACAGTGAGCTATAGCACACCGAAAGAATCGTGAACGAGCACGGCTCAGTGAGACACAAGATACATGGCTCCTTATCGGCACACTGGCGGAGAGCCGAGCTTCCGCTGCAGCGAGACATACAGTGAGCCATGGTACAGTACACTGAAAGAATCGTATGCTATAATGGATTCTCGAGCTCAGCTCATTTGAAAATAATACCCATTTGCATTCACTGTACTCTTCTTACAGGGAGGTTTAAATAATATATGGTGTTATTTGCAGTGTTAAAAAGGTAGTCAAAACATAATTCTGGAGTAGCTAGTAAGTAGGTAGGCTATTAGGTTATACTATTTATTAGTTTAATGAATCTTAGTATTATAACTTAGTTGACATTTGACAATTAAACTCTTCTCTAGCCTGCCCTATGACTATGAGTCATGCTCATGACCACTGAAAAGTACCTGTTTTATATTGGGAAGAACGGCTCAGTATTCTCTCAGTTCATATGTCACATCGTTGCACAAGACTTCAATCACATGTGGACAGACGCAATAACTTAACCAACAGTATGTTGAATCAGAAAACCAGCGGGCTACTGTACATCTCGGGTAGCCTATACAAAATACGACGATTTAAAAAAAATCCTCACCTGATAGAAAAATACATATTTTCAAAAATGACAGAGCGAGTTGTCGTGCGGTTAGTATCGCGTAGCTATGCGCTTGCATTCGGGGGATGGTGGGTTCGAATCCCACCGTCGGCAGCCGTTAAGATGGTTTTACGTAGTTTCCCCATTTTCAAACCAGGAAATGTTGCGACTGTACCTTAATTCATGCCATGGCTGCTACCTTCCTAATCCTAGACCTTTCCCATCCTGCGTCTCGGAAACCTTCGATGTATTAGAGTGACTAGCATTTTTTTCTAAGAAAGGAGTTCATAATATGAAGACCAGATGACAGCTGCGAGCACTGAATGCTGTTGCTGCTATCTTACCAGCACATAGCACACAGATGCAGTAGGAGCGGTGACTAATGTGTCGTGAATCGGATCACTGTATCGATTCAGTAACGTGAACGGAATGAAATGAATCGATTCAGTAAAATGAATCGAATGTCCCATCACTAATACAATTAATCGTATTTAATAATGTCGTCGAACTTAGATTTTATTTTACTAGTGACCAGACTCTTAAGTGAGCATAAACTCAGTACTATATTTAAACGATCTGGTGCATTTAACATTCCTTAATTATCCCGATAAGACTTGTGTCGAACCCAGGACGGTTCTAGGAAGGACAGTGTTTTCTTTTGCCATCTTCAATAGTGAACGGGACTAAATTCACGGAACTTACTCTTTTTCCTTTGATGTTGTGTGAAATGTTAAAATGAGATACCTTCTTTTCTACATCATTATTCGGACAATGTTCTCACATTTAACTTTAATAAGGTGACATTTATTTTACGTGATTGATACATCACAAGTTTAATTTTGAGTTCAATTTAATCCATCAGTAATGACTGTGTACTTCAAATTATTCAGTGAACTCCCATTGTGAAGACAGTTTCTAACCGCTTGTGACTAGTTAGAGATTGCTACTAACAATAATCTTATTTGTGCAGATCAATTGCTTTGAATCCATTTCATAATCCAGTGCAGTGTTACAACCAAGACCACGAGTGCTCCAGATCATCCAGACCTCCTAGATATTCTAGACCTTCTAGATATTTGAGACTGGATTGGCAGATGGTGGCACCATGAACAAACATTGCGATCCTGCAATGTACCAGGACCAGTTCAATCCCAGGAGAAGTACTCATTGTAACTGCTGTGCTGAGGTGATGTTAAATTCTGACTTTATTTTATGAATAAACTTTGAACAAAACTTAACATTCCATTATACTTACTTTACTTCCCTCTCCTCTGTAAAAAGTCAGATAAAGACCACACACCTCTGTGTCGAGTCTCGTGTTCAGCTAGCCATCGAAATAAACTTTTATGGTTACAGTACGAAGTAGCTGTCATTTTGTGAGATATCATCCTATTTCTTGAAAAAGCTGGATCAAGGATTTAGCATTGATAAGAGTGAAATTTCTGGACAACTGACACAGGAAATTATGTCTTGTAGGAATGGATAATGAGGGATTTTTAAAACATGACTTGATTAGGATGCTCGTGGGACCACATAATTTGAACAAATAACCCAAGAAAAAGCTTACGGGAATCGATACTCAAGATTCCACTGTATTCTGAGTTTCAGATGTTCCAGAAATTTATTTGACAAAAAGAAGGAATGAAACAAATACAGTACTCTATATATTCCATAACTATTATATACAGTATGAAGGGATTACATTTGAAGAGTTGTCACGTGTTACACAGCATGACTTTAATTCTTCCTACGAATGGACTGAAACTGGTTCTCATTTTCAGGGAGCTTTTTGCGAAACTGCTCCCAGGGATGCACTTCTTCTTCTGCCTTTATTTCTTTCAGCCAGCCTCGGTACTTGTAACTGAAGTTGCGAAATTCTTTGCTGAAGGTTTTACTTCGTACGTATTCAGGTACATCTAAGTCTTGATTCTAAAAATAAAGAAAATACTGCATGAATTTTTTCAAAAGAAAAAGTAATGTCTAAAAGTGCAGTTGTTCAAGAGATTAGATTACTGTGAAGAAAAGATCATTAAAAACAGTACTGTACATGTAACTTATCACAATAAATCTATCTTATTTTCATCATCATCATCATCATCATCAAGTTTCCACTCCAGTTTCCCGGGTGTGGTATCTAACAAGCATTTTTATAAGCTATTTTGAAAATCAAGTAAAATGTCGAGCCCTTTATTACTACAAGTGGGATTCTAGTCATAATACATGCTAATGGATAGTCCTTATCTTAGACCATAAATTGAGATATCAGCCTATTATTATTAGCTTAAGGCAACACTCCGAAAATAAAAATTGATATTTTGGTCATTTTGGCAATTTTTTTTAAATTACTGAAATTGAAAGGATTGAGATTCTTATTTCTTGTCACAAAGTTATTTCGTAGAGTTCAAACAATTTATCACTTTAATAATGCTTTGTTCACCAGTCTGCACACAGCAGAAATGGGTGACATCTGCTGAACTGCTTTGTTAGGTAATGATGACATTGTCATGTTTCCATTCAATCAAATATGCCTGTTCTTTGCAATTATGCATCCATGGGATGGGCCAAATGCCCCCCCCCCCCGCTTCTCTCGATACGTTTATACTGACTCGAGCTGTAAGATCTACCATATTTCTGAATGAATTTATAAAACCTGTTTACGAACTAATATTTCAGTACTCGACTGTCATTGAGCAACATTTTATGCTTGTATTGGTATTCCTGATGGTACTACAATAGTGCTGGCAACTATAAGTTTTGTTATTCTTGTAGGTTTAATCTTTTTGTGGGCTCTGTGGTGCTAGCCAGTCTGTTTACTTTTGTGAAGTACTTGCACAAGTAACGTCTTGTGGTTGCGTATCAGGATACTGTTATCACTGAAAGACTGTGTGTTGGAATATTTGGTAGTTTGTATTCAAGGGAATAAACAATATGCGTAAACATAAATCAGCCTTAGCTAAGCGACGAATTGCTGGACTTTTGATAGGAAAGAGGTGGGGATCAGCTATTACCGGACAGGAGTCTCCATTGAAGAAATCATTCTCATCAGGAAAGTGTCACATCAACTTCAAGCCCTATAAGTCCTGCAACTATACCCAACAATCATGACATGACATGACATGACATGATATGATATGACAGACACTACAATCCCAATAACTACGACTCAGGAAAGGTAGCATTGTGAAAAACAAAATGCAGATGAATAATTTATCGTTCTTTGGAGAAGAAGAAGAGACAAGCTTCCAGAGTTACCACTATTCTTACAGAAGCTGCTAAGAAAGGAAGGGAAGGAAAAACATATGGTTCTGGTGACTTTTAGGTAATGAATCAGGAAGAAAACATCACTTGAACTTTGCTTTAATTTTCCTGCCAATTGTAATTTTTACACTTAAATCCGATTTTTCTCCCATAATATTCAGCCAATTGTAAAAAAAAATTGTATGGTATATGTATCACAGCTATATTAAGAAACCTGCGAATGGAATTTTCAATTGCAAAATTTCTTCAAGTAGTAGAGATTTTTAAGTCCAAAATTTAAGAATGTAAAGATTACAGAAACTTTAGTACGGTATATATCTCCTTATATAAATTATGTACAGAAAAATCGATATGTAGTGCTTTTAAAAGATGTATTATCTATCTAATTACAAATTTACATTAACATGTTAATTAAATTTCATGAAAAAAATTGAATTAAAAATTTCAAAAAATTTCCAAATTTGTGTGTGGAAAAACTGTTAATAGTATATGAATGAAATTTTCATGATATCTCTACTTTTATGTAGGTGACATTCCCACAAAGTTTCGTGAGAATCCATTGATAAGGTAAAAATCTCTTTTTCTCTTTGGAGTGTCGCCTGAGTCACTACACTCATATTACATAAATACATTAAACATAATCCTAATGCCTAGATAGGTACAAAAACACTGAGAAAATCAACAATTCAAAAGAGAATTTCATAAAACAATGTCCAGATTGTACAGTCACTGTATGGCCTGCACTGAAGCTGTCATAAATCCTTCCACAGATCCACCGAATGGCCTTCTTTCACACTCGGTGACAATGTGATGGACTGTCTGCTCCACCTAACCACAACTGAAGCTAGGGGAGGATCACAAGCCCCTTTGTGAAGTGATGAAGCACATCGTCCATGGTTGGTTCAAACCCTGTTGATAGAAACCCAAATTCTCCATGGCAGGTCAACACCAGGAGGGGATGGTGTACATTAACACACTGCGGACCGGCCCCGAGAAAACTCGTGCATGCCTAGCCGAACGTTGCGGACCGGTCCCGAGTTATCTCGTGTTAGCAGCAGACTGAAGTTTAGTGCTATCTTTTGATATATAGCGGAACTATTTGGAGGTCAAGGGTGCTAGAACTCTTATGTATGGTTCTACACAATCGATAGTCGCAGTTCTTTTTGATTATTCTTCATATCATAGCTTTTCTTTGCATTTCCTGACAACATGTTTACAAAGTTTGAAGAGCCATGCAAGATGGCAGCGCTCAGGGATCGCACGTGTTTAGACAGGGATGAAATTATTCGCGTATTATGTGCTGATACAGGCTCAGAATGTTGAAGTGATGCTGAATATTTAGAGTTCGATGATGAAATACATTCTAATGGAAATGTTTCAAGTGATGACGAGTAGATATCCTTATCTTCAAGGTGTGGAACTCACGTGGTGCAGGACGAGTCTCATAATTGTGTTAGGGTGTAAATATTCTAAATATTGTAAATAATATAGTGTTTTCTGACAACTAGGTTATGGACAACAGTAAACCAAGGCTAGAGGATTTTGAACGTGCTCCTGATATAAAGGTATGGCCTAATGAACCTGGAAACGTAGGACAAGTATCAGTACTTATGTTTGTGAGGACTTTTTCATTATGTAGCTGAGCAGACAAACTTATACTATGAGCAGAATTCACATTCTCGTAACGTATCCCGTAAAACCCAAAGTGGACTAATGTCCCTAGGAGGGAAATTAAAAAATTGTTTTGTGTATATTGATAGGGCAGGTTAAGAAACCGTATCTGAAAGATTACTGGCCAACCGATCCCCTAATAGAAAAACCATATATTTCGGAAAACTATGAGCCGAAATAGATTTTAGCAAATACTTACCTAACTGCATCTCAACTACTAATCAGGAATGCCGCCAGAATAAAACACAGTAGTCCTTCAAAGGCTAGTGAAGTTTTGGCAGTTTATTTGAATGCATGCACTCCAGTTTGGAGGTAGTTAGAAAGTGGCCGGGAACAGGGCTGTGCATGGGGTGAAGGGCACCCGGTCCGCAATGTGTTAAATAAAGGCTGTCTTGCCACTCATGAGAAACTTTGCTGCACCAACACCTTCGTCATTAATTTGCAGCACTGAAGTTGCTTGAAAACTCTTTTCAAGCTGTTTGAATCGGTGGTGACTAGATTTCAAATACTGAAATCCACCAGTTATATAACTGTGGATATGGAGAGACTAGTTCATTGTTATTTTTGAGTATTTTTGGACTTCATTCTCCTTAGCCCAGGAGGTTCGATGTAATTGAATACAGGCAGCCAGAAAAGTAGGGTGGATTTAACTGTTCTAGTGATCTGTTTTGCTGGTGCTTGGAATCAGACACCATTTTCTAAAATACACACTCAAAATGGTCTGGTCAGCATTTATTTTTCTCTCTATCTAGTCCAATGAGGTGTGTTGAGCTAGATCATCAAACTGGCAAGGGAAGGTAGCTCTTATGTCTGCAATGTACAACTTGAACAACAATGGTATGAGCACAGATCCTTCAGGGAACCCATTATTGAGAACTTTCAGTTTGCTATACTTACTATCCATTACTACCTGAAGCTTCCTATTTGACAACATATTGTTTACCAACTGTGTCAATAACTTGCATCATGTCAGTTTAAAGAACTTATACACAACTCTATCCCTCCACACTGTATTATATGCTGCTGAGAGGTCTATGAACACAGGTCCACTCTTCAACTGTTTCTTGAAGCCTGACTTGAAGTAGGTTGTCAATACTAAAACTTGGTCTTCATAACTTGGATGTGGTCTGAAACCTGCCTGTTCAACTGGAAGGGTGTTAAAAATTTGAGGACTGATCAAAGTATAAAGGAGTCATTTCAGTAGTTTATAACAAACACTCAATAGGACAATTGGCCAATAACTTTCAGGGTGATCGGCAGGCTTCCCTGGTTTAAGGAAGTCTATAATCTTAATACACTTGAACTCTGGTGGAAGTTTTCTGGTAAGTACAATGTTAGAAAAGAACTACAACAGCCACAGCCAGTTCCTTGCATTCTTTCCGCAGTGTGTACGGAATCAAGGAAGATGACCACTAAGTGGTCGAATTCCATCCACACCAGGAGCCTTTCCATTTCTCATCCCCTTCAGGGCAACAAGAGCAGAATCTTCAGTGAAAGATGTCAAAGTGCAGTGTGTCTGCATAAAGAAAAGTCTTGTCTTAGTAACCTCATATGGTGCACATCACGTTTTACTTTTGACAAATGAGCAATAAGGCTGCCAATTTGCTTAAGCATACTTGCCAACCTTTCCGATTTACCCGGAAACTTTCCGATTTTAAACCCGTCTTCCGATTTTCTGATTTATTTTCACTTCTTCGTATATTCGACCAATATAACTTCTAGTATGGCCAATACTCTTCCCCTAGGATAAATTCTTACGTGCTTGTTCAATTTACAAAACCTCATTTTCAAGCGTATTTATTTGATGCTTTATTTCATAAGCGTTTTGTCCGGCGCCTTCGTGTATCGTGTTTCCCACTCACTACAGCAGTGTGTGCACTTTATACAGCTGGGGATTCAGGGCAGCAATCGTCCTGCAAGCAAGACAGGCTGGCGCACGTTAGCGACTCAGTTAATCGGGATGAAAGAATGAGTTTGTTATTGTTGTTCGCGCGCTGTTAACATCATTTCTATGCGTAGTTTCATTGGAGTTGTAGGCCACTTGTTTTTTCTTGCATTTCTATGCTTTCCCCCACAGCCCAAGTCGTATGTTAATAATGTATGGGACATATTGAATTGTTTTGTATGTGGTAGTTTCGCGTATTTAAGTGCATAATTTTAATGAATTGAATGTTTTTAAAGGGGTTGTGTCGGTGACACTTTCAGGTACTTTATTTTCTCGTTATGGCCAAAAAATATAACAAACGTTATCTCCAAGTGTTCAGAGATACCTATAAATTTCTGTTCATTTTACCGTCTGATAAAGAAACTACCGTATTCTCTCGCGTAATTAACGCCCTTGCATAATTTATGGATCTCAATATTTTTGGGTCCAAAGTGGAGAAAAAGAAATGTTCACGTATTTGACGCACCCACAACTTCGAACATCCATCACGCAGCTCCGGATGCGTTTTGAAATATAGATGTCAACTACTCAAGTAGCAGGCTTCCTATTGCGAAAGCAGACATTCCAAATTCAGGGCAACGTGCTGTTATTAGCCGGTAGGTAATTCCACTGCACTAGTTTTACGAGTGTTTCGGGTACAGACATTCTGTGATCTCAAAATTGTTTGTCAGTCCACAGTATTCGAGTAATACTGCATCATACTAACTCGCAGAAACATAAGGGAATAGGGCAGCGGGCAGCAAGTATTCAATGCCCAAATGAAACTTGCGCCACCGTGGTAACAGAAGTGCACTTCAAGCAGCCAACAAGTCTCGCAAAGCATTTTGCGGACCAAAAAGCAGTGAGTTTCTGCAAGTAGAGGAGGTTCTGCTTAAATATATGATTTTGTTATGCAACGTTGGATAAGCCATTTCTCATGAAATGCAGTATTTTAAAGAATGTGAAATAACCGCTGCAAATGGAATCAGTGTCTCGGATTTGAAGATTAGCCCAGGCTTGATTAATTTTATGAAGAGAAATGGACTTCATCATGCCAAAAAATGACGAATGATTTAAACCATTTTCATCACTTTGTGATTGAGAAGCGTAAAGTGAAGGAATATTTGATCTCCCTTATAGGACGCTAATCAGTTTCCATATGCCATAAAGTTGAACAATCGATAAGAAAGGAACATACAGTGTTATCGTACGCGCTACCGGAAGCAAAAAACAACGATGTATTACAATGCTTGTTGTAACAGCTGACGTCAGAAAGCTTGCACTTTACACTGTTCTGAAACAAAAAACAATGTCTAAAGCAAAACTTCCTCGAGTGATCCACGTTCGTATTCAAGAAGAAGGGAGGATGGACAGGTCACTCATACGAGATTGGATACGAAGGGTTTGGGGTAATGTAGCAGGGTCCTCCCTCCTTCCTGCTCCTAGTCCCTTCCTATCACACCACTGCCATAAGACCTATCTGTGTCGGTGCGACGTAAAGCAGATTGTAAAAAAAAAAAAAAAAAAAAAAAAATCAATGAAATTACTTACACAACAATTTGCTTATACATATGGCTAATTAAAGCTTTGAAGTAAAGAGTGTTTGCTGCACATAATTATACACACACAAGTTATTTACATTATTTACACCTCACCCGCACATCTTTCAGTCTGATTTAACAGCTTAAGTTGTGGCTTGGCATTGTTTTCTTCAGAAAGTTAATAGAATATGTGTCTGGATAATAATGTATGCTTCAAAACTTTTGGTCTTCAAAATAGAAATGGCTTCCAGTGTCCATTGGGCATCGATAACCTGAATAATGTCCTGTTCTTCTTAATCAGATTAAAAATTTGTTCACACTCTGCATTACTATGTGATCTGGTTAGAACAGACAGCATCAGTCTAGAGATCCTGTCATATTTATGATGTCTATCAGCTCCACAGATATTCAACAACTGTGCCCATTTTGAATCATTAGAAGCTTGGTTACTTACAACACTAGATAAGTCATCTATTTGAAGAGCCGCAAACTGGCTTTGGAGTTCATTCACAGCGTCATCTCTTGTTTCATTTTCTTTTTTACACAAAATAACAGGGAACTTCTCCAAAAAGAAATTAAAAAAAAGAAAACTGTGCTGCTTCAATGGCATCAACTTTAGCAATCTGTGCATGCCTTTATGTATCAGTTTAAAAGAGAACTTGTTAATCATGTAGTCGCAGACTGCACAAAAATAGTTTCTGACTGACGAGAAAAAACTATTTGTCTTCATCTTGTAGAGTCTTAACCAAGTTGGAGGTTTGAATGCCAATAACCAATTCTTCATCATCCTTTTGTTCGCCTCCGTAGCGTAACGGTTAGTGTTATTAGCTGCCATCCTCGGAGGTCCAGGTTCGATTCCCAGTACTGCCAGAAATTTAAGACTGGCGGGAGGGCTGGCATGTGGTTGAAATGGTACATGCAGCTCACCTTCATTGGGGGTGTGCCTGAAAACAGCTGCACCACCTCGGGATGACGACAAGAGTTTATTTATCATCCTTCTGAACTGAGTGATACCGGACATCACATTAAGCAATGCAGACTGTTTAACTACACTTGGCTTGACAAACTTGAAGAGAATTTGTTTCAATAGATCAATCATTAATTCAAACAGTACATGGGTATGCGGGGAAGCACTCTGAAGGACTCTATTGATCTTATCGAATGATGGGATAGTCACGTGCAAAAAAAATAAAATACAAAATGCCTTGTTTAGGTCAAAGGAAAGAAACAAAAACAGCTTTTCACTACAAGATATAGTGGGATTCATGTTTCTGAGAACAGGTGATTCATGTATGGAAGAACATATCTTTATTTTGGCAGAAGATGAGGAGAAGGAGGTAGAGGAAGAATCACAACCTCTCTTCATTTGTTTGTCATCAGATCTAATGTGTCCTGCTTTGGGAATAGTAAAAAAGGGTAAATTGGCAGAAATATTTAGAGCAAACACTACCACCTCACCCTTAAGAAATGAAAGAAGTGGAACCCACTGATCTAATAATCTGTCTAAAAACCTGGCTAGGGATAACCATCTTGTGCACAAGTGCTTCAACAACTTCTTTGTTTCTTTACCATGCATACTTTGAAATTTCTGAAGACGTTCGTTTAGTTTGAAACTCTTCTCCAAGTAATAGAAAATATTAACAAGAATCCCATCAATTCTGACTGGTTAAGTTGCGGCAGATTTTTTAGCAATTAAGTTAGTTAGATGGCAGCTGCAACCAATGCCAAAAATATCCCGATGAACTTTCAAAACTGCTAGACCTCCATTTTTCTGTCTGATCATAACAGGAGCATTGTCTGAACAGACTGCCAGACGGTCCTTAAATAGCACATAATTCCAACTTTGACAATAGCAGCTTTCCTATGTTGTGCCCTGTCTAATCCCCTTCCAATCCTGGCACCGATAGAACAGTATTTATAACACTTTCTCGAGCAGCATCATAAAAATTAACCACTATGGGATACAACCTGGAATTGGTACCATTGGTTTCATCTGTCGACAAAGAAAATGAGCTATTGTGTAAACAAGTAATAATGTTTTGTGTTGCAGTACACGCCATATAGTTCAGAACACACGTAGTTTTTTTTGTGACCACAACTTTTTTGGGGGGGATTTTCGACGTGGGAAATATCGTTCTGAACAAAGCTCCTACATGATCAGCTGCACTCAATGGAATATTGTGTTCCACTAAAAGAGAAGTAAACACTTGGCCTTGATTACATCGTAAATATTATCTTCAGCTTTGGCAAAATAACTGTTTAATTTATTTTTCTCCCTTAGATTTCAAATTACCAAAATGTTTAACACACTTTACAAAATGCAAACTTGTCTCCTTTTCTGATTTCGGTAAACATGGGAAACCCAAAGAAGAGATTTCCCTAAACACCTGATGATAATGTTTTTTGTAGATTTACAAATGAATAACGATAAACAACCCGATCATAAGAATAAATAAGCAATGAACACAATTCATTTTACTCCACAACTGCATAACCTCAGCTTTGCAACATGTGGTAATAAATATGAAACAAATTAAGCTATGAACATAATTCACATGTTATTCCATAACTACAACATGACCAACGCTTTGCAATTTGTAGTTAAGAACAAAAGAAGTATTTTTTATACAGGACAGTAGATGTTATTGAACGAATCAGTGCATTAAAGAAGAAGCGTCAGTCCCTTTCAACGCAAAAAAGCGATATTGATCGATTAGGATTCAGGACGCATCTTGTATTCCCAGTCAAAGAATGTAACGACCAAATGAATATAAATCAGAGTGATGTATCGAATATTCACTGATCAGTGGCCTGCAGAAACCTGTTCTGGTGCAAATTTAAAAAAGAAGATCTTGGCATGTAAAATGGTAAAATATTATTCATCCTGTAAAACATACGGCCTTCCTGTAAATAAAAAAAAAAAAAAAAAACATAAAGGCAGGCAGATATGCACACATGTTGTCACTTATGGCAGGGCTTCCAACTGGTCTATTCCACAGGATAATCTAACCTGTGGGAGGGGACGGTATAATAACACCCATGGTATCCCCTGCCTGGCGTAAAAGGCGACTAAAAGGGGCTCCAGGGACTCTTAACTTGGGAGCGTAGGTTGGTGACCACGAGGCCCTCAGCTGAGTCCTGGCATTGCTTCCACTTACTTGTGCCAGGCTCTTCACTTTTATCCATCTTATCCGACTTCCCTTGGCCAACTTTTATCTTTTCCGACCCCGATGGTATTAGAGCACTTGAGGCGTAGGGAGTCTTTCACTTTCATGCCCTTCGACGCCCTTGTGTCTTTCTTTGGCCAATATCTTCATTTTTTGAAGTATCGGACCGCTTCTATTTTTTCTCTTTGATTAGTGTTATATAGAGGATAGTTGCCAAGTTGTACTTCCTCTTAACACATTGGAGACGCCACTTGTAGAAACTACGGGCACACTACTTCATTGCTGCTGATGGACTTGGAGAATCTATGGGCACGATTTCACTGTAGCTAAAAATTGTAGCTGCTGTTTCAGCGAGCTGTGACTTCACTAGAATACTGTTGAATGCTTCTATACACATAAAATACTGTATACTAGTTATGAGCGTAAGTCGAGAGCTCTTCTTTCAAGGCATTGATAACACAGCCACGTTCCTACATAACCTAGGCTGCGTTGACTCTCAGCTGTGAAATGGGCGGGAAAGTACGTACTGTACATGTGAACAGAAAGAGTGTGTGTTAGAGAGGCAGGCTTGTTTGTGTAATTCTTGTGAATATTTAGCATGTCTAATTCAAGTGTATGAAATTTCGACAATGAATCCATAATGGATGTTCTTATGGAAGACACGACTTCTGAAAATGAGGATGAGGATAACAATTACACACTAAGTAAACATAATGATTCTGGGGCTTCAGGCAAGTAAATGTAGAAAATGAACTAATTTCAAATTGGTGTGAAATGTAACGTAGTTTTATACTGCTTCCTTGAAGTGGGTTCTTACTGCTTCCTAAAAATGTGGGTGTTTCCCGTGTACCTGCAGCAACTCGATGCAACCCCGTCGTCAAACAACGAACAGTGGGAATGCAAATTGCCGGTTGTAAACAAGGATATGAACATTAAAACAAGAATAATAGTTAACACCACCTTTCCAATACTTATCTTTCCTTATATTTAGGAAATAAACATTACAACAGGCGTTGTAAGATGGGACAAATTTCGCTTAACAGTCGTAAGCATCATCAGCCGAAAATAAATCTTAGCCTAAAGTTAGGTCAGGGCCTTGAACCTAGTGTCCTTAACATATATGGCACCCTAAGAATCAACATTTATATTTAGAAAATGAAAATAGGCTTAAAACTAGTGTGAAAAAACATAGAATGTTACAACATGGCTAAGAGAAAAAACACAATCGAGCTGAGACAGAGGATAAGAACAGAAAGTACAATACAGAGCTGGTAGGGAAATAATTAAAATCATTAGGATATCATAAACATTCTGATTGACTGACTGGTAACAATGATATCCTAATGATTTTAGTTATTTCACTACCAGCTCTGTAGTGTACTTTCTGTTCTTATCCTCTGTCTCAACTCGATTGTGTTTTTTTTCTCTTAGCCATGTTGTAACATTCTATGTTTTTTCACACTAGTTTTAAGCCTATTTTCATTTTCTAAATATAAATGTTGATTCTTAGGGTGCCATATATGTTAAGGACACTAGGTTCAGGGCCCTGACCTAACTTTAGGCTAAGATTTATTTTCGGCTGATGATGCTTACGACTGTTAAGCGAAACATGTCCCATCTTACAACGCCTGTTGTAATGTTTATTTCCTAAATATAAGGAAAGATAAGTATTGGAAAGGTGGTGTTAACTATTATTCTTGTTTTAATGTTATATCTGATGTCCAATACGGTCTACAATGAGTTTTATTACTTGTAATGTAAACAAGGATACCGGTGTCAATTAACCAATTAGGTTAGAATCTGTGTTTGTGTGTTTCAGTAGATATGCCCACAAAGTTAGATTTCGAAATATTAACCGAACTGGCATCCATAGCTGCGTCAGATATTTTTTCATTTGTAAAACTTATTATATTCATAAATTTATATTTAAAAAGTGCTGCACTATTATAATAATTAAAACTCATTTTTGTGTAGAAGAAAGTGTGATCTTTCTATGTAATCCAAAAGTTGTTATAATCATGGCTTACCCTAGTATTGAAAAATTTTCAAAAACCATTAAAAATCCTGCAATTCCTGGTTGGTGGCACATTCAAATATGGTCGTCTCCAATGTGTTAAAAAAAATAATCACCACCACCACCATACAAAACGTTCCTCCGTGACTGCTTCTAGGTCTCCAAATAAAAGTTTACTACCGAGCGAGTTAGCCATTCAGTTAGGGTCGTGCAGCCGTGAGCTTGCTTTGGGAAATAGCCCCACTGTTGACAGCCCTAAAGATGGATTTCCGTAGTTTTCCATTTTCACACCTGGCACATGCTAGCACTGTACCTTAAGGCCATGGCCACTACCTTCCCAATCCTAGGCCTTTCCCATCCTTCCATCACTGAAAACCTTTGATGTAGGTATTAGTGCGACAAGACAAAAAACCCTGTTATTTTCTAACCCTAATTCATTCACAGTACTCCTAACTTCAGGACTACTTGATATTTTCAGCTCTTATATACAGGGTTATTCACCTAAAATATAACACCGAAATAACTTACAATACATTGAAGATATTGATATTCTTAAATGATAATAAGGGGCTCGTGAAGCATTCAATCAATACTGATCTGCACTTAGGCCAGTCGGCCAGGTGGCAGATTCCCCATCTGTTGTTTTCCTAGCCTTTTCTTCAATGATTTCAATGACATTAGAAATTTATTGAACATCGCCCTTGGTAAGTTATTCCAAACACTAACTCCCCTTCCTTTATAAATGAATATTTGCCCCAATTTGTCCTCATGTATTCCAACTTTATCTTCATATTGTGATGTTTCCTATTTTTAAAGACGCCACTCAAACTTATTTGTCTACTAATGTCTTTCCATGCCATTTCTCCACTGACAGCTTGGAACATACCACTCATGAGAGTGATGATTTGTAACATACCACTCATTACATGTTATAATTCTCATGTTTTGGTCCATATTGAAATGTACAATGAAGTCAAATAAATATTAAAATTTATCCATTCCACCTATTCAAAACAGAGGTGCTACATTGTTTCCTGGGATTATTAATAACAAAAATATGAAACCAATTTTTTAAAAATGACACTGCAGTGATTTCTGACATTAGTTTATACCATTACAACTTCAGGAATGTACATAATCCATACATTAGACAATTACTTTTTGAAATAACAATACTACTTGCATTTCTATTGGCTGAGAGAGGGCACTGGTCTTCCCATATCAGATGGCATTCACTGGAGTGACCTGTTTCCTTGCGATCCCAGCCACACAACTGGTGCTCTACAGTATGTACACATAAGCATGGCTCGTAAGTATAATGAGATGTATCCGTTAGGTTTGAAACATGTTTATGATGGGAAAATAAAGACAGGATAGGGAGGTTTATGTTTTTAAATGAAATAACATAATAGTGTTGATTACAAAAGAACATAACTAAAGCTTTATTGTATCTGTTTTGATAATACAGTACATGCGAATTGAAAAGTGAAAATAACAAGCAAAACAGAACAGTTCCTTTTGGAAAAGCAAGTTAATCTTCACTGGTAACGATGGAAGTGGACTGGACATGGAAACATAATACAGTATCATCTGTTTAATTGTTGTGACACTAACAAGAGTTTTCCATTCAGAGATGACTTTTTCTCTTTTTGTGATAAACCCACTAAGATGATTCTCTGCTAGTGGTCAATTGTGGCTGACTATAGGTGAAATTATCACAAAAACAATGGATATAAATGAATGAGAAGATATTTGAAAAGGAGCTCCTCACACCGCCGAATGAGTTGCTCGTGCAGTTAGGGTTGCGCAGCTGTGAGCTTGCATTCGGGTGATGAACTGTACCATTGGCAGCCCTGAAGATGGTTTTCTGTGGTTCCCATGTTTACACCAGGAAAATGCTGGGGCTGTACCTTAATTGAGGCCACGGCTGCTACCTTCACAATCCTAGCCCTTTCCCAGCCTTCCATCACCAAAAATCTTTGATGTGTTAGTGCGATGTTAAAACCAGTAGCAAAAATAAAAGAGAGAAAAGTAGATCCTCATACTGGTTTATTTTATTATGAGCTTGAAATGTTGACCATCAACACCTACGCACATTTGCAGTCTTTTCTCGAGAGATGATTGTTACAGACCAAAGAATTTCCCTCAATGTTGCAGCACACATTGAGATGATACCAGGCAACATCATTACTTTACTTCTTTTAGAAACATAAATCTCCCTGCCCAGTTCCCAGTTTTTATTTTTGCTATCAAAAACATGATGAAAACCTAATGTAGAATGAATAGAAGAACTAGTGTTCTCATTCTTTGCGTTTACGTGTGCCACCACTGCATAGTGCCAGTGTATGCAGCTAATCATCCCATTGTCAGCTGTTCTTGTATTTAACCTAACACAATATTGCACTGTACTCTACACCCTTAAATATAAGGGATTCCATCGTATGGTAAGTCCTAGGTATGCAGACGTGCCAACTTTCAAAAGTAAAAATCAGGAGATTTTTATGCGGCATATCCCGACATATTATGACACATAATTGATTATGTAACTTTGAAGAATATTTAACACACTGTACTACACAACTACATAATTTCTATTATTTATTTACTTATTTATTTATTCATTTATTCAGAAATACTGCAATCTTTAGAACATATGACTCTTCATTGTAACAGCCTCAGGCCTCTTCATAAATATCTGAACTAGATTTATGCTCAAAGCATTGGGAATGAGTTTGAAGGTTAAAAGCTTTTCCAGAAGCTCAATCTGAATTGAGTTTTTGTCCTTTTGTAAATATGCTAACAATACTCACAGTTGCCATTGCTATGTGGAAATGATAAAATAAAAAAGCATTATGTTAGAGATTCTGACATATTTAAGAACACAACAAGCTGAATTCAACTGCCTTGCCGATGCCCACTGAACATCAATTCTCTCCAGCTATTCAGAGAATGAGACAAAACCTGGAACTTTCAAGAAATACAAGAATAAAAATTCTGCTCTCAAGAGATAAGTCTCTGCGATCAGGAGAGAGGGAGGACGGACCAAAAATCGGGAGGGTTAGTACGTCTGGGAATACAAAGCTGGAATAGGTAGATAATTTCAAGTACTTAGGATGTGTATTCTTCCACAATGGTAGTATAGTAAGGAAGAAGACTGATGGTGCAACAAAGCTAATATAGTGAGTTCACAGTTGCAAGTAGTATCCTGTAAAAAGAAAGTCAGCTCCCGTACAAAAATATCGTTACACCGGTCTGTTTTCAGATCAACTTTGCTTTACGGGAGTGAAAGCTGAATGGACTCAGGATATCTTATTCAGTTAGAAGTAACAGACATGAAAATAGCGAGAATGATCGCCACCACAAAAGGTGGGAACAATGGCAGGAGGGTACTCAAAATGAGAAGATACAGACCAAGTTAGGAATGAATTTGACTAATGAACCTGTACACATAAACTGGTTTTTTAATTTAAGGTTTTCTAATTCATTTATCATGATCACTGTCATTTCACTTCACGATTTAAAATTTGTTTGTGTATTATGTAATTATTATTCTGCTACTGAAGATGGCCTTGAGATTAGGCTGGAACATGTATAGACTTTGTTTCATTTAACAGATGACTTGATTTGTATTGATAAGAAGGATTTTATAAATATTTTCATTTGTAAAGTGATAACCGTTAATATGGAATTGAGATTTATAACCTGCAACAGAATAGAAGAAGATATTCCGTTTAAAAAAAAAGTTTTTAGTTCTTAAGAACAGTATATTATGAGAACAGGTTCTGTTTTAACAGTACTGGTGTCCAGGATAACCAAAAGCCGGGTGTGGCACTGTTTGATCAGCTGAATTTGGTGTCGCAACAGTTTAACCAATTATACAAATCTTATAAAAATTTGGAGAACAAACTCGTCCTTGAGACTATGAGGTAGCAAGATGAACATCAGATCACTGACCATGCTTGGTGTTTAAAGGGGCCCAACAACTAGGTCATCGGCTCCCATCAGATCACTTCCTCATCTCTACATGCTAGTGTGATATTTATCTGCCTATTGGCTCTCTGTTAGAAGTATACTTCTTGCCCATTAGTAAGTGGATGTACCTCTTGATCCAGATCATCACAACAGGCTACCCTTTACCTTACTGCCCTGTCCATTCACCATGCCTCGCCTTAGGAAAATACCCCTACAAACTACTGAGTCCACTAGATAGCTTTGTTGTTTATTTTCTTAATTTACTATAATATCTGAAGCTGTCATCTCTTTTCAGTTTCGACTCAGTTAATTTATAACTGATAGGTTCTTCAGTCTGCCGAAACTAATTTTGATTAATAAATTTATAAACTATCTGAAAAAAAAAAAAAAAAAAAGACATATGGTAACAGTATTATACTTGAAAAAGAAAAGACTTAATTATTTGTTAATCTGGAAAACACATTTCAAGGAACTTGTTTACTTCAAATTAAAAAAATGCATGCAACAGGTTACACACAGAACAGAATTAAAAGAAAATACTCACCATCAGGTATCCATTACTTTTGGAAATTTGCAAGCACGTTTCTGAGCTTGAAACTCTCTCTGAAGAGGAATCAACATTTCAAGTAAAGAAATCCAATTGTTTTGGCAGGCTAAAAATTGGCTTAATGCTGAGTATTTTATTGTATCCTGATCTAAAACTCAGAATGAAACATAACTGCATAATTATTATTTAACAAACACTTATAACTCTCACTGCTTGCTCACGTACAAGGAAGATTACTGACAGTATATTCGTCTTTTAAACTGGATAGATACACGGTTGAATGTACTTCGTGCCTACATCTTGTCTACTAACTTGATGTAAACACATGTTTGGCAATCGTCCATATCGCTCACACTGCTAACCGGTGGTTGATGCACTAGCCACCACGGATAAGAGAGGGAGTGATGACACTATTTCCTTCCACTCGTTATGCTCAAGGGATAGATCACATTGTATTTACGAGACATGCTTGTACATACATACTGTAAAGCACCAGTTATATGGCTGCGATTACAACAAGGAAACAGCTTGCCCCAGCGAAAATCATCTGATATGGCAAGACCAGTGCCAGCTCTCAGCCACTAAAACTGCAAGTTGAAGTATTATTGATACTCAAAAAGCAATTGTCCGATGTATGAACTAATTACAATTCTGATAGTATCCCAAATTACAACAATTCCATTAAAAAATGTTGGTGTCAACTTCTCCGTTGTTAATAATCCCACAATAAAACATAGTAACAATGTTTTATAGGCCGAAACAATACTGGCACCTTCAATGGACTGTAAGTTACTTTGGTGCAACACCTTACGGGAATAATCCTTAACAGTACAGATAAATTTAAAAGATTAATGTTCTAACTAATTCAATTGTTAAAAATTTTAACAACTGTATGTTTTGGTCTGGACCTTCCCAAATTTTTGTACTAAATTTTTCAACTTCATTTACCTTGTTTTTGAGTATTTCCCAGCAGCTGGTATTGAGATTCTCAAGGTAACTCAGAAACTGGGCATTCGGCTTGATCTGTTCTTCCTTAGAAATATACATAATCTTCAAAATGTAGTGGAAATCATGTCGGATACAAGCTTGATGTAACATAGCTCCTAATATCTCAGTATTCATTCTGAAACATTTTTGAAATGAAAATAAAGATTAGAAAGGGGTTTATGAAAAGGGAACTCAACAGATTTGGTGAAAATAATTATTTTGTCCACTGAATAGCTTACCTATCGAGAGCAAATAAATGAAAAGTATGAGAACATAAATTCACATGCACAAATATTTGACAATGAAGTTAAGATTCTATTAGTAAAAGAATAATTTTGGAGACATGTTGGTGTCAATTACTCCGTTATTGATAATTAAAAAAAAAAACCACAGTACAATGTTTTATGAGCCACTTAAAATCATTTTAGAATATGAAACAGAGTACTGGCACCTTCAATGGACTGTAAGTTACTTTGGTGTAACATCTTAGGTGAATAACCCTTAATAGCACAGATAAATTTAGAAGATCAATGTTCTAATTCAATTGTTAAAAGTTTATGGAAGGACTCCATATAATTTCATGACTTTCTGTGCTGTGGATTTAGTGGTGCTTTTATACAGCCTCTGAGATTGACAGGTTATAGAAAAAAATTTAACAACTGTATGTTGTACAAGATAGGGTACAAAAGTAGTTCTGTAACATTTTCTGTATCAACATCTTTTTTGGATGAAAGTGGAAAAGCCTAGAAGATGGCTGCAAAAAGCAATGTGGCAGGAATCTGAACTAGTTTTCATGATACAATAAAATGTGTTCAAAATAGAACTTGAAAAAAGCGGAAACTTGTCCACTACAGAATATTTTCTCAGTCCTGGTGAAGCTTACAGCATTATAATGTTCTTACTTTTGTATACGGCAGAATCTCCTCAATGCAGAAATAGAAACAAAAAAATGAGAGGATTCTTTAAAATTACCTGTACAATGCAGAAAATATTAGGAACTGATGAAGTCGTACATACAATATTTGTGCATTTCTGGTGCTGGTATGATCAAGGTCATTGTTTGGACAAACTGATGCACGTGTTTCAAGAGAATGATAATATGGATGGTGGAAAGAATGAAATGCTGAAAAAACATTGGTAATATGCAACCTATGTCAGCAAGAAACATTCCCTGAGAGGCAGAGAATTTCATTCGAAGTGATGAACAACTTAATGACACACCATATTTTCGAATTAGCTGGTCCTTCTAGCAGTGAGAAAGGCCAAAAAAGAGGAAAAGATGAGCAAGAAGATGAAGATCAAAAGATTCGAACGCACAAACAGGCCCACAGTGTTTTTGTGACTTAAAGCAATTGCATACTAATGATACAATGTTTTGTGTAATGAGGAAACTTGCCTAATTTGGAAAACAATTTTGGTCCCTTGCGATTCTGCTTCGAGCAAGTTTTACTGTATATGATGTAATTTATACAGTAATGTAAGTAGTTCCTTTAGATGTTCCTATCTCTCTTTATCTACTCGGTATACAGCCATTTAAGTTAATGTTTCAAAATTGAGTGAAAGTTATATTGACCAAAATTAGCTGAAACTTTCTGAGTACAACATAATCAAAAGGAGCATATTATAACATTATAATGATTTCATGGTGCACTCCTTTATTTTTTAGAATGAGTTTAAAAGATGACATTAACTACAAATTGCCCCAAATGCTACTTGTCACTTTACTAACATAATGGGACTACAGTGGAACCTCTATTATCCTTTCTCAAAACTACGTTTCCTGGATTATTCGTTCAAATCTCATGGTCCCACGAGCATTCAAATTAAATCATGTTATAAAAATCCTGCATTATCTGTTCCTCGAAGAAACAGTTTCCTAGATCAACTGTCCGGAAATTTCAGTTCCATTAATGCTAAATCTTCAAATAAGTGATTTTCAAGAAACAGTATCTCACCAAAGGACGGCTACGGCATATGTATGGATCTTGGCGTTAACGTCCTCTCGTTATCATAATTAAAGCAAGTACTGGAAAAGCGATCGGCAGCAAACCTGCATAAGGGACCTTCTTAGCATCGCATTCGGCTATTATTGTTTAGGGAATCCTCGGAAATCATAAAGCAGAGTGTGCCCATAACAACTGGAAGGACACAGTACATTTCGACAGCTCTATTTGAAATACTGTAGAGTTTGAGGGATGTTCCACCATTCAACACATTGCCCGGTTTCGACTCCCATGGAGTCATCATCAGTTCTTGGTAAAAATTAAATTAAGGGAAAATCTGATAACAATCATCATAACGAAAAATCCTTGCACCTATAGGTGGTTGCATGGAAATACATCATTGAGTTGATAGATATAACCTTGAAATGCAACATACACTTGGCAAGGAGAACTTGGAGCTTAGAAAGTTCCCAGTTCTGGCTCGAACAGTCTTGTGTTCATAGAACTCGGAACACTGGAATTACATGTACTGGATTGAAAATAATTACAAAACACAATAAGGACACTTATAATGGTGTGGAAAACTTGGCTCTCTAAGAGCATTCTTGGATTTGACAGTCCTGTTTCTGTCTGAAAAAAATTGGATGAAATACACAATGAAGCAAAATGTATAAATACATAGATCTAGTCTAAACTGTTGCGCGTTCATGTTGATTTGGTAAACCTCATTTGACTATTGATGATTTGTGAAAACAGTTGCTTGTACTAACAAGTAGAAGCAAGCATAGACAAAACTTCAGCTGCAAATAATCTTATTTTTAGGTGCTTAGTACCTGAAAAATGTTTGAAAACATCTACACCAATGCTGATTTTGATTTTGTTGGCTTTGAATGTGCCATAATGGCTTTCTTCTAGTTTGTGAATTAGTAAAGGCCCATGCATGATCCACTATCTGTTCTGCAGGTATTTTTATTCTTGTCACTGCAGATTTCTCTTTTTCTGCATTACATTTTAACACAGATGTTATCAGTTCACTCTTTATCCTCATAATGTTGGATTTTTGAAGTTCTGTAATCTGCACAAATATCAGCCATCGATGCAGCTAATTTTACGTGTACAGAAAAACCATTGTGCTTGAACTTCTGTCTTGCAAAGGGCTAAGTCAATGACATAACTATAACACATTAAAATTCAGTAATATACTGTACTGTTGAATATAAAGAACGAGATGCAGTTGATACAACAGCTTAATAGAAAGTGACTGCAGTGTATCCACAACATGTGCAAACATTTTTAACTGTCAGAAAGATAGGAGAAGTGTTGACTTCCAGCCACTTTACAACATTGCATTCTGCATTTACGTATGTTTTCCTTCCAAAGTAATAAACTTCATTGTTAGGTTCCGTATTGAGTTAAGACTATGCTTAAAGTAAATACAAAATTTTAATATTCCACCTTCTCAATACTAAAAAATCATTTGATGTTTTACAAAAACATTACAATGATATCAATATTAATTAAAACTAGCACCTATTAATATCATTGTAATGTTTTTGTAAAACATCAAATGATTTTTTAGTATTGAGAAGGTGGAATATTAAAGTTTTGTATTTACTTTAAGTATGTTTTTCTGGCTGGATTAAGTGAAGTCTGGTTTATTGGGTCCAAATTTACGAGGATTTACTGTATTAGCGGTTAATACCATATCAAGTTTTTTTTAATGTTATACAAATATTATTGTACCTGTAACCTGCACTTCTCATGTCCTTGATTAATTGTTTTGCTTCATCCTCTGTCTTACAACCAAGGGCCAATACACCAAACGTCACAATATCAGGATGTAATCTAGCTGACTGGATTAATCTCAGCACCTCCTATGGCAAACAATATATTATTATCAAGATACCTGATAAATATAAAGAAGATTTTTCTATATTCTTAAGAAATAAATTCAGCTTACAAAGGCTAAATGATGATGATGATGATGATGATGAGATGATGATAATAATAATAATAATAATTTCAAAAAAAGCTTTCACAGCCGCAGATCTTAAAATCACAGGAATAGAACTGCCTTTTGGGTGGTTAGGCCGTGTGCATTATGCAGAGTTTCGTCCAGACGTGCCATTTGGAGCATTTTTGGGGGAGCATTTTTTAAACGGAGAAGTCATTTCTCCTTTAGCAGGTTAGCAAACTTGATTTGCTAACACGGCGGGGCCACACAGTTTGGTCTGCCACTGCTAAGCAGAGTCCTGGAGGGGCGTGCCATTCCAGCTGATGAGTCCAAATGGCACGTCTGGACGAAACTCTGCATAATGCACACGGCCTAACCACCCAAAAGGCGGTTCTATTCCTGTGATTTTAATAATAATAATGTTTGCAAATTCAAGCAACATTTACAGAGACAACCATTCAATAAATCAGGAATATACACAATGACATATCAAAACTGTAACCAAAAATACATCAGACAATCAGGAAGAAATATAGCCATTAGATATAAAGAACATATAAATGCCAAAAAGTACGGAATATATTCAGCCATGTGCGAAAACATGCACAAAAATCATTCATTCACCAACACCGAAAAAGACATGAAATTAATACATTCAACGGACAAAAGGAAAATATATGGACGTCCTGGAGAAATTAGAAATTTACACAGATCAGAAACAAAATAGGGACAACAATTTAAATGAACACATTAATGAAGAAAATCTGTTATTCAAGTTGGCTAACCGATATGTGAAGAGAAAGAAAATAATAATAGATAGCATCAATTGTAACTGTCTAGCCCACTCCCCACCTTTCCCCTTCCTCTTAAATGGTCAGATTACATGGGTAGTATACTTTCTGTTAGTGGCTGGCCGACGAGCGGATAGGCTTCCTCAGCTTTATCAATTTAGTAAGTCCTAATAATTTACATCATAAAAGTATTTTAACTATGTAACGTAGCTTTTCTTTCTTTATTCTTTTTATAGTACTAGGGAAGCGTTTTGCTGAAACATAACGGGAGGTTTGTTCCACTCTGATTAAAAAAGCCCGGTCCTGCAACAATTGAGCAAACGTCATCTGCCCTGACGGCACATTCATGGCTAAAATTTTTAATATGTATACAACTATGAAGAAATCAATGCAACCATAAATGGTATTAACTTCAAAAGATATTAAATTGGGCGTTAAGATGGCAGATTCCTAGTGGCAGCAACAATACAAGCAGTGACAAGTAACATTTTATCAGTGGCTCACTCAGCTAATGGATCCATCCAGGATGATGATACACGTTGTAAGAGTGTAAAGGATAGGAGGAATGAGTGAACTACTCAAGAGTGTTTTTAAATATGTTCCATATCCTGGGTGTTGGGTTACAACAGGCATTATTATACAAAAAGCAAAGTGTGCATATAATGGTCTAGAGTTTAGGTTATACAGGACAATGCTTAATGTTAATAAGATAAATGTTGTATCTTGAGACTTGCGTAAGGTAGATTTTGATGTAAATACGCTGACGAAGGGAGTTACGGTTCCCGAAACATCTACGTATAAATTATTATTCAAATATAATAATATATCGACAGGGCGGACCAAACAATAACCCGTTGTACATTATTGTTATTACGAATCAATACGGACCAATTAAGGTCCGATATGGTCAAGTTTGAACATTAAAACAAGAATAATAGTTAACACCACCTTTCCAATACTTATCACTGCACTGCACTGCACTGCCCAGCTGGACTGAACTGCACTGAAATCGTTTGGCCCACCTTAAATAGGGAGGTTGGCCCCTCAAGATGCTTCCCGAAAGAAGAAATTTCTAGAATTTTCTTGATTCGGAATCATTTGGATTCAGAACATATTTAAAAACACTCTTGAGTAGTTCACTCATTCCTCCTATCCTTTACACTCTTACGTGTATCATCATCCTGGATAGATCCATTAGCTGATTGATTCAGAAGATAAGTATTGGAAAGGTGGTGTTAACTATTATTCTTGTTTTAATGTTCATATCTGATGTCCAATACGGTCTACAATGAGATTTATTACTTGTAATGGTCAAGTTTGTCGACTTTGAAACAGGAATGAGCCAGGTGCACAAGGTCGACCCCTCTCCGTCATTGCTCTGTCCTCTCACTGGCGGCCTCTCGGCGGTGTGAGAAAGGCCTAGAAGATGGAATGAAGATAATTCCGAATCAAGAAAATTCTAGAAATTTCTTCTTTCGGGAAGCATCTTGAGGGGCCAACCTCCCTATTTAAGGTGGGCCAAACGAGTTCAGTGCAGTTCAGTCCAGCTGGGCAGTGCAGTGCAGTGCAGTGCAGTGCAGTGAGTGTTCTGTTCATGGAAATTGGGCTATTGTTCTATTCCTTCTGTCGTCAAGGAGTTGAGTCTCTCATGTCCAGCTGCTGTGAAGTGAACGTTTGTGTTCTAGATGCAGTGAGAGAGTTCGATGATGGATCGGCAAAGGACAGTGAACGAAGACTGTCGTGAGTATACGGACAGTGTATGAAATGCAGAATTGTGAGACTGTGTTGTGTGCAAGCTGTGAACTAAGTAACTGTGATAAAGTACAGTGAGTATAATTGTGGAACTGATTTAGACTATAAGTGACAATAGCAGAACAGTAGGAATGTGTACTGTGTAGCTAGCGTGACTGCGTTCGTTTGTAAGCGGTATAGTGAACAACCAGTGTAACTGAGCTATTGAGAGTAGAGAGAGCGCAAACTGGTGTACTTGTGCGTCTGTGGAGTAAGAATTAGTTCAGTAATAAATCTTAGTCTTAGAATTAACGCTACCAGTTGTGTGTTTATTGACTACCCCTACCACATTACATTATTTATGGCTTACAGTACCTGCCTTTTAGTTGCTCTTGAGGTTACACGAAGCAAAATCATTGAGCTACACAGAACATGAATGGAAGCTGATCTCAAAAGAGTCTTCCACCAGATCAAACTGGGAGAAAAATGGCTGTGTAAATAGTAAAAGAATATAAAAATCGGAGAAATTTCTCAAACTTACCCTAGCATTTTCATAGTCAAACCTCATACTTCTTTTCTTGATTAGCATATTGAAGAAATCTATATCATATTGAATGCCATATTTCTTCATAGCAGACATCAGAGCCTGTAATGGAATGGATGTGTTACTTACAAAGGTTTCTCCAAAACTGTAATATTATGAGGCAGCCTAATGTATCTCAACAGCAGTATATTTTAATATTAAGATGTTTTCAAAGAAAATTGTATTACATTTTCAGCAGAGATAGTAGATGGTATGCTGTCCAGAAGTAGAGTAAATGTCTTGATGTCTGGAGTTAGACCATCATCAGCAATCAACTGAAGGACTCCATGGTAGCCTCCAACCAGCAACAATCTTAAAGAAAAATTCCCAGTTAAGTATTATGCACTAAAATCTAAACATTACCTCAAGGGTCATTGACCTACTGTAGATGATAGGCTCCTTAAAATACCAACCACCACCACCACAATCATACCTCAAAATATATTGTATCGTTTCCTCTTTTCTCCACAGACGAGAATGAAGATATTTCCACATCGGATATATATATACGAGGAGTAGATATAGCCGATCATTTAAAAATCCTAAATAATTAATAAACTGTCAAAAAATACAATAGTGAATGTATATTTATTAAGTTGCACAACATATATTCACTCACTGATACTGGCACTCTAAGAACATTAAAGATAATAGAACATGTGGTTTGAATATTTAGCTTTCACGTCCACATTGTGCTTGAATCATATGTGGTCATGAAAGCTTCATTTTCAATTTGAACGATCCACAGCAGGTAAGGAGTATTCACTCTAGAGCTGTGCTGGTCATAGTGCAGACCTGTGGTTCACAACCGTGTTAAGAGAACACGAATGACTGAAATCATCTTAGCTCAATTGAGAAAGCATCTGAGGTGAAAATGGTATCTAGTTGGCCATTTATATTCTGTATTTAACATCTCTTCATCATGAACTATATGTCCTTGACATGACCTAATAAAAATTAAAGCTGTTTCAAGTTTTCTTGTATATACAATGAAAACAAAACTCACAGTACAGTAGAAGCCCGCCATAGCGAGAATTCATGACGGCGACAAATTTACTCGTTATAACAGATTGTCGTTACATCCGATGTTTTGTAAAAGTCGGGAAAAACCCTATACACATTAAAATCAGTATGAAACGGCAATCAGTTTGTTCAAAACTTGAGTTTTTGCGGATGATATCTACACTACGGCTTGCTCATTTGTTATTATTCGCAATCTGATACTAAGTGAAAGTGTATGTTTAATTTCATTCTGAAAAAATTATAGTATCACTCCAGAGGCCTCTGTGGCAAATGTTCCAGTTTTCTTCTTCAAACTGTGTCACATAACCTAACTGTATATATATCATGAAAATGTATTTCAAGCACACGTAGAGAACTGATAACCTCTTCGCTACAAAATTACATGGGAACAGCCTTTCTGAAATTTAACTAGACGTGAGAAAATAAAAAAAATATCCTTTGAATCATTAATGTACTCTGCCATCTCTTAAGCTGTATCACATTCTTACTTAATTTCAGTATATAACATTAAAAATTAAGCTTTCAACTTTTAAAAATAATCATAAGACCATAGAAGCTCAAGAAATGCAGGGTGTAAATACAGCAAAGCAAATGCACATTAGAGAAGCTAAACACTCTGATTTGGAAGTACAATTGATCGAGTGGTTTTGGCATGTTCAGGTGAACTATATCCCTATTGATGGCGAGATTATTAAGGGGAAGGCGAATGAACTGGCGCGAAAGATGGGGCTTAAGTTTCAGCGTTCAAACAGGTGGCTTCAGCATTTTAAGGAACGGCACAATATCACGTGGCAGGCAGTGTGCGGAGAAGCAAAATCAGTGAACACTAGCGATGCAGACAGTTGGCGAGAAAGCGTGACTCACATAATCAATTTATGCACCGAACAATATCTTCAATGCCGATGAGACTGCATTGTTTTCTAATGCTGAGCCCAAATGGACTTATGGTTTTAAAGGAGAGAAGTGCCACGGCGTGAAATCTTACAAGGATAGGGTCACAGATCTCCTGGGTTGCAATGCGGACGGAAGTGAGAGACTTCCTCCCCTATTCATAGGCAAGTTCGAGAAGCCACAATGTTTTTTAAGGGCATCAGGCATTTTCCGTGCAAATACAAGTCGTCTAAAAATTTCTGGATGACAGGCAAAACTTTTGAGGACTGGCTGGTATACCTTAGCCGGCCCCGTGGTGTAGGGGTAGCGTGCCTGCCTCTTACCCGGAGGCACCGGGTTTGATTCCCGGCCAGGTCAGGGATTTTTACCTGGACCTGAGGGCTGGTTCGAGGTCCACTCAGCCTTCGTGATTAGAATTGAGGAGCTATCTGACAGTGAGATAGCGGCCCCGGTCTAGAAAGCCAAGATTAACGGCCGAGAGGATTTGTCGTGCTGACCACATGACACCCCGTAATCTGCAAGCCTTCAGGCTGAGCAGCAGTCACTTGGTAGGCCAAGGCCCTTGAAGGGCTGTAGTGCCATGGGGTTTGGTTTTTTTTGGTATGCCTTGAGTGCAAAATGGCATGCCAGGACAAAAAAATACTTCTGTTATTGGATCAGGGCGTTGCACAAAATACATAATTTTATTTTAAAACATGTGCGTCTTCTTTTTCTGCCGGCCAATACTACGGGCTACTTGCAGTCCCTCGATCAGGGTATAATTTCATCAGTGAAACAGGCTTACAGAAAGCGACTGGTGCGTTATTTTCTCCGTGAAGCTGCTAGAATTATTCCGGCAGGAGATATACGCAAGTGGAACGTGATTGATGCAATGTGGAGTGGACAGTTGCCTGGACACTATTCCTTCATTGACAATCAAGAACTGCTTCATCAAGTGTGGTTTTGGTTCATTAAATGAAGTAGAAGAAGGAGAAGAAGAAGACAACAATGAAGATGAATGGCAGGAGTTACAGCAAAAGTCCGATGTTGGTATAACGTTCTCCGAATACATCGCCATAGACCATGCGGAGGCTACTTCAGAAGAGCGGGATAATGCCATGATGATCAGCTGTGATCACGAGACGCCAGAGGGAGGTGCTGATGTTGAAGACGACGAAGATACAGTGCAGGCGGCAACTATTCCGTCAAAAAGTTATGTACTTGCCGCTCTAGCCGTGTTGGATTCTGTGATAAGTGCAAGTGATGCGGACGACGCTACAATTAAGGCTATGGCCCATATGGAGCAGTTCGTAGCTGGTGTTTATATAAAAAAAGATTAAGCAACCTCTCATACATTCCTTCTTTACAGGCAATAAACATAATGTGTGACAAAAAAAAAAAAAAAAAAAAAAAAAAAAAAACCCTTCTGGACCATTAAACATTTGTGAACTTTTCAGGTAATGTACAAAGTGATTTTTTTAATTCTTGATATTTGTGTTGAATATATGTCTGGCTTTTTAAAGTTTGTTTTGTTGGTGTCATGTCTGTCCAATTTGGAGAGTCTTGTTGGCTCCCCTGTGCAAGTGCTTTATACTGTACTTAAATCAAATAGGTTATAACCTATTTGCTTAAATTGCATCATGCGTATACAGTAGATTACTCTTTGTCTTCGAATCATGTTTTATTTTTTCCAGGTGTGAGATTACGTTTGACAGTGCATGGCGTTATCCAGGAGCATTGTGTCAATAAATGTACCTTGTTGGATACATTTCGGATTTTTTTCCCCACGGCATTTGAAAGGTTTAACTGTGAATCAAGGTGACTACATGCACTAAATGATCTTAGAATATTTTGCGATACAGCAGGGGTCGGCATTTCTGAATTTCAAGTTAGCGGCGGTTAATTCGAAATCACGTTATTTGAAGTCCAATTTTAGCGTTCCAATGACTTCAAATTAACACGGTTTTACTGTAATCCGCTTTCATTTTGAATTTTCTTTTAGAGAACAGCAGTTGACGGGCATTACTAATTGACTCTGACATCACCTTCGAATGTCGAGGAGAGAGCTCACAAATGTACATAGCGAGAAAACGATACAGTACTGAAGATGACCAATGACATTTTGTGGCAAATGTTTCAGTTTTCTTATTCAAACAGCGTCACCTAACCTAACTTAACCATACAATATATATCATGAAAACACATTCCAAGCACCAGTAGAGAAATAACATTCTCGTTATAAATTTACAGGGGAATAGTCTCTCCAAAATATAACCAGATGCAAGAAAATATAAACTAACCTCTGAAATCAGTGATGCGCTTTGCCATATCTTGAGGTGTATTGCATTCTTAAGTTCAGTGGAGAGCATAAAAATTAAGCGATTGTTTACTTAGCCTTTATTTCTAATGAGTTAACAACTGCTATCGATCTTGTTATTTACGTATTTGTTATGAAAACATGTTCTCTGATGATGATGATGATTTTGCTTCTTGTTTAAAGGGGCCTAACATCTAAGGTCATCGGCCCTTAATGGTACGAGATGGACGACATGATATGATATGAAAATTAAAATTTTAAAATGTATACACTGACTGGAGTTTAAAATAAATGGTGATGCAAAATGATTATGAGATTATAAAATATGTGCATCTAATTTGCAATGCCTTATTTTCTAACAGAATTATAGAAAATACAGGTGACAGGTGCCTCCTCGGCAGCCTTATCTGCTAACTCGTTTCCCTCTACACCCATGTGTCTTGGGAGCCACACAAACGTGATTCTGGTAGCTGGAAGTACAGATATATATATAATTCAAGTTACAAGGTAAAATAACACATTAAATACGCAAACACAGACTAAAATAGAGTCAAAGGGATAAAAGTGCATTAAACACAAATACACTAAGACAAAGGACATTATTACACACGATAAAAAAGACCACTGTCCCTCATAAAATGGATGACGAGGTCTGCTGACTGCTCGTCATCTCGCAGGATGAGGGAGATGGTACTTGGGAGTTTTAGCAGACGGCGCAGATTGACCAGGTCTACGCACTCCGTAAGGATGTGTACCATACTTAGGTAATCGCTGCAAGTACTCACCGGAGGGAGTTCTCTTTTCAGTAAATAGGAGTGCGTTACTATACCGTGGCCAATCCGAAGACGACATAATGCCACTGCTTCCCTCTGAGAAGCCCGAAGGGAAGTCCTCCATACCTTCGATGTACCTTTTATCGCTTTCAGCTTATTTGAAGTGGAGTGGCCTGCCACTCCAGCTCCCAATGAGACATAACCAAAATACCCAGGTGAGAGTGAATATCACTTGCTGGAACCTTGTAAGGAAATGGGGGCATTGTAACTGCCTCTTGGCAGCCTTATCTGCTTACTCTTTTCCCTCTACACTCATGTGGCTTGGGAGCCACATAAATGTGATTCCGGTGCCGGCATCCGAACACCCGGCCAGCAGGTCCTGGATCTCCTGCACCAGAGGGTGCCGAGGGAAACAGGTATCAATAGACTGTAGCGAGCTCAAGGAGTCAGTACATAGAAGAAAGTGTTGGCGCTCATCGGACAGTGCATACTGCAGAGCTTCAGAGATAGCATAGAGCTCTGCTATGTACACGCTACAGGTTTCCGGGACAGCAAAAAGAAACATATCATTGTTGACAACGAACGCACAGCCCATCTTCGTTTCTGTCCTCGAACCGTCCGTGTAAACGACTACTGAACCTGGTTATCAGCCAACAACGGACAGGAGGAACTTCCGATAAATTGAACGGTCCGTGTTTTCCTTTGGGCCTGTGTGCAGATCCAGGATTATTTCAGGCCGTTGTTTTATCCATGGAGGTATCCCACTTGGGTGTCTGAGAAGGCAAAAAAACCGAAGGTACATCAAACACTCTATGACTACTATCCAAGCATATTCCAACCGGCCGCGTTGCTCGAGGACAAGCAGCGTACAGCCGACGGTTTCCATTGTTGAATACGCAAGGATAGCTTGGGTGAAGCGGCATCTGTCGCAAATTTACAGCATACGACAGAAGCATTTGCTGACACCTTCGGTGTAAAGGCGGCACACCAGATACAGCGAGCAGGCTAGCAATGGGGCTTGTTCGGAAAGCTCCCGTCCCCAACCTAACCCTGCTGTGGTGGATGCCATTCAGATTTGCAAGGACGCTTTGCCTTGCTGAGCCATATGCTGGACTGCCGTAGTCTAACCTGGATAAAATATGTGCCCTATAAGATCATAGGAGCACCGTACGTTCAGCCCTTCAAATAGTAAGAAGATATTCAGCTTCTTGGTGCATTGCACTTTTAACTGTTGCACATGTGGCTCCCATGATAATTTGCTATCAAAAGGGAGCCCAAGAAATCGGTAAGTGTCAACTACGGGAAGAGTGACATTTCCTAAATAAAGCTCAGGATGCTAGTGAAGAGTGCGCTGCCGGCAAAAGTGGACAACAGAGGTCTTTGCGGTTGAAAACCAAAAGCCACGTTCTAAGGTCCACTGTTCCACTCTCCTAATAGCTTGCTGTAATTGTCGCTCTGCAACTGCCATAGTATGCAAGCTATAATGCAGAGCAAAATCATTCACACATAGCGACAGCATTACTGCTGAACCAGCAGCAGCGACAATATCGTTTATGGCAATCGCGAACAGAATGACACTAAGAACCGATCCCTGTGGGATTCCATTGCCTTGAACATGATCTTAAGAATATGCCCTCCCAACTTGGACACAGAATAAACAGAGGGACAAAAAATTTGCAATAAATACTGGCAAGTTACCTTGGAATCTCCACTGATGCAGGGCTAAAAGGATACCATATCGCCATGTGGTGTCATAGGTCTTTTGTAAGTTGAAGAAAACAGCCACCAAATGCTGTTTGCGAGATATGCATCCTGGATAGAACTCTCCAGGCATACCAAGTGGTCAGAGATCGAGCAAGCGGCTCGAAAACCACATTGGTACTTGGACAAAAGTCCTTGTTTCTCCAGCCACCACACAAATCGGCGATTTACCACCCTCTCAAATAGCTTACACAAACAGTTAGTAAGACAAATAGGTCTATAGTTTCCTGCATACTTGGGATTTTTGTCAGGCTTGAGGACAGGAATGACTATGCCCTTTTACTACTGAGATGGAAACTCACCCTCTATCCAGATTCGGTTGAACACACGAAGGAGATATAACAGACTATCCTCACTAAGTGTTTCAACATCTGGTTATGGACACTATCTGGTCCAGGAGACGTGTCCTTGCAAAGCACCAAGGCGCTGCAGAGTTCCCACTCCATAAAGGGCACGTTATACACCTCTGAAGCTTGAGTGGCAAAACTAAGGTGTTGATGTTCTGCCTCCCACTTCAGAGTGAGGAAATGACGACGATAATTCCCGGGACCAGACACATCCGCGAAATGACGGGCTAGATGAGTACAGTCTGAAATTTCTCAAGAGGTCTGAGGTTTGCTCCTGAATACAGACTATACTTCCTGCAAAATCACTAATGAGGTGGCGTTGCTCAGCAAGATGCCTGTCATAACAGTTACAATTCCACTGTAACAGTGACATAGTGTGGACTAAAAGAGAGAGTGTTGGGTTATGAGTGACAAGATGCTCTTAAACCTAAACACTATCAATATCTACATCTACCCGTAGATGTAGATGAAAGCTCGAAGTTCATCGCATCATCGACAGATGGTGTGACTGACGCCCAGAACTTCGACGAAATCCGGGGGCAGGATGTCCTCTCCTCCAGATGGCGGGCATGGTTTCCCCTTTGCAGGAGAAGTGAGGGAGCGCTTGGTAATTACGCTCCTCTTCTCTGCCTTCTTTTCGTGTTTAGACAGGCTGGGAGATAATTTCCCAGCCCTGGTCGACAATGCAGCCTCCGCCGGCGTGGGAATGGCTTTCGCCGACCTCTGACGGGGGGAGACTTGACCTTCCCCCCTGCTGCGCCGGCTTAGGAGTTCCAGCCAGAACAGAATTCTGTGTGATCGAAGGTGGGGTGGTCCCCCCTTTGAGCTTTTACTCTTTGCGGCTTTGCTCGCAGGAGCAACAGCCGCCTTGGGCGCAGCGATCGCAACAGGTTTAAGCGATATAAACGATGAACCTGGAAGACTCTGTGCTGTCTTCGTGTAGTCCAACGTCTTGGCCGGTGCATTCATAGCACTTAACTTACGGCATGCTTCCTGGTAGGAAAGACTATCGAGGGTCTTGATCTCCTGGATGTTCTTATCACTGAGACATACTGAACAGTTCTGATCTTGGGGCAAGCAAAGACCAGGGCAGTTAGTGCACCTGTAAGGAGTTGAGCACTCCTCCGCGCCATGAGCTCATCTGCCACATGTACCACATACAGACTGATTCGAGCAACGAGTTACCATGTGCCCAAACCTCTGGCATTGATAGCAGAGCATGAGAAGCGGGATGTAAGGCCTTACACTGCAGCGATATGTTGTTACCTTGATTTTTTCTGGTAACACTGACAATTTGAAGGAGACAATGAACGCATCCATGGCAATGTCCTCGTCATTAACTTTGTGCGTAATGCGCCGGACGTGTGTCACGCCACAGTGCTTCATATCTTCCATCAACTCATCGTCAGTGTTCAAGATGAGATTATGGTGGAAGATAACTCCACGAGCCAGATTCAAAGTTTTGTGCTCTTCCACTTTGACGGGAATATCGCCAAAGTGATCGCACTTAGAGCAACAAATCAGCTTGCACGGCAGTGCACGTCTTTAGCAACAAACTACTGTTGTGCATTTTCTTCATAACTTCCAGTTCACCGTAGACACCTTCTGTGTCTGCTAAACAAAATAAACTTTACCAGCTTGAAGTCACTCCCATCACTTCTGGTACCAACCAGAAAGCTAGGAAAGCTGGATCCCATTCCTTCACGCTGCACTTGTTCCCAGGTCGTTGAACCCCTCCAGGAATCACAAGTTAAAGACTTTGGTTGGGGACCACCTTGGGCAGGCCGCAGACGTTTCGAAGCCATGCCTGAAACCATCCTCCTCGAATGCCACCCACTTTGATCAGGGGTCTCTGTAGCTGAGCCAAGCAGCCAAGGCAATACCCACCTGGTCGTAGCCGGTATTGTCCGGGGTTCGATGTTGGATGATCCCTAATACGGGATGACTGAGGCAATGAGAACTAGGACTGCCTTCTTCCAATCACCCGCAATAGCACATACCCCATAGCGTGAACAGAGCACTAAATATAAAGAAAAAAATTTAAAAACAATAATAATATGTCCTTCTGGCATTCGATTGTGCGGGGACCTGTGTTGTCAGGTGGATACTACTGCAAGAGTACATGACACTCCACCCGCCGATCCCTGGGTGGTCACTGCGCGGGTAGCACGCACATCAAGAATTTTGAATCGGTCTACAACTAACCCTCAAGAAACAATAAAAAAATAAAGAGGGGACCATGGCCACATGACCCTTTTAGTCGCCTTGCATGACAGGTAGGGATTACCTGTGAATATATTCAGCCCGTCCCATCCATGGGAGGTCCAACACATGATATCAAGCTGCCATCCATATCCGCACCAAGGTCGCCCCTTTTAGTTGCCTCTGACGACAGTCAGGGGATACCGTGAGTGTATTCTTCGTCTGTGTCCCCCACCCAGAGAGGGTGTTAAACTTTCAGTCGCCTCTTACGACAGGCAGGGGATACCGTGGGTGTATTCTTTGTCTGCGTCCCCCACCCACAAGGGGTAACATGTTCTCTTTCATTTCTAATTTTCTTTATGGAACAACAGCTGACAGGTACTAATCGACTTCGACATCGCCTTCGAATGTCAAAAAGAGAGCTTACAAGTGTACATAGCGAGAACATAATAATGAAGGTCACATTTTGTGGCAAACACTTCAGTTTTCTTATTCAAACAGTGTCATCTAACCTAACTTAACCACGTATGTACCATGTAAACATATATCAAGCACCAGTAGAAAAGTGATAACATTCTTGCTATAAATTTACATGGGAAGGCCTTTCTAAAATTTAACCAGAAGCAAGAAAATATAATCTAACCTCTGAAATCAGTGATGAGCTCTGTCATAGCTTGAGGTGTATTCTTACTTAATTTCAGTAAACAGTAGAGTATTAACATTAAAGGGCCGTTTACTTAGCCTGTATTTGTAACGAGTTAACAACTGCTATCGAACACGTTATTTATGTATTTATTACGAAAATATGTCCTCCTCTTTCATTTCTGATTTTCTTTATGGAACAGCAGTTTTTACAAGTAATGAAAATCATGTTTTAACTCATATGTTAACATTCTGTATTGTATCGAATAGGTGGAAAAATAATAAATATTTTCTTATATACATTATATGATACAGAACAGCAGTTGACGAAAATTACTAATCGACTCCGACCTCACCTTTGAATCTCGATGAGAGAAATTGCAAGTGTACAAAGCGAGAAATTGATACCGTACCGAAGATGATCGATTGCATTTTGTGGCAAACGTTTCAGTTATCTTATTCAAATGGCGTCACCTAACCTAACATAACTTAACTGTACTATATGTATGATGAAAACATACTTAATCACCAGTAAAGAAACGATAACCTTCTCACTATAAATTTACACGATGATAGCCTTTCTAAAATTGAACCAGACGCGAGAAAATATAAATTAACCTCTGAAATCAGTGATGCGCTCTGCCATATCTTGAGGTGTGTTGCATTCTTACTTAATTTCAGTGAATAGTAATAAAATTAAGCGATCGTTTACTTAGCCTTTATATCTAACGAGTTGTCATTTGCTATCGACCACATTATTTACCTATTTATTACAAAATGATGTTCTCCTCTTTCATTTCTAATTTTCTTTATGGAACAGCAGTTGACGGATATTACTAATCAACTCCGATATCGCCCTTGAATAGATTCACAATTAAGTATTTATTTATTTTCCACCTAGTCGATACAATGATTGCTTAAGGCAATTTTTAATGGTCAAAAGTGGTACATGTTTCGTATATTATCAACATCTTCAGCCACATAACACTGTTTAGATGAAAAATATATAAATTGACAAAGTAATGCTTTAGAGGAAGTGTCCTTAAAATTAACATAAGATTGACAACATTAAAACAAACAAATAACTCAAGAGAAAATATATAAATTATTTCTACAATAGAAAGCAGTCGTCAAGGAAACACTTGTACAATATTCCATAGAGAATATGTCCTAATGAATATTCTTTTCTTAATAATTCATGAAAAAAGGCCAATTTATAAATTAAAAAGTATACAAATTTACAAGTAATTATCAAAATGAAGAAATCCAGATATCCAGAGCCACACTGTGATATCTGGATTTCTTCATTTCGATAATTACTTATAAATTTGTATAATTTTTAATTTATAAATTGGCCTTTTTTCACGAATTATTAAGAAAAGAATATTCATTAGCACATATTCTCTATAGAATATTGTACAAGTGTTTCCTTGACGACTGCTTTCTATTGTAGAAATAATTTATATATTTTCTCTTGAGTTATTTGTTTGTTTTGATGTTGTCAATCTTATGTTAATTTTAAGGACACTTCCTCTAAAGCATTACTTTGTCAATTTATATATTTTTCATCTAAACAGTGTTATGTGGCTGAAGATGTTGATAATATACGAAACATGTACCACTTTTGACCATTAAAAATTGCCTTAAGCAATCATTGTATCGACTAGGTGGAAAATAAATAAAAACTTAATTGTGAATCTATTGAAGTGCGATACGGACCATGAAGCTGATTTTATGTAATCGCCCTTGAATGTCGACAAGAGAGCTTGCTAGTGGACATAGCAAGGAAACTATAATGAAGATGATC